>NW_004443983.1:6328406-6329955 GCF_000243295.1 Trichechus manatus latirostris
CTCTTCTTTTGTTATGGGTTTATTTAGTTGTTCTACCTCTGTTTGTGTTAGTTTAGGTAGGTAGTGAGTTTCTAGAAATTTTTCCCTTTCCACTAGGTGTTCAAATGTTAGAGTACAATTTTTCATAGTATTCTGTTATGATTTGTTTAATTTCAGCTGGGTCTGTTGTGATATCACCCATCTCATGTCTTGTATTGGTTATTTGCTTCCTGTCCTGTTTTTCTTTTGTCAGTTTGACCAGTAGTTTATCAATTTGATTGCTCTTTTCAAAGAACCAGCTTTTGGTCTTGTTAACACTTGCAGTTGTTTTTCTCTTCTCTATTTCATTTAATTCTGCTCTAATTCTTAATATTTCCTTTCTTCTGCACCTGAGGGCTTCTTTGCTGCTCTCTTTCTACTTGCTCCACTTGTAGGGTTAATGTTTTGATTTTGGCCCTTTCTTCTTTTTGGATGTGTGCATCTATTGCTATAAACTGACTTCTGAGCACTGCTTTTGCTGTGTCCCAAAGGTTCTGGTAGGATGTTTTCATTCTCATTTGATTCTATGAATTTCTTTATTCCATCCTTCATTTCTTCTATAACTCAGTGGTTTTTGAGCAAGATATTGTTCAGTTTCCATGTGTTTGATTTTTTTTCCTTGCTTTTTCAGTTGTTGATTTCTACTTTTATGGCTTTATGGTCAGAAAAGATGCTTTGTAGTATTTTGATGCTTTGGATTTTGTTAAAGCTTGCTTTATGGCCTACTATGTGGTCTCTTCTGGAGAATGTTCCATGTGCTTTGGAAAACAAACTATACATGGCTGCTGTTGGGCGGAATGTTCGGTATATGTCTATGAGATCAAGTTGACTGATTGTCCCATTTAGTTCTTCCGTGTCTTTGTTGGGCTTCTTTCTGGATGTTCTGTCCTTCACTGAAAGCGGTGTGTTGAAGTCTCCTACTACTGGTGTGGAGCTGTCTCCGTCTCTTTTCAGTGCTGTTAGAGTTTGTTTTGTGTGTTTTGGAGCCCTGTCGTTGAGTGCGTAAATGTTTATTATAGTTATGTCCTCCTAGTGTTTTGACCCTTTTATCATTTTATAGTGTCCTTCTTTATCCTTTGTGGTGGATTTTACGTTAAAGTCTATTTTGTGAGTTATTAATATTGCTGCTCCTGCTCTTTTTTGAGTGTTATTTGCTTGATATGTTTTTTTCCCATCCTTTGAGTTTTAGTTTCTTTGTGCTTTTAAGTTTAAGGTGTGTCTCTTTTAGGCAGAATATAGACGGATCATGTTTTTTTATCCAATCTGCCACTCTCTGTCTCTTTATTTGTACATTTAGTCCATTTACATTCAGCATAATTATTGATAGGTATAAGTTTAGTGCTGTCATTTTGATGTCTTTTTTGTGTGTGTTGTTCACAGTTTCTTTGTTCCACTTAATTTTCTGTGCTGAGTTGTTTTTCTTTTTTTTTAATTGTACTTCAGGTGAAAGTTTACAAAACAAATAGTTTCTCATGAAACAGTAGTACACATATTGTTTTATGACATTGGTTAATAACCCGATGACATGTAA
>NW_004443983.1:6333566-6364969 GCF_000243295.1 Trichechus manatus latirostris
CTTTTGGTTTTGTTGATTCTTTCTATTGTTTTTCTGTTCTCTATTTCATTTATTTCTGCTCTGATCTTTATTATTTCCTTTCTTCTGGTGGCTGTGGGCTTTTTTTGCTGTTCTCTTTCTATTTGTTTGAGTTATGTAGTTAATGTTTTGATTTTGTCCCTTCTTGTTTGATGTGTGCATCTATTGCTATAAATTTTCCTCTGAGGGCTGCCCTTGCTGTGTCCCAGAGGTTTTAGTATGATGTGTTTTCATTCTCTTTTGATTCTAGGAATTTTTGATTCCATCCCTGATTTCTTCTATTAGGTAGTGATGTGTAAGTAGGGTGTTATTCAGTTTCCATGTAGTTGATTTTTTTTTCCTTGCTCTTCCTGTTGTTTATTGATGATGTTGTGGTCAGAGAAGATACTTTGTATTATCTCAGCATTTTGCATCTTATTGCGGATTGCTCTGTGGCCTAAGATGTGGTCTATTCTGTAGAACATTTCATGCACATTGGAAAAGAATGTGTACTTTGCACCTGTTGGCTGTAGTGTTCTATATATGTCTATGATGTCATGTTGGCTCTTGTGCCCTTTAGGTCTTCTGTATCTTTGATGAGTTTCTTTCTCAGTGTTCTGTCCTTTACCGAAATTGGTGTGTTGAATTCTCCTACTATTATTGTGGAAGTGTCAGTTTTCTTTTCATTGCTATTAGAGTTTGTTTTATGTATTTTGGAGCCCTGTCATTGGTTGCATAGATGTTTATTATGGTTATGTCTTCGTGATGGGTCATCCCCTTAATCATTATATAGTGTTCTTCTTTGTTTTTTGTTGTAGATTTTGTTTTAAAGTCTTTTTTATCTGAGATTAGTATTGCCATTCCTGCTGTTTTTTGGTAGCTGTTTGCTTGATATTTTTTTTTCCATCCTTTGATTTTTAATAAATTTACATCTGTGTTTCTAAGGTCTGTCTCTTGTAGACAGTATGTTGATGAATCCTGATTTTTAATCCATTCTGTCACTCTTCATCTCTTTATAGGTGTATTTAGACTATTTACATTCAGTGTAATTATTGATAGGTGTGTGTTTATTGCTGTCATTTTGTAGTGCTTTTTTTGATTGTGCTGACGTTTTCCTTGTTGCTCTTACTCTTCTGTGCTGAATTCCTTTTGTCTGTGGATTTTTTTTTTCATTTCTTTTTTTTTTTTAGGTTTTGTTTTTACTGAGACTTTATGTTTTTCTTTATTTTGATGAGTATGTTTGTTAACTTTGTGGTTACCGTGAAATTTATCTTTATCTTCCTAGGTTTGAACCAGTCTATTATTACCTGGTATCGCCTTGACTTCCTCTCCATTAGAAAGTTCTATACCTATGCCATTCATTTCCTCTTTTATTGTTCTCATGTTGTTGTCATTTACAGATTAATGTAATTAATTAATAATTAAAAAATAATCTTGTTGTAATTCTTTTGGTTTTAGATAGTCCTTGAGAGTTCATTTCCTAGGTTGGTGTCTGCGTGGTACAATCTTGTGTCCTGCATTTCAGCCTGTGGTCTGATGTTGTTTGTTCTCAGATCGAAGGACTCCCGTTAATAATTCTTGTATATTTGGTTTGGTTTTTACATAGTCCCTTAGTTTCTCTTTATCTGGAAATGACCTAATTTCACCATCATATTTGAATGAGTGTTTTGCAGGATATATTATTCTTGGCTGGCAATTTTTTTCTTTCAAGGTTTTATATATGTCATCCCATTGCCTTCTTGCCTGCATGGTTTCTGTCAAATAATACGAGCTTAGTCTTATTGTTTCTTCACTGTGTGTGACTTTTTGTATTTCTCCAGGATTCTTTCTTTGTCTTTGGTTTAGCGAGTGTGATTATGATATGCCTTGGTGATTTTCTTTTGGGGGTCTATCCTTTATGGGGTTTGTTGAGCTTCTTGGATGGTCAGCTTTTCATCTTTCATGATATTGGTGAAGTTTTCTGTCAGCAGTTCTTCAATGATCCTCTCTGTGTTTTCTGTTTTCTCCCCCTGTTCTGGAACTCCAGTGACTGAAAGATTTTTGCTTTGATTGTGTCCCACATAATTCTCAGGGTTTCTTCATTTTTCTTTGTTCTTCTTTCTGATTTTTCCACAAACAGAGTTGTATCCAAGTGTTTGTCCTCAGTTTCATGATCCTGTCTTCCATCGTTTCAAACCTGCTCCTCAGCTCTTCTATGACACTGTCCATTTCTGAAATCTTGTTGTTTATCTTTTGGATTTCTAATTGTTGTTTTTGTATGATATCTAGTTGTGAATTTATTTTAGCATTTTGTTCCTGTATTATTTTCTTGAATTCTTCCATTTTTTTCTATATTTCCCATGAATTTGTCTATTTGTTCCTCATTTTTGTCTGCTATTTGCTTCAAGTCTTGAATAATTCTGAATAGTAGAATTTCAAGTCCCTATCAGGTAGGTAGTTCTAGTGACTTTTGTTCTACTGGAAAGTCATCTGGTGTTTAATTTTGAACGCCTACTGGAACCATCCTGTCATGTTTTTTTAAATGTTTTGATATTGTCTGCTGTGTTTGGTGCATTCAGTAGTTATTTTCCTCATTGATTGTAGATTTGTTTGTTTCATCCTGCTTTGTCTTATTTGGTTATGTCTGAGCTGGCAGGGCTGTGCGTTCTTTGTTGTTTGCTTGTCTGTAGGCACAATACTTTTCACCTTCTCCAATGTGCAGGGTCAGTCACTCAGTTGTACAGCAGGGTAGGTCCAACTGAAGAGGAGTTGCTGGTATGGGTTGTTTGTGGCATATACTATGGCCAACAGGGCGGGCCAGGAATCAGTGCAGAGCTGGTTCTGATAGGCTGTGCCTGTGCTGCTTGGGGGTGGTGATGTTCAGCACACGGTGCAAGTAAGCAAGAAGGATGGGGGAGATTGTGATGTGTGTTGCTAAGATGGGTATGGGAAAGAGGAGAAATAGGAGAAAGGAACAGAAGCCAAAAACATACACACAAACAAACAAAGAAAATAAAAAGAGTGCTAAGGGAGCTGGCTGTTGGAGTGAAGAGATGAGAGTCAGAGAAATGGAGAAAAACAAAAAGGGTAAAAGAAAAAAATGATTAAATAAAAATTAGAGGAAAAAAAGAAAAGCTCCCAGGGATCCCACCGGTGTGGCTGCCAGGACTGGGGAAGTTGCTCCCAGGCTGTGAAGTACAGCCTGGCTTGAAGGAGTAGAGGTGTCACACAGCACCAAGTATTTAGTAGACAGGAAGAGAAGGTAAGTATAGAGAGACGAGAAACTGGAAATGAAGAAAGACAAAAAAGAGAGAAAAGAAAACAAAACAGAGAAACAAAAAAATAAATGAATTCTCCCAGGGATGTCACTGTACATCTGCGCAGAGTAAGGGAGTAGCTCCCAATCCATGCAGTACTGCTTGGCTAGAATGGGCTCTTAAGCTGAGAAAAGAAAAAGGAAGCAAACATCAGAACAAACAGAAAAAGCCTCGGGGGTCCCACCAGCATGGTGGCACAAGCCAGCAAGTAGTTTCACAGTTCAGCAGTGTTTCACAGCCTTTCAGGAAGAACAAAAATGGCACACAGAGCCAGGTATTTGAGAGAAAGGAGGCGGAGTTGGTGAGAAATAACAAAAAAATCTGAAAAAGCAACACCAGCAGCCAAGAAATGGCACTCTGGGAGCCGGCCAGTGTGGGCAGATGGAATCCAAGCAACACCGGGGTGAAGCCGGTGCTACCCGGCCAAGAGACTATGGCCGTAGGAAGCAGAGGAGGCCGAGCTGGGGTGAAGAAGGGTGGGGGGCGGGAAAGCATATATCGCTGGTTACCAGTTGTTCTGTCTCCTGCTGGAAACTGTGAAACTGCTTTCTCGTACCCCCATTCACCGATCTCTGATAGGAGTCCAAGATGGCGGGTCTGTGCTGCGGTAGCTGATAGGGGACCTCTGCATGTATCTCTCCTCACTCTCTGTTCTCAGTCTCTGATTCCATTTGGTGCTTGGCTGAGTTCTTTATCTCTTCATTTGATGCTTAGGGTTTCAGGATTGACGTGTGTCTCTGTTTGACTTAGTTTTTCGGATCTTTGCTGTGGAGGGACGGCGTGGTCCTTCTCTCTGTAGCACCATGTTGCCCGGAAGTCCACCCAATCAATTTCTTGTAGAATTAAAAAAAAAAGTTTCAGTAAACTGACTTCACTTATTTCTGTCAGGATTTAAATCTTTTCAAGCTTCTTAGAAATTTGCAGCTTGGAGTGTAGTTTTCTAGCAAGAGAGAATGATTATTTACACGGCATTTTATTAATACATCTTCATTTTATTAATACATCTTAGGGACTGACCAAGAAAGAATGTTACAGAAGGTAAACACCACCTCAGCACTGCCTCATTTTAATCTTCTCTTCGCATTTCTTATTGGAAGTTTGTGTGGGTGAAAGGCAAATTTATAAATTGTTATATTTTCCAGATTAATTGAAGGAGACTATTCTTTTAAAAAAGAAATTATCTTCTTTATCTCGACTAAGAAGTTTTGCCTTGAAATCCATTTGTTTCTAATATTAATGTAGCTACACTAGCTTGCTTTTGGTTAGCACTTACATATTATTTTCCACAGTTTTACTTTCACCATTTTTGTATCCTTATTTTTAAATGTCTCGTAAACATGATATTGTCATTATTACTATTATTATTCGTCCTATCTGTTCTATGTCGTTTTTGTCTACTTGCTTGTTACTTTTTGGATAAATTCTTCAAATTCCTTTTTTTTTTTTTTTTGGTCTTTTATTGTACTTCAGGTGAAGGCTTACAGAACAGATAGTTTCTCATGTTGGACAGTTAGTGACATTAATTGGTCTTTCTAGTAGTAAAGTAGAGGGCCAGCGAAAAAGAGGAAGACCCTCAACAAAATGGATTGACACAATGGCCGCAACAATGAGCTCAAGCATAAGAATGACTGTGAGGCTGGCGCAAGACCGGGCAGTGTTTTGTTCTGTAGTGCATAGGGTCGCTAAGAGTTGGAACTGACTCGACAGCACCTAATAACAACAAGCTCATTTTAGCCATTCTACTACATGTGTAGTCATTGTGGTTTTAATTTGTATCTCTTCAGTGATTAAATGTCATTAAGCATCTTTCACATGATTTGCCAGTCATATATTGTCTTGGTGAAGTGTCTGTTAAAATCATTTGTCCATTTTTCTATTTTTGTTTACTTATTGCTGAATTTTGAGACAGATATATACACACACCTATATTATGTGCCATCCCATAGGGTTTCCTAGGTTGTAATCTTTATGGGAAGGAGCCCTACTGTGGTGCAGCGGTTAAAGCACTCAGCTGCTAACAGGCCGCGAACCTTTCATTTAGCAGCCCAGTGCTTTAACCATTGCACCACCAGGGCCCCTTACACAATATAGGTGTGTATGTGTGGTTTTTTTGTGCATTTATGTGGATACAAGTCCATTATCAGATCTATGCTTTGATAAGATTTTCTCCCAGGCTATGGTTTGTCTTTTCATTTTCTTAATAGTGTCTTCTGAAGAGCAGAAGTTTTTAACTTTGAGTGAGTCCTTTTTAACCATTTGTTCTTTTATGGATTGTGACCTTGCTGTTGTATGTAAGAAATCTGTTTGACCCATGGTCACATAGATTTTCTCCAGAAAGTTTTGTAGTTTTAGGTTTTACACTTAGGGCTGTGATCCACATTCAGTTAATTTTTATATATTATGCAAGGTATGGATTCAATTTTGTTTGTTTTTTTGTGTTTGTTTTTTGGTGCATACGAATATTCAGTTGTTCCATTACACTTTGTTAAAGAAGCTCTTTGTTCATTACTGCACTGCCTTTGCAGCCTTGTCAAAAATCAGTTGTTAATGTATGTGTTTATTTCTGGGCTCTTATTCTGTTCCGTTCATCTATTTGTCTTTACATCAACACCATGCTGTTTTGATTATGTAGCTTTAATATAATTCTTGAAATCAGATGTTAGCTCTCCAACTTTAGAGTTGTTTTGACTATTCTCTGTCCTTTGCCTTTTTATTTGATTTTAAAATCAGATTATTTTAAATCAAATTTGATTTTAAAATTTGCCAATTTCTACAAAAAACAAAGTTCGCTGGACTTTTGATTGGGATTGTGTTGAATCTATAGATCTATTTGGGGATATTTGACATCTTAGCAATATTGAGTATTCTGACTTCCTGAGTGAGCTGTGATAGTTTGTCTTTCAAAGACTTTTTCATTTCATCTAAGTTATCGAATTTATTGCCATGAAGTTGTTAATAATCTTTCCTTACTCCTTTTAATATCTGTATAATGTCATGTCACCTCTCTCATTCCTGGTAATGGATCATTTGTGTTTGCTCTTTTTTTTTTTTTTCCCCGCCCTGACCAGTCTGGCTAGAGGTTTTTCAGTTTTATTGATCTCAAAGGACCATGTTTTAATTTTATTGACTATTATTTTTTGTTTTCTATTTTATTAATTTCCACTTTGATCTTTGTTATTTCCTTTCTCTTGCTTACTTGGGGTTTAATTTACTCTTTTATATTTTTCATTTCTTCAGGTAGAAGCTGAGGTGGTTGAGACCTTTCTTTTCTAATACGGGCATTTAGTGCCATAAGCTACCCCTAAGTACTACTTCAGCAGCATGCTACAAATTCTGACATCCTGTATTTTTATTTTATTTCAGTTTAAAATACTTTTTCATTTGCCTTTTGATTTCTCCTTTGACCTATGGACTATTTAGAATTGTGTTAGTTTCCAGATATTTCGGGTCTTTGCAAAGATTTTTCTATTGTTGATTCCTAATTTAATTCCACTGTCATAAGAGAACATACTTTATCAGACTTTAATCCTTTTAAATTTGTCAAGACTTGTTTTATGACCCAGGATATAGTCTGTCTTGGTAAATTTTCCATGTGCATTTGAAAGAATGTGTATTTTGCTACTGTTGGGTGGAGTGTTCTATAAATATTAATCAGATCGAGTTGATTGATAGTGTTGTTCAAGCCTACTTGCTTTAACAGTTATTGAGAGGTATTGAAATCTCTTATTAAACTGTGGATTTGTATATTTTTCCTTGCAATTCTATCAGTTTTTGCTACATATATTTTAGAATATATGTCTTTATGTTTAAAGTATGTTTCTTGTAAGCAGCATATAGTTGGATCTTGCTTTTTTATCCAGTCTGACAACCTCTGCTCTTTAATTGGAATTTTGAAACCATTTACACTTAATGTGATTGTTGATGTGATTGTTTGAGTCTGTAATCTTGCTGTTTGTTTTCTCCTCATCACATCTGGTTTTTGTTCTCTTTTTCCTCATTTTCTTCCTTCTTTTGGATTAATAAGTAGTTTTTATAATTCCACGTTCTCTTTTTTTTTTTTATTAGCTATAATTTCTTATTGTTTTAGTGATTGCCTTAGGGCAGACAGCTAGATAGATAGCTGCCATCAAGTTGACTTCAGCTCATGGCAGCCTTATGTACAACGGAACGAAATGTTGTCCAGTCCTGCATCATCCTCATGATTGCCAGTATGTTCAAGTCCATTGTTGTGATTACTGTGCCGGTCTATCTCACTGAGGATCTCCCTCTCCCTCGCCAGACCTCCTCTTCACCAAACACAATGTCTTCCTCCAGCAATTGATCACTCCTGATGATGTGTTCAAAGTAAGCAAGTTGGACAGTGTTTCATTTTGATCCATAAGGTTTTCACTGGCTAATTTTTGCAAGTAGATCACAGGCCTTTCTTCCTAGTTTGTCATAGTCTGAGTTTTGCTGAAACCTGCCCACCATGAGTAACCCTGCTGGTATTTGAGATACTAATGGCATAGCTTCCAACATGCAAACCATCACAGCACGACAAATGGGTGGTGGTTAGGGCTTATAATATACATCTTTAACTTACAAGAGTCGACTTCCTTTTGTTTAAAAAGTCAATTTTCTTTTAAAGTAATTTAAATAATCTTGTATGTTTAACCACATAGTTAACATTTCCAGTAACCTTCTGTTGTCCTTTGTGTAGGTCTAGATTTTCATATGGTATTATTTCCTTTTTGCCTAACGGACTCCCTGTTAACATTTCCTGTAGGGCGGGTCTGATGATGAATTCTTTCAGCTTTTGTTTGACTGAAATGTCTTTATTTCACCTTCATTTTTGAAGGATATTTGTGCCAGTATAGAAGTCTAGGTTGATGGGAGGGTTTGTTTTTTTTTCTTTTCTTTCTCAGTTCTTTAAAGATGTTACTCTATTGTCTTCCCATTTGCATTGTTTCTGGTGAGAAATCTTTGTTCTTCTGTACCTAACATGACTTTTTTTTTTTTTTTTTTCCTGGCTGCTTTTACGATTGAGCAGCTTGCTTATGATGTGTCTTGGCGTGTAGTTTTCCTCAGGTATGTAGTTTTCCTCATGTTTGTTTTGCTTGAGGTTCGCTGAGCTGGGATCTGTGGGGTTTTAGTTTTATCACATTTGGAACGCTTTCATTCATTATTTTATTTAGTCATACTGCATGAAACAAAATGTTAACTATCACTCATGTTTCTTGTATAAGATAGGAAAAAGGGGTTTAAAAAAAGCATCATAACAAAACACAGCTATAATCCTTGCTGTGTAGCTAGTCATGAAGCCTAAGTTAGTAATCACAACTACCTTCTTCTGACTTATACTATGTTCCTGTTACCATCTGCCAGGACTTTGACTAGATTCTTTACCTACCTGATGGGGTGACTCAGACTTCTATTTCCACACAATCGAGACTTTAGGGGACCTGTCTTTGTTGGGTTGCTGCAGTTTTCCATTAACTAGGACTAGTAGGGAAGGATAAGAGACACCTCAGTGAATCTTCTAGTTTGCAGACATAGTCCTTGTTTCCATTGTATAACAGTAACAGAGTTTTCCTCTGGTAGCCAGAATCTGTTACCTTGGCTAGTCCACTAACCTCCTTTTCTTTTGGTTCAATGGCATGTGGAACCCCGAAGACCAGAGCCAGTTCAAGAATATTGGTGTTTCTAATTCATCAGAACATGACTGTGTTCCTGATGGAAGAGTTCTTTCCTTGGACTCTAGAAACTCCACATCCAGCAAATTCAACATTGTGGGAATGGAAAGCAAAAATTATTCAAATAGGTCCTTAGACACTCCTCCTTTCACCTTACGTTCCCAGACCTGTGCATCCTGGCAATGGGAGGAGACACCACCACATATTACTGCTTGTTTAAAGAACTGTACTACATTCTACAGGACAGTACCCCAGCCTTTCACAGTGTCTCCCAAATGGCTCTATAACTGAGCATTCATTTAACTATTCAACTGTTCTGTCAAGCTAGCTGCTTCCGGAAGGTGAAGCATGTGATAAGACCAGTGAATTTACTTACTTTGCTATAAACTGTCACCAGTTTGGAAGAAATATTTTGTGGTATTCCAGTGCAATGGATAAGGCCCTCAGTAAGTTCAAGAATATTGGTGCTAGCAACAGAGAATGCAAATTCATACCCATAATGTGAATTATCCCTGTGAAGACAAGCCTACCCATTCCATTAGAGTAGTTTCCCAATGTAATCAGCATGCTACCAGGATGCCAGCAAGTCATGTTCGGAATGATGTCATATTAGGGGCCCCGTCTTGGAGTACAGTCACACTCCATGATGTTGGCAGGTTGGGCACTCAGCAGTGCTAGTAGCCAAATAGCCTACATGAGGGGAAGACCATATTTTTTAGCCTCTATCCTTGTTGCAGTGGCGTCTTTCTACATGAGATCATTAACCTAGCCCTGGGTTGGCTGGAGAAAAGGGCTGACTGACATCCATAAGACGGTTTATCTTGTCCTCCTAATTGTTGAAAGCCTCCTCCACTTGGATGCCCTCTGGTAGACACTTGTGTGGGACATGAATGTCTTCACACTCTGACCATTCTAAGAGGTTGATCCTCACGTCTCACCAACAGACCTCCTTTGACCAATTTTCCAAATTTTCTTTTCCAAATACCTAACAGCTGGGCAATCCATTAGCCACTGCTCGTGAGTCAGTATTCATCGCAGCAAGGGTCTCCCACACCCTTATTGACTCTCTCCTTTACCAGACATGATGAAGTAATTGATCCCTCCTGATGACATGTCCAAGCAAGTCAGTGTTTTGTTGTCATCGATGAGGTTTTCATTAGATAATTTTTGGAAGTAGATCACCAGGCTTTTCTTCCTAGCCTGTCTTAGTCTGGAAGTTTCACTGAAACCTGTCTACCGTGGCTGACTATGCTGGTATCTGAAATACTAATGGCATAGCTTCCAGCATCATAGTAACATGTAAGCCACCACAGTACACCCAATTGACATAGATGTATTCACACAGTAGCTGCAGTGATGGACTCGAACATGCTGGCGATTATGAGGATGACGCAGGACTGGGCACCGTTTCATTCTGTTGTACATAAGGACACCGTGAGTCAGCAGCTAACAACGAGTCAGTAAAGTAGTCAGTTCCTCAGGCCATCCCTCATTTCTTGGACATGGATAACCATATATAACTGATGCTGAGGACTCTTGATTGGGTCCACCAAAGATAGCGAGCACACCTGGAACTGCAACTACAAGTGATAACATCATCTAATTAAGTACAGTATAGTTACTGTGGTTCTCCAAGAGATTTTTTTTTTCCTTTTTGCACTAGCCAAATAAGTTAAATGGGTATGTGGTAGGAATCATCACCCCTGCTTATGTCTGGTCTTTAATTAGTGGTGGCACTAATCTGTGCAGTTTCCCCTGGAGATGGGAGGAATAGTATTTCCAGAGGCTTTCACTGGGCCCTTGTTATTATAATATCCTTTACTTCATGGGTCATGGAACCAATTTGTATATCTATTCCCACTGTACATTTTGAAACAGGGAAAACAAGCATAGGATGAATATGTAGTGCCCCTGAACCCAGTTAGATGGACTGAGGTCAAGATTCCCAACTATCATTTAAGATCCATAAGCCCCTATTCTGACCCATAGTTCTCACTGACATTTTGGGTCTCCTGGGGTCAGCATAAGATCGAAACCAGTACAACTACCCCTGAAGATCTGGTGTTTTCCTTTCCCCAGTGCACAGTCACTCTTAAATGGCTGCAGGGCCCTCTGGAGAAAGCATAGGGGAAGATCCTCACTATACATTTTGTACTGCCTTTCAAGGTATTTCATCAAAGAGACTGGCCTTCTCTACACAGGACTTCAGGTCTGTGAACTGACTTGGATCTAGGAACTGAGAAAAAAAGGTCTTAAATCTCCAGTAAGGTGATTCAAATTAGGTCTCTGCTCCAGCAGTCCTAAATATTTTTCATAAAAATTATAGGCAACATCTCAGCAGATGCCCGTGTATTTCATTTCTGGAGATCTTGTGAACATTTAGCTGTCTATCACTACAGGCTGCTAAGGGCCAAAACACTATTCTGTGCCTTTAACTTTATAATTGCCCCATTGTCCTTGATAGTTAAGTGGCACCACCTGTTTTCTATCACTCAGAATCCCATTATTCTATTGAGATCAAGGAACTCAATTTAATTACAGCATCTCCCCAGCATTATCTCCATCCTACACAAGACAGCCACACAATGTTCTGCAAGAATGCTAATGCCCTGTCTCTAACCAATGCATTTTTTTAAATGTTTTAATAAAGGGAGTGTTCCTTGGGTCTTTTCAGGGGATGTGTTAGGGAGGGGGCTGATCAAGTTGCACATAATAGATCATTCCAACAGCCCTTTCCTGGAGCCTTCAGACTCCTTCCTCTATATATGCCAGGGAAGTTCTGGCATTTTGAATTTATTAACTATAGGCTTTGAGCCTAGGCTTCAGTTAGCTAATATAGTAGACTATCAACACCACTCCTGGGTGCTTAAACCAGCACTTTAAATTCCAAGTCCCAGGTATGTATACCCATCTCGGTGTCCCTGGGCGATGCAAAAGGTTAAGAGCTCAAATACTAACCGAAAGATTGGCAGTTCAAACCCACCCAGAGGCACCTCAGAGGAAAGGCCTGGTGATCTGCTTCCGAAAGATCACAGCCTTGAGAACCTTAGGGAGTATTATGGATTGAATTATGTCCCCTCAAAATATGTGTTGTAAATCTTAACCTCTATGCCTGTGGTGAAGCCCTGATGGCACAGTGGTTAAGAGCCACGACTGCTAACCAAAAGGTCGGCAGTTTGAATCCACCAGCCACTCCTTGGAAACCCTATGGGGCAGTTCTACTTTGTCCTATAGGGTCGCTCTGAGTCAGAATTGACTTGAAGGTAATGGGTTTGGTTTTTTCGTTTCTATGCCTGTGTTTATAATCCCATTTGAGAATGGGTTCTCTTTGTTATGTTAATTAGGCAAGATTACTGTAGGGTGTATCTTGAGTCAATCTCTTTTGAGATACAAAAGAGATCAAACAAGCAAGCACAGTAGAGATGGGGTAAAATAGATGCCAGGACACATGGAGATCTCCAAGGAACCAGGAAGCAGAAGCTGAAGACAAGGACCTTCCTCCAAAGCCTATAGAGAGAAAGCCTTTCCCTAGAGCTGGCACCTTGAATTCAGACTTCTAGCCTCCTAAACTGTGAGAAAATAAATTTCTGTTAAAGTGGTCCATTTGTGGTATTTCTGTGATAGCGGCATTAGATAACTAAGACAGGGAGTGAAGTTCTACTCTGCGCACGTGGGGTCTCCATGAGTCAGAATCAACTTGATGGCAACTGGTTTTTGGTTTGATACCCTTATCAATGAATTCAATCCAATTAAATCTGTATTTCTTCCTCTTTAGTGTGGTACTTTTAGAATATACTCCCACATATGCTCTCCAGGCTCCAGCCAAAACAGATTGTCAAGGTCATAACATTCTTTCAGTGTACCCATTTTCTCCTCCTAGGACAGTTCTTGTACATCTCCATCTGGGCTACGTCTTAATCTAGCTCTGGATATGGGCTTGCAGGCAGCGAGAGCAGGCTGGAGTGGGTCCTGAGGAAGTGGCATCCAGTTGTGAGGAAACTGCCCGAGTTATAGCCATTGAAAGTCTTTTATGTTGAGGACTGATTCCTTCCGTTGTTGTTGCCATCTAGTCTACTCCAACTCGTGGCCACCTTATGTATAACAGAACGAAATGTTGCCCGATCCTGTGTCATCTTCATGATCATTGGTATGTTTGAGTCCATTGTTGTGGCTATTGTGTCAGTTTGTCTCATTGAGGGTTTCCTTTGTTTTCATTGACCCTCTAATTTACCAAGCATGATGTCCTTTTTTAGCAGTTGGGCTTTCCTCATGACATTTCCAAAGTAAGCAAGCATAAGTCTTACCATCCTCACTTCTGAGGAGCATTCTGGTTGTATTTTTTCTAAGACTGATTTGTTCATTCTTTTGGCAGTCCACAGTACATTCATTATCCTTCACCAACACCACATAAATGTGTCTGTTCTTCTGTCTTCCCCTTTCATTGTCTGGCATGCATATGAGTCAGTTGAAAAGACCATGGCTGGGTCAGGTGCACCTTAGTCATCAAAGTAACATCTTAGCTTTTTAAAACTTTTAAAGAAGTCTTTTGCAGCATATTTGCCCAATGCAATAATGGATCATTTGATTTCTTGACTGTTACTTCCATAGACATTGATTGTTGATCCAAGTAGAATGAAATCATTAACAATTTCAATTTCTTCTCCATTTATCATGTTGTTTATTAGTTGTAAGGATTTTTGTTTTCTTCACATGCAGGTGTAATCCATACTGAAGCTTTTACTTTCTGCCAGGTTATCCCAGGTATGCCCTGCATAAGTATGCAGGCTCCCATTGAACCAACTGTGTGTGGAGTGCTTGGGCTGTCTCAGATCTTTTCTGCATAGGTGACAGACTTCCAGTCAGCCAGGGATGTGTGGAGAGCTTGAACTGTCTTGAGTCTCCCCTATATATGTGTACAGCCTCCTAGTCATCAGGGATATGTGAAGAATTTATCTAGACCCTCTATGACTCTCTAATTTCCAGTCTCCTTGTTAAATTTCTGGCTAGTCCACTGTTCCGTTGTTCACCCCATGTGAGACTACAATCACAAGGTAAAAAAGAGCCACGGGCTGTTCCCATTTATTTCCTAACAAGTTTGCTATATTTACTGACAACACCACTAGGTATGGACTTTCTGCTGTCCACTCCAAATCAAGTTGCTCCCTTCCGCAGTGAAGCTGCTGGTTTTCATTGTCAAGCCTGCCCTGGCAACCCTACTGCAGCAATTGAGCTAAGGAGTAGAGAAGAGGAGGGGATGGGAGAAGTTCCAGGCAAGAATGCCACAGACTTCCACTACTCTTACACAAAATTCAGCAATTTTATATGAATAAATAATTCTCAACTTGTTGTTTTCCATTGGTCAATTTCCAGAGCCCTGATATGGTTGTAAGGAGCCCTGGTGACACAGTGTAAGTGCTCGTCTGCTAATGGAAAGGTCAGCAGTTCGAACCTACCAGCTGCTTCACAGGAGAAAGATGTGGCAGTCTGCTTCTGTAACAGTTACAGCCTTGGAAACCCTGTGGGGCAGTTCTGAACTGCCCTATATGATTGCTATGAGTCAGAATCAACTCAGTGGCAGTGGGTTTATTTAGTTTTGATATGGCTGTTTTTAATAGTTCTGTCTAATTTTATATGTTTTTTGAGGAGAGAATTTTCTGACATCTACACTCCACATCACTAAAGTCCTACCTGCCCATTTTATCAGGTCTGGAATTTGATTTTACTGTACTTACAGTCTAATAAGTTTGCCTGTTACTGATTCATGGATGCTGGCAGAAGATACAAAACTCCTGGATCAGAGACAAAGAACTTTGTTACTCATGCATGGCACAGCAAGTAGCACCACCATCAGCAGATTTGCATCAGTTCCCTTTTGCCCCAAATTCCCATGGAGTTGACATGAAAGAGGCCAGATGAATGCTATGCCTCCAGAGGAGTTTTGTCACAGCTGAGGAACACTGAGCTTTTTTTTTTTTTTTTTTTTTTAAATATTGATTTATTTCACAACACCCTGCTTTGGTTGATCGAATGCAAACAGTTTCAGAAACCAAATTTGCAATTCTAAAATTAAGATGACACAGTAGAGGACATATATCATTCATGATGATTTCATAGGGTCTCCTCATCTGATTTACAGTTGTCAACATTACATGGCATGATTATGTGTTTTTGCTCAACACTGAATTCTCCAAATCATGATAAATTCAATCAAAACCAGTTTCAATTAATTCAACCCCTCTAGTATTTTTCTTTTAGTGTCTTTTTGCCCTTTCCTCTCTGCCGACATATGTATTTTATATGATTCTTATTATATACTTTTAATATTTTAATAATTTCTTCACAGTTTCCAACACAGCACTGGTTTTTTTGTTGTTTTTGTAATTGCAGATTTGGTTTATCTTACTTTCCCCTTTTTGATTTATCTTTTTTATTATATTGAAAATGCCACATTGTTCTGCACTAAGTCTCAGAGTTCTAGCCTATGGAGAGGCTACTATAGACACAAATTCACGGTACTCACGGAAACAAAAACAAAACAGTTTCCTTATATCCAGATTTATTTTGAATTCCGTGTCTTACAAGTTAGGAAACATATTAATTAAGGATGAAATAATTTAGAAATTCTAAGTCAATAATGGTTTTGAAGTGGAAATTTCTGATGCCATAATTCTTTCTCCAGGGAAATTTCTATGATTTATTTTAAGATAAAATATTCAATGACTTTGTCTGCCATAGATTTGTATTGGATTTGTTGAATATCATAGATCATAATAAAAAATTTTAAATATCCTTGTCATAACAGTGAGACTTTTATGCAAAGAGAATTTTATTTGTGCTTACTAGCGTGTAGCCAAAGGCAATATCCTATTAATGATATTTTGAATGATTCTAGCATTTAAAGCAGCTTTCCTAACTAGTATGAATAAAATATGAGATTCTATGAGCTTAGCAGAAAGACATATTTATAGTAAAATATGTAATACTTACAAAGCTAATACTGGTCTTATCCTAACATATTAAAGATACATAAATCTAAAAATAATGTTTTATAATTTGTAAAATCATATATATATTACATATACATCGATTTCTTTGCACTATGGAATATAATCCTTTTTTTTTTAATTAGTAAATTTATTTATTTCTTTTCATTCAAAAACACGAATTGTTTTGTTACTTTGGTTGCAATCCCTGCAGTGTATCAGCACTCTCCCCTTTCCCTTTCCACCCTGGGTTCTCTGCATCCATTCATCCAGTTTTCCTGTCCCTTCCTGCCTTCTCACCTTTGCTTTTGGGCAAGCGTTGCCCATTTGGTGGAACACTGAGCTTTAATAGCGAGCAGTAAGCAAGTATGTTCTTTGTCCTGGAAGGAGATACTACAGCATATCTCAAGTTGTTCACTGCAAACACACCCTGAGAAATGACCCAGGTAAAGAGTGGTCAGAGTCTTGCATTCTTGGCATATCCGGCAAGACATAGAGGGGCAAAAGAAACCCAGAGTATTTAATTTTCATTTTGCATTTAAATTAAAAAAATTGTAACTTTATTGGATTGAAGTTGTTAATATCATTCATCTGTTGCATTGTCTCCTTTTTATTTCTAGTGTTGTTACTTATGTCTTCACTCTTGTCTCTTTTTTTCTTAGGCAGTTTAACCAGTGGTTTAATTTTGTTAGTCTTTTCAGAGAACCATCTTTTTGCTGTTGTTGACTCTTTTTTTTTCTATTTCTTTAGTTTCTGGTCTTATTTTTTATATTTCTTTCTTTCTTTTACTTTATTTGAATTTGATTTCCTGTTGTAACTCCTTGATTTGACTGTTTAGATAATTGATTGTCAGGCTTTGTTTTCTAATATGTACATTTAAGACTTAATAAGACTTAATGACAAGTTTTGACATGTAGTATTTTTACTAACATTCAGATGAAATATTTTATGATTTTTATTATGGTTTATTGTTTTATCCCATGGGTTATTTAGAAATGTATCTCTTAATTTTCAAATGTATAAATTTCCTAGTTATCTTTTGGTGTTTGATTTTCAACTTAATACTTTGTCAGAGAACATACTCTTTCTTTTGAAATTTATTGAGACTTGCTTTATGGTCAAAAATATGGTCAAATTTTGTTCATGTTTCGTGTGTACTTGAAAAGAATATGTATTCTGAAATTGTATTTGGTGTTGTAATTTATATATATTGATCAAGTTCACCAATAATGTTCAAATCATTTACATCCCTACTAATTTGTGTGTGTTATATCCTTTCCCTGGGCATATGTGAGATATCCAAGGAAACTGTAGAGTAAGCTGAAGAGGACCAAGGATCAAGATCTTGAAAACACCAGTGTTTAATGCATCAGATTTCAGGAGTGTGAAGCCACAGGCAAAACATGTTACATCTCAGAGAAGTCGTCTCTTCCCTGATTCAGTTAGCACCCTTCCCGCTTACTCTGCTTTATCTTGTTCATTCATTCATTTATCCATTATCAACTAATGGATCTGAAATTGTTTATATACATGTCTATTATCTGTCTTTCCGACTAGACTCTGAAATCTTCATGAGGACTGGGACTATGTTTTGTTCATACTATATCCCCACTGTCTAGCACTTAGAAATTACTAAATATTTGTGACATAAGTGACTGGTGTGTTTTCTTAAAATACATACTTGAAAGTCTGGGGGAGAAATGTTAAGTAACTTAAGTCCTAACCAATTTAAAATACTTTATAGTACAACATATATGAATATATTATGAAGATCAATGCAAAATTTGGTTAAATTTTAAAGATAAAATGTAACAGTTGAAGTAAATTTTCCTTTGGCATTAGGGACTGTAGACTCATTCATGCATGAGACCTGGGTGGTGAATGCAAAAGTACATGTTTATCACCGCTATGATTAGTGGTATTTCAATGCAAAAATTTGAAAAGCACTGATACAAAGGGTTGACAGAGGAAGAAAAGCAAGAAAAGAAGTCAAAAAGAATTTTAAAAAGTAGGATGAGAGTAAAAGCAAAATGGGATTGTTGACATCAAGGAAATGGAGTATTTGGAGGAGACAATTGTCAACTTTGTAAATTGCCAAAGACTCCCAGGGGAAATCAGAGCAACAAAAGTATCATCAAAGAGGCCACTGCTTACCTGAGCAGTTTAAGTGGAATTGTTAAGGAGTGTACAAATGGTGGGGTCAGATCTCTTCTAACTTCATGCCAGGGAGGATAATCAGCATCAGCCCAAAGCTGATTCCCATGGGGTAGAGGTCAGACATATCTCCACCTTCCAATCTTTTTTTACCAATTCTGACAGCAACTATCCTTCCCACGGCACTCTCTGCTTCTCTGCTGAGTTCGATAATTCATTGCAATGGCCACACAGAGCTCACAGACCATACTCAAGATTATGGGGCTTATTAGGGAAGTAACGAGTTACAATTCAGGATCAGGATCAACTTGGAAGTAACAGGAACAACTCAGGATACAGCTTCTCAATTGTGCCTGTAGGCAGGCCTCTGCCACCTGGCCCTGCTTGGACTTGGCCTCTGCCCTGCTTTGGCAGGTGTTACTGCTCTTCAGCTGGCAGATGCAGATAAATGCCTGAAGTCATCTGTCATGGATTGAGTTGTGTCCCCCAAAAATATCTGTCAGTTTGGCTGGGTCATGATTCCCAGTATTGTATGATTATGTCATCTGATGTGATTTCCTTATGTGTTGTAAACTCTTATCACTATGATGAGATTATATGTGATCTCCTATGTGTTGTAAATTCTGTCACTGTGATGATGTTACACTGATGAGGTTTACAAGATTAGGTAGTGTCTTAATACAATCTCTTTTGAGCTATAAAAGAGAGAAGCAAGCAGAGACACATGGGAACCTCATACCACCAAGAAAGCAGTGCCCGAAGCAAAGCGTGTCCTTTGGACCTGAGGTTCCTGTGCTGAGATGCTCCCAGGCCAAGGGAAGATTGATGGCATGGACCTTCCTCCGGAGCCAATGGCAAAAGCGTTCCCCTGGAGCTGAAGCCCTGAATTTGGACTTGTAGCCTACTGGACTGTGAGAGAATAAACTTCTCTTTGCTAAATCCATCCACTCATGGTATTCCTGTTAGAGCAGCACTAGATGACTAAGACAGCATCCCACTCCATCAGGAAGCCTGCTGCCCAAAGGCCCTCAGCTCTCTCACTCCCTGCCTCAGTCTCAAAAGGTATGGCCATGACCTCAAGGGTTTCAAAGGGTGGAGCCATGGCCTCTGGTGTTTCTAAGGATGGAGTTGACACTCCAATGGACTAGAATGATGGACTGGAATGGTGTGCCTGAAGCTGAGGGAGCAGAGTTGGTGTCCCAGTGGGCCTGGAAGCCCAGGGCTGAGAAATCCAGAGACTGTGGCCAATACCTAGAGTCTGGAGGGCAGCGCTGTTGTATAAATTGTCTGAGATGACGGAAGATTATTTTCAAAGCCTTGAAGGGCTAATGTAATGTGTTCTGCTGACTTGCTTGGTGTCTATTATCCCTTCTTTCCCTCCAGTTTCTCCCATTAGTAATGGAAATGTCTAGCTTGTGCCTGTTCTGCTGTTGTACCTTTGGCAGCAGATAACTTGTATTCTAGATTTTATAGATGAAGAGGAATTTCTGGATTTTGGACTTGAAGATAAGACTTTGGCTGTGATATGATGGAGTGAATATGTTTTCTATGTTGCAAGGATATGATTTTTAGGGAGCCAAAGGGTGGAATGTCCTGGTTTGAATTATGTCCCCCCCAAAAATTTGTGTATCGATTTGGCTGGGCCATGATTCCCAGAATTGTGTGGTTGGCCTCCATTTTGCGATTGTAATTTTATGTTAAAGAGGATTAGGGTGGGATTGTAAAGGGAGTATCCCTAGAGTGTGGCCTGCACCATCTTTTACATTACAAGAGATGAAAGGAAAGGGAAGCAAGCAGAGAACTGGGGACCTCATACTATCAAGAAAGCAGTGCCGGGAGCAGAGCGCGCGTCCTTTGGACCGGGGTCCCTGCGCCAAGAAGTTCCTAGTCTAGCGGAACACTGATGAGAAGGCCGAGAGAGAGAAAGCCTTCCCCTGGAGCTGACACCCTGTGATTTGATACCATATTTCTGACTACACTGGGATTTTGAAAACTGAGTAATTACTATCTACCAATGCCTACCTTGAAGACTAAGGTGCGACTGACCCAAGGCATGGTGTTTTCTGTCACCTCATATACATGCGAAAGGTGGACGATCAATACTGAAGAAGAATTGACACCTTTGAATTGTGTTGGCGAAGAATATTGAATATACCATGGACTGCGAAAAGAATGAATGAATCTGTCTTGGAAGAAGAAAAACCAGAATGCTCCTTAGAAGCAAGCATGGCGAGACTTTGTCTCACATACTTTGGACATGTTTGCAGGAGGGATCAGTCCCTGGAGAAGGACATCCTGCTTGATAAAGTAGAGGGTCAGCGAAAAATAGGAAGACCCTCAACAGAGATGGACTGACACAGTGGCTGCAACAATAGACTCAAGCATAACAATGTTGTGGGGATAGCACAGAATCCGGCAGTGTTTCCTTCTGTTGTATATAGGGTCTCTCCGAGTCCGGACCGACTCGAGGCCACCTAACAACAACAACAAATGCTTACCTTCAATGGCTGTTACTGTTTTTGTTGTTGGGAGTGGGGAGAGTAAATAACTCTTGGCCCTACCTCTGAGCCCCAGGTATGGACCTTCAATCCTAATTTAGTATCCATGGTCTCTGATGTCTGGTTATTGGGTTCCTCTCCTTTAGCAGGGGGGCAGTAGGGATTGCCGGAGGATTAAGAATGGGGGGAGGGGGAGGGAGTAGTTCTAGACTGGGCTCTTAGGGTATGTCTGGGATTGAGAGCCAAAGGTGGCTATGATAGGATCAAGTATTTGGCTTTCTAAGGCTTTTTATACTTCTTGTACTTGTTTTGTTGTTCTTGTTCTCCCTTAATATTCAGTGGAGCTTCAGTCTGTTTTTGTGGTGGAAAAGAAACTTGAAAAAAGTTCTCAGGGTGGTTTTTTGGGGAAAGTGGTGATGCACCCTGCACCTGCATGGGTGTGGTTGACTGCAGTAGTCAGTGAGAGAGCCCTAAAGGGAAAGGAAAAGTCAAGGGACCATCTTGGGGGACCGGCAGTGTCTCGGAACCTCGGAAGGGTCTACGATTTTTTGGGTAAGACCAGATGTTTCCTTCCCTGTAGGGTTAAAGGTCTAACGACCTTGGGAGGACCAGGCTTTGCTGGGGGCTCCGTGCTGGGGCGTACTGGACAGGCCAGAGTCAGAGATGGATTGTAGCCCCAACCCCAGCACCCAGGTCTGTAAAGAGCAGACTGAAGTTCTTTCCCTCTGGGCCTCGAAGTCGCGGATTATGGGGGGAAAAGTTTTTTTTTTTTTTTAATTTTTTTATTTTTTACGAAGAAGCGCAGACAGTCCACATATCCTTCGGTGAACAGTTCCCCATCTCGATTTCCCCTTCTCCGCCCTTTGCCAGGCTTCTCCCCTCCGCGGGGTGCCCCGGCGGCGTTAACCCTGACTCGCGCGGCTCCCGGCGGCGTCCCGGGCGGAGCGTGCCGTCTCGCAGCTGCCGGGCCTCAGGCAGCCCCTCGGAGCGGCGAGGCCGGTGAGGCCGGGCGCGGAGAGTGGCCTGGCGAGCGACAACCTCCAAGTTTAAGTGTCAGCGCGTCTCCAGGAGGGCGGGGTGGGGACTTCCCGGTTCCAACTGCCGCGCTTCGGGGCTTGGCGGGCTCGGCCGAGCGCAGGGGACGGTGGCGGTGGGGACGGGCTTTGTGGCCACCACGTCCTGGACAAACTCCCCCGCCAACCCCGAGGGGAAGTCACACATCCACTGGGTTCGCTCAGTGGAAGAGGAAGACGAAGAAGCCGCCCGGCTGGCCGCGGCGCCGCCTGCCTTCCAGGCAAGTACTGGGACCGCGGGCGGGAGCCGCCACCGGGGACATTGGTGGGCTAGAGGGCCGGGCAGCCCCGCGCAACCCGCCCCAGGGGGCGGACCTGGCTGCGCGGCAGCGGGGCAGGGGCGCTGCTGTCTGAGAGGGTTCGGGACAGGCCCAGCTCAGTCATTGTAGTCAGTTATTCTGAAGGGAAAGTCCACACAACTTTCTGATTTTCTTGTTTCATTTTGACTAGAAAACCTGTTTTGTTAAAGAAACCTCAGAACCATAAGCAAATAGCCCAGCGTCTTAAATGTCTTAAAGGTTCTGCGTAAGCCTCACCGTCACAGAGCCAACGCTGAAGGTTTTGGATTGGGTGTCTCATTTGGCTTCTTGTCCAAAAGCGAAGTTGAATAAAAATAACCTGAGCTGGCAGCTGTGAGCTAGTTGCCACTATTACATTAGTTAGAAACTCTCTAGTTTTTAAGGCAGTAAACTGGAAAAACAAAAGTGTTACTTTAAAAAATATGATTCTTACATTTTTAACACTTTAAGTAGTGTGTTGATTATCAATGGAGTTAAACAACTCCATTTTTTAATCTAATTTTTTGAAATCTTGCCTCTAACAGTAAAGAAAAAGTTCTTTACATCAAATCAGAAAATAGACAAGAAGGTATAGAATAATGATTTACCTACTTTTTTTTTGCTGGTTTTTGTGTGTGGATCGCTATGAGTCGGAATCTACTCAACCACAAAGGGTTGGGTTTTTTTTTTTTCTGGTAAAAATATACATAACAAAACATTTGACAGTTCAACCATTTTTACATGTATAATTCAGTGACATCGATTACATTCTTCATGTTGTGCAACCGTTATCACCATCCTTTTCCAAATTATTCTACCATCATTAGCATAATCTCAATCAGGGACAGGTTATCCAATAGGAAAGGTAAACGTGGTGGTTAGCCAACAATAACACACTTGAGGGACGTGCTTCATAGTTCAATCATGTATAGGAGACTAATGGGCACAGCAGCCCAAAAGCAAAGAAGAGAAGGCAGGAAGGGACAAGAACATTGGACAAATGGAAACATGGAACACGGCGTGGAGAAGGGGGGAGTGTTGACACATCGAAGGGGTTGGCAACCAGTGTCACAAAACAGTTTGTGTATTAACTGTTTATTGAGAAACGAATTTGCTCTGTAAGCTTTCACCTAAATCACAATAAAAAATTAATTTTTAAAAAACCTAGAAAAACAAACAACAAAAACACGGTGTTTACCTTGCTTACCAGATCATCTGTAGTGAACAATTTCACATTTTCACCACATCAGAGATTCCGCTTCTAGTTATGGCTGGCATCTGTCTCTCTTCCAACGCCACAGCACCTTCCTACTACAGAATCAAAGCCTCTTTTCAAATTTACAGCTTCTAACAGGGGGATGACCCATGTGAAATTGGTCACTACAGATTAGTAAGTAAGCACCAGTAAACTGGTGCTTACCTTGCCTATGGTAATCCAATCCTGATCTCAATGTTCCCTAAGCAATAACTCCTCCATCTCCTCTCCCTCCCACCTCTGGTTATCACTAATTAGCTTTGGTTTCTGTATATTTGCTATTTCATATGAGTGAGGTCATGCAGTGTTTGTCCTTTTGTGACTGACTTATTTCATTCACTTGGCATAATGTTTTCAATGTTCATCCATATTGTAGCATGTATCAAGACTTCATTCCTCTTTGTGGATGAGCAATATGCCATTGTATGTATATGCCACATTTTGTTTTATCTATTCATCTGTTGATGGACATTTCAGTTGTTTCCACCTTTTGGCTATTGTGAATAGTGCTGCAGTGAACACCGGTGTATGGGTTTCTGTTTGTGTTCCTGCTTTCGTTTCTTTTGGGGATATACCCAGGGTTGGGATTTCTGGGTCATATGGTAGTTCTATGTTCAACTTTTGAGAAAAACTGCCAAATTTTTCCATAGTGGCTGTACTGACTTACTTACT
The DNA here is from genome assembly GCF_000243295.1 of Trichechus manatus latirostris. Lineage (NCBI taxonomy): Eukaryota > Metazoa > Chordata > Mammalia > Sirenia > Trichechidae > Trichechus > Trichechus manatus. The sequence goes on from NW_004443983.1 coordinate 6,357,445, forward strand.
TTTGAAGCAAAGTAAATGATGTTGCTCATGTGTCCAGTTGTATGAAACTTGAAGTGTAAAGTACATTTATACTGTTGAATCATTTACACCTCATCTGTTGAGGCATTTGCACCTCATAGTATGTTTATTTATTCATTTAAAAAATATCTGCTGATAAATTTCTAGGCTTTAAATAATCCCCCCAGACCATACATCACCTTCTAGGTCCCACCCCATTTCTTTTTATATATACACTGTCTGAAAGACTTGCCTCTACTCTCTATTTCCACTTTTCCTATTTCCTCCTCCACCTTTTCATCTCAGACTTGGTGTTCCCATTCCCCCAATTGTCAATGTCATCAGTGATCATCTTGCCAAATCCAATGTCTATGCACAGTTCTCGTCTTTCCTGACCCCCTCAGTAGAATTTGACCCAAATGATGACTCCCTGTTCCTTGATATTCTTTCTTTGCCAGGTCACTACATTCTCTTGCATTTCCTTCTACCTCCCTGGTCACTCCTGTGTCTCCTTTTCTCAACCACTAAATGTTAGAGAACCACCAGCTGTATTCTCTTTCTAACCATACTTTGTTAGTTGCTGTCTAATTCTGTGGCGATACATGCTCATCCTATAACCTGATGACTTTCAAATTTTTACCTCTAGCTTTACGTCTCTCCTGAGCTCCAGACACATATATCCAGCTTCTTATTCAACATTCCACTTGAATGTCTAATAGGTATTTAAACTTAGTATGTCCAAAACAGAATTACTGATACCACACCCACCCACTCCTCCTTTATGCCTCCCCCTTCCTTATCTCAGTACAGGTTACCACCACCATTTAACCAGGATGAAACGCTAGGCATTATCCTTGACTCATCTTTTTAGCTCAGACCCCACATCCAAACATCCAGCAAATTCTGTTGACTCCACCTTAAAGAGGTATCTCAAATCTAACCATATCTATCTCCCTCTCTAACCTAAGCCACAATCTTCTCTCACCTAGAGTACTATAAAGTCTCCTATTTAGTCTCCCTGCTTCTGCCCTTGCTCCTCTCCTGTCTTTCTCCAAACAGCAGTGATTTTTTTTTTTTTTTAACGTAATCAGAGCTTTCACTTCTCTTCAAAACTCTCCAGTGACTTCTCATCAGAATCATAAAAGTCAAATTCTTACCATGGCTTCAAAGCCCTGTGTGATCTAGCCTCTGACTACTTCTCTGATCTCATCTATCTTCCCTCTCAGTCACTCCACTGTAGTGACACTGATCTTCCTACTGTTCTCTTTGCCTGCAGCAGACCCCTGCTGGACCATCCCAGAGTGCTCTCCCTCACTTCCCTCACTTTCCTGTTCAAATGGTGCCTGCTCAGAGGCGCCCCTGTGTCCATCCTACCCTCTCCTCCCCAACCCATCAGATCCTTTTGTATGCCATTATACCTACTGCCATCAAGTCAATTCCAATAGCGACCCTATAAGACAGAATAAAACTGCTCCATAGATTTTCCAAGGCTGTGATCTTTACCGGAGCAGACTGCCACATCTTTCTCCCAAGGAGTGGCTAGTAGAGTTGAACCTCCAATCTTTCAGTTAGCAGCCAAACACTTAATCCTTGCAGCACTAGGGCTCCTACGAGTGCTATTAACCGTATATTAATTTCCTAAAGCTGCCGTAACAGAATAACACAAACTTGGTGGCTTAAAAGAACAGAAAGTTATTCTCTCAGAGTTCTGGAGGCCAGAAGTCCAAAATCAAAGGGTGGAATAGGAGTACCTCATGGGCAGATAAGACCACCTGCTTGTTTCTTTTCTATTATTTCATTACGAAAGTAATTTATGCTTGCAATAGAGAATTTGCCTAACTCTAGATGAGGATAGTGTGATACTCTGATCTGCTTAGAATTAGAGGGGAACCCATCCCCACTGCCTTTGGCCCATGTAGAGTGAACGTGAAAGGCCACACACAACTGTCTTTCAATCAATAAGTGTGTACTGAGTGCTCATGATGTGTCAAGGTATTGTACCTGGTGCTTTAGGACATGGGTCTCCAAAATGAGACTCTGGTTGTGGGAAAAAAAATGTAACTTCCATTTCTAATTTTTATCTTAAAAAAAGGAAGAAATTCAGATCGATTAACATTTAATAGATTAATACACTAGTACAAATTTTAAATAAATATACAAATATCAGAAGTTTTACAAACAGGAATGTGTGACCAAAAAAGGTTAGAGACCGCACTTGGGAATACAATTATGAGTCTCACAAGGCTTTTGTGCTAAGTTGACTTTTTTTGGGTATTTAAAGTAAAGGGTCTCAATTTATTACCGGAATAGGAAAAGTCAGTCTCATTCAGATTTATATCAATTAGACCTGGAGACACAACTGCCTTATACAAGGTGATTCTATAATAAACAGTGAGTGTGGTAAAAGCAGAGAGGAGGGAGTGAGGCAATCACAGACAGTCTCGTGAAAAATGTGGAAATTGAGTCTGTCTAGTTTTTTGACAAACTTCCCATTTCTCTTCTTTTTGTCATTAAAAAAATGAATATTTCCTTATCGTTGTTGTTGTTAGTTGCTGTTGAATCGATTCCAACTCATGGTGACCCCATGTGGCCAGAGTAGAAATCTGCTTCATGAGGTTTTCAAGATATGACCTTTTGGAAACAGATCGCCAGGCCTGTCTTCTGAGGCATCTCTAAGTGGATTGGAATCACCAACCTTCCATTTGCACTGCCCAGGGACTTCAGCTCCTTACTTTAAAACAAACAAACCCGTTGCCATTGAATCGATTCTGACTCATAGTGACCTTATAGGACAGAGTAGAAATGCCCCATAGGATTTCCAAGGAGCACCTGGTGGATTTGAACTGCCAACCTTTTGGTTAGCAGCCAAACTCTTAACTACTACGCCACGAGGGTTTCCAGTTCCTTACTTTAGAGGTCCTCAAATATGGCAGTCTGACATAACTAAGATACAGTCAACTATCATTATAAAATTTTCATTTTAAATTGGAAGGTCCTGTGACCACCTATTATTTGGACATAGATTGCTCAGGTCAGAAATGTATAGAAATAAAGGGAGGACTTTTGAATAGGTATGCACTGTAACTAAGATGGGTGTGGTAGACACCAGGTCTCTCGTTACAAAAAACAGTGCTGCTCATAAATAGCTGGTTTGTTATCTTTTGTGAGCTGAAAATCTTATAAGCAATTTTATTCCTTTTTTTTTTTTTTTGCTTTAGCTCTTAAGAAGCTTGAAGTCCAATTTGCATCCCGTATCTATAGGGTCGCTATGAGTCGGAATCCTGCTCGATGGCAACGGGTTTTTCTTTTTTGGTTTGGATCAGGTGACTGTAAAGGACTTCGCAGTGAACATTTCCATGCATTAATCTAACCTCTGGCTTTTTTATTTTTCTATCTATATCTTCTTTTCACTGCGTTTCTCTCACTTGTATATTTTTATCTTTTTTGTAACCTATTTCAGAAGCATTGTGGAATGAGGTTGAGATATGTTGTTGTATTCTGTCCAGTTAATTCCAACTCATAGCAACCTTGTATCACAGAGTTTATAGCAACTCATAGCAACCCTATATTACATAGCAAACCATAGAATTTCCTAGGCTGTAATCTTTACAGGAGCAGATCGCCAGATCTTTTCTCTTACAGAGCTGCTGGTGGGTTCCAACTGCCACTTTTCGGTTAGCAGCTAAATGCTTAACCATTGCACCACGTATATTAAAAAGGCAAGGGAGACAGGGAAAGAGATGAATGATGGGGGTGAGGGTGGAGAAGTGACAGTCACACTGACTCATCCAAAAGCATCAGATTGACTGAAATGCTGCGTATTTCAGAACCTCTGTGTACTAGCAACTCATTTCATTGGTGTCCCTGGAATTATTGCCGTAGTCCTGTTTTGACAAGATCTTTCCCACTGACCCTCCGGTGTGGGCTGCTGTTACATACTGAATGTCATTCTCTAGTATTCTGTGAAGATTATGGTATACTTAAAACATTGTTGGTTGCTAGGACTCGCTAATATTAGAAATGCACAACCATCTTTGTTTTGAGCCTCATTTTGATAAGAGGTACAGTTTGCCCTTAAATTTCATGCTTTACAAAGTCTCTTCCTGGTTTGAAGAAGATTTGCTCTTTAATTCCAGTTCTCATTTTTAAATATAGAAATGAAAGAAAAATAACATCCAGTTTACCGAAAGGAATATGCAATAATTTGCAGTTCCTTGACAATTTTTTTGCTTCAACAGAAAGCAGTAGTCTTTGAAGACTTTCAGAATGGTACCAGTAACAGATATTTTCAATGGGAAGAAGAAAAAATAAGGAGCTGGTTCAGAGAACATTATACATGTTTTTAAGATTTACAGTGACTAAAGCAGTATCAGAATTGTCAAGTTTTTATAGAAATATTCAGTTTTCTGAGTCAAACAACCAAAAAGAAAAAAACAGGAGATGGAATACAGTTAAACCAGCAGATGGGCTGGAATGTGCAGATATGGCACATAAGGAAGATACGACCTGGGTATCAAGTTCGCATGACCTCTATTTTAAAATATGAAGCCTAGAGAAGAATTTTTTGTTTACTAAAAAAAATACTTTTTCATATTGTATAATTATTGTAGAAAAAGGATATATGTGTATATATGTATATATATATACACATATATATACACATATATATACACTCATACATCTACTGTCCACAGATAACCAATGTTACCTATTTGATATACTTTTTTGCAATCTATCTTCTCTGTATTTTGTTTTACAAAGGTGAGATAATACTGTCTATGCTATGGTATTAAAAAAACCCGTTGCCATCTAGTCGACTCAGACTCACAGCAACCCTACAGTGACCCTATAGGACGGAGTAGAAATGCCCCATAGTGTTTCCAAGGCTGTAATCTTTATCCATGGAGCTCCTGGTGGGTTTGAACCGCCGACCTTTTGCCTAGCACTTCAGTGCTTAACCATTGCGCCACCAGGGCTCCTTATGCTATCGTATAGTCTATTTTTTTCACTTATTATTATAGAAGCATTTTTTCATGTCATTAAAATTATTCATAACATTCATAAACATTTTAATGGTTTCATAGGATTAAATTATATGAATCACATGACATAATTTATGTTGATGTTCCTCGGTTTTTGGACATTTCGATTGTCCATTCAGTAAAATTTTGACTAGCTTATAATACTCTGTACAAATTCTCTAATGATAAGAAAATATAGTCATTTTACTCATACTTCAAAATTACAACACAATTTCTCTATAGATCTTGTGGTTGAGAAACTAACAAAAGACTCATGAAAACCCATGGAGGAGGGGTGAGCCTCAGGGAGCAAAGAGCAGAGAGGCGTGAAATGAGGTGGAGCTGAAGAAGCCAGATCACGCAGGGCATTGTTTGTCATATTAAGACATTTTTATTCTAAATGCAATAGGAAGCCAATGTAGGGTTGTAAAAGAGAGTAACTTGATCAGATATATGTACTGTATTAAAAAAGATCATTCTGGCTACTGAGTGGAGAATGGATTAGATTGACCAAGAGTGAACACAGGATACCAGTTAGGAGACAGTGAAGTAGACCAGGTGAGAGACATTGATCTAGAGTAAAAATGTGGCACGGAGGAAAAGTTGAACAATTTGAGATGTATTTTGGAGGTTGGATAGACAGGCCTTGGTGACAGCTTGGAAACAAAGGTATAGCAGAGGAAGAGGGAGATGTCGGCGAAGCCTCAGATTTCTGGCTATATTAACCGGTCAAATGATGATGCCATTTACCATGAAGGAGATGTCTGAAAAAATGAAGTGGAAGCTACCTTCCAGGCCAGCAGAAGACAAGTTAAGAGTGCTGTGCAATATACATTGCGTAAGAGATATGGACAGGATATTATGGGCATACAGAGTAGGAGTACTTAATTCAGCCTGGAGATGAAAGGAAATATTTTCTGACAAATATAGTCCATGAGCTGTGTCTTGAAACATAAAAGGAGCTATTCGTGTAAGCGGGTAGGGGTGGGAGGAGTATAATCCAAGCAGGTGGAACATGGAGGCAAGAAATACTGTGACATATTTGGACAATTACAAATAGTTAAATATTGTAGCTCTGAAGAGACACTTGAGAATGTGGAAGAAGCAGATTCAGATAAAACCTGGGACTGGATCATAGAGGGCCTGGATTGTTATCCTAATAAGTTTGAATTTTTTTCTGGAAGGTATAAGGGAATCTTTAAACAAGAAAATAACAGGATCCGGTTTCCATTACAAAAAGATCTTTCTGGAGATACTGCAAAGGGGAGAAGACTGGGAGGCAATGAGATCAGTTAGATACTGTGGGAATTTACAGTCATCTAAAGATGAATGATTAGGTCTTGAACTAAGGATAAGCTTGGGCATGGAGAGAATGAAAAAGTTTTTTTTTTTTAATTGTATTTTAGATGAAGGTTTACAAAACAAACTAGCTTCTCATTAAACAGTACACATAATGTTTTATGATATTGGTTAACAACCCCACAACATGTCAACACTCCCGTCTCGACCCTGGGCCCCCTATTGCCAGCTTTCCTGTCCCCTCCTGCCTTCTCATCCTTGCCCCTGGGCCGTGTGCCCCTTTAGTCTTGTTTTCTTTTATGGACCTGTCTAATCTTTGGCTGAAGGGTGAATCTCAGGAGTGACTTCATTACTGAGGTAAAATGGCGTCCAGGGGCCATACTCTCAGGGTTTCTGCAGTTTCTATCAGGCCAGTATGTCTGGTCTTTTTGTGTGTGTTAGAATTTTGTTCCACATTTTTCTCCAGCTCTTTTTGGGACCCTCTGTTATGATCCCTGTCAGAGCATTCAGTGGTGGTAGCCTGGCACCATCTAGTTGTGCTGGACTCAGTCTTGTGGAGGCTGTGGTAGTTGTGATCCATTAGCCCTTTGGACTAATCTTTCCCTTGTATCTTCAGTTTTCTTCATCCTCCCTTGCTCCCGAAGGGGTGAGACCAGTGGAATATCTTAGATGGCTGCTCACAGGCTTTTAGGACTATTCACTAAAGTAGAATGTAGAACAACTACGTTATGCCAATTGAGCTAGATAGATGTTCCCTGAAACCATGGTCCCCACGGCCCTAAGCCCAGCAGTTTGGTCCCTCAGGGAGTTTGGATGTGTCTGTGGAGCTTCCATGACCTTTCCTTGTACAAGTTGTGCTGGCTTGCCCAGTATTGTGTACTGTCTTACCCTTCACCAAAGTTACCACTTATCTATTGTCTATTTAGTGTTTTTCCATCCCCACCCCTTCCCTCCCTCATAGCCATCAAAGATTTCTTTTTTGTGTGTAAACATTTTCATGAGTTTTTACAGTGGTGGTCTCACACAATATTTGTCCTTTTGTGATTAACTTATTTCACTCAGCATAACCTCCTCCAGATTCATCCATGTTATGAGATGCTTCACAGATTCACCATTGTTCTTTATCGTTATATAGTACTCCATTGTGTGTATGTACCATAGTTTGTTTATCCATTCATCTGTTGATGGGCATCTAGGTTGTTTCCATC
>NW_004443983.1:6365700-6398410 GCF_000243295.1 Trichechus manatus latirostris
CCAAAAATTTTTTCCCAGTCTGTAGGTTCTCTTTTTACTCTTTTGGTGAAGTCTTTTGATGAGCATAAGTGTTTGATTTTTAGAAGATCCCAGTTATCTAGCTTATCTTCTGGAGTTTGTGTGTTGTTAGTTATGGTTCGTATCCTGTTAATGCTGCATATTAAGGCCTCTAACATTGATCCTATTTTTTCTTCTATAATCTTTATAGTTTTGGCTTTATATTTAGGTCTTTGATCCATTTTGAATTAGTTTTTGTGTACGGTGTGAGCTATGGGTCCTGTTTCATTTTTTTGCAGCTGGACATCCAGTTTTGCCAGCACTATTTGTTAAAAAGACTGTCTTTTCCCCATTTGATGGACTTTGGGCCCTTGTCAAAGATCAGGTGACTGTAGGTGGGTGGATTTACATCTGGGTTCTCAATTCTGTTCCATTCATCAATGTATCTGTCATTGTACCAGTACCAGGCTGTTTTGACTACTGTAGCTGTATAGTAGCTTCTGAGGTCAAGTAGTGCAAATCTTCCTACTTTTTTCTTCTTCTTCAGTAGTGCTTTACTTATCCGGGACTTCTTCCCTTTCCATATAAAGTTAATGATTAGTTTTTTGAGAATGGAAAAGATTTGACAAAAATTTAGGAGACAGAATTATTAGACTTAAAGATTAGTTGGGTGAAGGTATTGGGGGTTGGTTTGAATGAAGGCGAAGAATGTGAGAATTATTTCTAGATTTCTGTATTGGTAGGTAGATAGTATATTCCTATCATTGACTGGAGGGCAGTGCTGGTTCAGTAGTAGCCTTCCATGTGGGTGACTGGGGTTCGATTCACTGCCAGTGCACCTCATGCACAGCCATCACCTGTCTGTCAGTGGAAGCTTGCATGTTGCTGTGATGCCGAACAGGTTTCAGCAGAGCTTACAGACTAAAACAGACTAGGAAGAAAAGCCTAGTGATCTACTTCCAAAAATCAACAATAAAAACCCTGTGGATCACAATGGTCCAAACTGCAACTGATCATGGGGATGGCACAGGACCAGGCAGCATTTCTTTCTGTTTTGTATGGGGTACCCATGAGTCAGTGCAACTCTATGGCAGCTAACAACAATATCATTGATTGGAATATCTAAGGCAGAGCAGATTGAGCAGGAGAGTTTGACTGACTGATCGATTGATCCATCTTATACCCATCCATTCATCCATCCATGTATCCTACAAACATTTCTTGAGTACATTGTGGGTCAGATACTATTGACTTGACCCCGTAAGAAAGCCTTTGTCAACAGAGGGAGGGGCTGTTCCAATCCCAGTTTGGTGTCTGTCGCTTGTATTTGTTTTTGTGGCCAGGCCTCCATTGGAATCATGTCAGACCAATATGCAGAGCCAAGGATGCTGTAAGTAAAAACCTAAAGAGGAAACAGAAGCACTAACTGAATGAGAGCTCTGTCCCTCATCTCAGATGGAGATGAGCACGTCCATCTTTGAAAAATCTTCGAAAGTCATCGTACGCCTTCAGCTATAGTTTCTTCCAGTTCACACAATTGTTGGTCAATCCTCCGAGGCTGCAGGGATGCTTATGATGCCTTTCTTAATGCCAAAGGAGTTCCACCACTTCCTAACTGTCTGCTGATCTTTATCTCCTGTTTCCTCCATCATTTCCTGAAGGGACTTTTAGCCAAAAATTGTGTTTGAACATCCATCATATTTCTTTGTGGCAGGTCCAGCCCTATCACTTATTTAGTCAGTTATTATGTGTCAAGACTGTTTGCCGGAAAACAAAATTTTAGCAAACAGTGAAAGTAAAAAGACCTTGTCAAGTTGCCGTTCAAACTGAGGAAAGCTCAGTAAGTTGGGCAAGTTTGTGCTTATTGGCTGAGAACCAGCAATATAACTCAGTCTCCTGAACTGACTGATCCACTGAAGAAAAATGTATAATAACTCTGCTGTTTGGTATTTTTATGGATTTAAATATATAGAAGTTTGTGTGTGTTTGTATCTGTATATATGTCTCAAACGGGATTAGCTGGTCTTCTGCACCCCCACCTCACCCTGCTTATATTACTTTGCTCAGTGAATAACACCACCACCCACTAAGTTGCACAAGGCACAGGCTTGGGTAGCATCCTGACTCTTCCCTCTTTGTCTCCCTCCGTTACCTCCTACATATCCCTGTCTTCCCCAGGATAGATTACCCAATAAGCAAGGTATGCACGAGTTAATTTGTGCTTACTTACTAATCTGTAGTGAACAATTTCACATGGGTTTTAGAAACCCATGAAATTGTTCACTACAGATTAGTAAGTAAACACAAATAAGCTTACCCTGCTTACTGGTTAATCCTCCCCTGCTCCCCTCTCACTTCCTTATTTCTCACCTGGATTATTACAACAGCATCTCAACTGATTGTTCTCCCAGTCTAGGCCCTTACAATCCTCTAGCCTAGTCTTGTTAAAAAAACTGAAACCAAACCTGTTGCCTTAGAGTCAATTCCGACTCATAGCGACCCTATAGGACAGGGTAGAACTGTCTCATCAGGTTTCCTAGCCTATAATCTTTACAAAAGCAGACTACCACATTTTTCTTCTGTGGAGCAGCTGGTGAGTTCAAACCAGCTGAGCCCTTAACCACTGTGAGACCAGAGATCCTTAGTCTTGTTAGTGTTGTTGTTAGGTGCCGTCAAATCAATTCCAACTCATAGCGACCCTACGTAACAACTGAATGAAACACTGCCCAGTCCTGCACCAGCCTCACGGTCATTCTCATGCTTGAGCCCATTATTGCAGCCACTGTGTCAATCCATCTTGTTGCGGATCTTCCTCTTTTTCACTGACCCTCTACTTTACCAAGCATGATGTCCTTCTCCAGGGACTAATCCCTCCTGATAACATGTCCAAAGCATGTGAGATGTGGTCTTGCCATCCTTGCTTCTAAGGAGCATTCTGGTTGTACTTCTTCCAAGACAGATTTGTTTACTCTTTTGGCAGTCCATGGTATAGTCAATATTCTTTGCCAACACCACAATTCAAAGGAGTCAGTTCTTCTTCGGTCTTCCTTATTCATTGCCTAGCTTTAGCATGCATATGAGGCAATTGAAAATATCATGGCTTGGGTCAGGCACACCTTAGTCTTCAAGGTGATATCTTTGCTTTTTGGCACTTTAAAGAGGTCGTTTGCAGCCGATTTGCCCAATGCAATGTGTCTTTTGATTTCTTGACTGCTGCTTCCATGGATGTTGATTGTGGATCCAAGTAAAATGAAATCCTTGACAACTTCAGTCTTTTCTCCTTTTATCACGATGTTGCTTATTGGTCCAGTTGTGAGGATTTTTGTTTTCTTTATGTTGAGATGTAATCCATACTGAACACTGTGGTCTTTGATCTTCATCAGTAACTGCTTCAAGTCCTCTTCACTTTCAGCAAGCAAGTTTGTGTCATCTGCATAATGAAGGTTGTTAATGAGTCTTCCTCCAATCCCAACGCCCTGTTCTTCTTCATATAGTCCAGCTTCTCAGATTATTTGCCCAGCACACAGATTGAATAGGTATGGTTAAAGGATACAACCCTAACACACACCTTTCCTAACTTTAAACCAAGTAATATCCCCTTGTTCTGTTTGAACATCTGCCTCTTGATCTATGTACAGGTTCCTCATGAGCACAGTTAAGTGTTTTGGAATTCCCATTCTTTGCAATGTTATCCATAATTTGTTTTGATCTACACAGTCGAATGCCTTTGCATAGTCAATAAAACACAAGTAAATATCTTTCTGGTATTCTCTGCTTTCAGCCAGGATCCATCTGACATCAGCAATGATATCCCTTGTTCCGTGTCCTCTTCTGAATCTGACCTGAATTTCTGGCAGTTCCTTGTCAATATACTAGTGCAGCCACTTTTGAATGCTTTTCAGCAAAATTGTACTTGCATATGATATTGTTTAATAATTTCCACATTCAGTTGGATCACCTTTTTTGGGAATAGACATAAATATGATCTCTTCCAGTCAGTTGGCCAAGTATCTGTCTTCCAAAGTTCTTGGCATAGACGAGTGAGCACTTCCAGCACTGCATCCGTTTGTTGAAAACATCTCAGTTGGTATTCGGTCAGTTCCTGGAGCCTTGTTTTTTGCCAATGCCTGCAGTGCAGTTTGTACTTCTTCCTTCAGTACCATTCGTTCCTGATCCTATGCTACCTCCTGAAATGGTTGAATGTCCACCAATTCTTTTTGGTACAGTGACTCTGTATATTCCTTCCATCTTCTTTTGATTCTTCCTGAATCATTTAATATTTTCTCCGTAGAATCCTTCAATATTGCAACTCGAGGCTTGAATTTTTTTCTTCAGTCTTGTTACTATAACCGTTTTAACCTGTCTAAAACAACTCAGATTATGTCACTTCCCACTGAACACCTACTAGAAGCTCTCTGTCTGCCAACATGATCAAATCCAATGTCCTAAGCATAATATATTAGGTCCTGTCTTAGTTATCTGGTGCTGCTATAACAGAAATACCACAAGTGTATGGCTTTAACAAAGGGAAATTTATTCTCTCACAGTCTAGGAGGCTAGAAGTCCAAATTCAGGGTGCTAGCTCCAGGGGAAGCCTTCCTCTCTCTGTCAGCTCTGGGGAAAGGGCCTTGTCATCAATCTTCCCTGGTCAAGGAACTTCTCAGCACAGGAACCCCAAGTCCAAAGGACATGCTATGCTCCCAGTGCTTCTTTCTTGGTGGTATGAGGTTCCCATTTCTCTCTGCTAGATTCTCTCTTTTATATCTCAAAGGAGATTGGTTTAAGACACAGCTTAATCTTGTAAATTTAGTTCTGCCTCATTAACATAACTGCCACTAATCCCACCTCATTAACATCCTAGAGGTAGGATTTACAACAAATAGGAAAGTCATATCAGATGACCAATGGTGGACAATCACACAATACTGAGAATCATGGGCTAGCCAAGTTGACGCACATTTTTGGGGGGCACAACTCAGTCCATAACAGGTCCCTTTAATTATTTTGATCCTATTTACCTCTCCATCCTTGTCCTTCACCACTACCCTCTCCCACCTTCACATACATGGAGTTGAGTCATAGAAACATCTACTGCAAAATTACCCTAACATATCCTATCATCTGGTGCCTTGGTAGCTTTGTAAATGCCTCTCCCCTGCCTGAAAAATGCTCACCTCTCCCAGCCTAGCTAATGTCTACAATCATAGCTCAGATGTAGCAGTGTTCCCTGCTGCAGGTGCCCCTCGTGAGTGCTTTCATGGTGCCTGTTATCCTGCATGAAGCACCAGCACAGTGAGTCATAATAGTTTATTTACTTATCCTGGCTTTACCTCCCTAAAACCTAGCAGGTCTTGGTGCCAAGTTAAGTTTTCAACACAATTTATTTACTAGTAATAACAAAACTTACTTATATATTATATTACATAAAAAAAGAAACAAAACCCATTGCTGTCGATTCCGACTGATATCCACCCTATGTGTGTGAGAGTTAATGTATGTATGTATTAATCATTATTTATATATGAAGAATATTCATATTTACATATGAAGAAATAATTGATTTTACATACGTTTGCCCCGAGATGGTGCTGTTCAAATATGAAAGAACACTTAAAGGCTCTCCAAGGCTGAAGGATCCAAGTATTCAATGCCATAATTTTAAATGTGTTAACTTTTAAAGGCAGTGAATAAAATACATAAGCTTTCTCTGTGTTAAACACATGGACAGGCTGAAAATTGTGTATGTGTATGTGTTTTATTATCAAATTAGTGTTGATAATTACTGTATTAACTACTAGTGTTTGGGAGCCTTTCTTTCCAAGTGGTCAAAATGTTTTAAAAATGCAAACATTTCTTCTTAATTTTAGGGCATCAAACTTTTAAGGCAGATCTAGGTGACGAAAATGATCTCCTCTTTAGGTTTTAAATACAGTCTATACAGAAATGAATGCCAAATATACATCTCCTGGCCCAGCCTCTCCCTCAAAGTCCAGATTCTATATTCATTGCCTTCTCAACAGCATCAGCAAATCCTGTCAGTTCTACCTTCAGAATGTATCCCAAATCCAGTCAATTTCTCACCACCTCCACTGCTGCTGCCTTGGCCCAAATCACCATCATTTTTCACTGAGTTTCTGCAACAGCCTCCTAACTAATGTTCCCACTTCTGCCTTTGACTCCCTTTAGCCTATTCTCAGCACAACAGCCAGAGTGATCCTATGAAAGCTGAAATCGGATCATGGCCCCTCTGCTCAAAACCTTCCCATGGCATCTCCTTTCAGTCTCTTTCTACTCAACCCCTTGCTCTTTCCAACCTTACTATCCCCCCAACTTGTTCCTCAGACACAATAGACACTCTCCAACCTCAGGGCCTATTCTCTGCCCAAAATGGGCTTCCTTCAGATATCTGCAAGGCTTACTTTCTCCCCTCACTGATGTCTTTATTCAAATGTCATCCTTTATTGAGGCTTCACCTGAGAAAGTTATTTAAAAACAAGTAACTTCCCTCCAACAGTCCTTATTGCCCTTTTCTGCTTTATTTTTTTCCATAACACCTTCTCATATACTATATGAGTATATATATATGTGTGTGTGTATATATATGTATAAATTTTTCTTTTTATTGTCTATACTCCCTGCCAGAATTTAAGCTCCATGAGAACAGAATATTTTTCTGCTTTGTTCATTGCTGAACTTCAGCTTCTAGAGCATCATAGATGATTTGTGGAATGAATGAAGTCAGACGGTGCCTTTTTTTTAGTACAGTTTATCAACTAGATGCTTTTCCTTCACTCCTAAGAAAAATAGGCTACCTCTTTCAAACCTTGCTTGCATTTTTAGATACAATCTCAGCATGTCTTCAAATTATAAAACCTCACTGAGTGGAACTGATGTGATGGAACAAGGTCTCAGTGGGAAAGTAATCTGAATTTTAGAATTCAGGAGAATCACAGTGGAATATAGCTCTATAAATAATGTGGATTTTTTTTTTTTTTAATAAAGAGAAAATTACTTCTCAAGAATGTCATGCAAATAAAGAATAAATACTGAAAGCTGTTTCCTAAGCAAATCTAAAGGAATGCTTTCTGTCACTATAGATTAGTTTGCATCCTCTGGATTTTTTGTTGTTGTTGTGCTTTAAGTGAAAGTTTACGATTTAAGTTAGTCTCTCATACAAAAATTTATACATTCATTGTTATGTGACCTTAGTTGCTCCCCCTATACTGTGACAGCACACTCCTCCTTTCCACCCCGGATTTCCCGTGTCCATTCAACCAGCTCTTGACCCTCTCTGCCTTCTCATCTCTCCTCTAGACAGGAGCCGCCCATTTTAGTCTCATGTATCTACTTGAACTAAGAAGCACACTCTTCACAAGTATCATTTTATGTCCCATAGTCCAGTATAATCTTTGTCTGAAGAGTTGGCCTCAGGAATGGTTTTAGTTTTGGGCTAATAAAGAGTCTGGGATGTCTTCCAGCATCCCTCCAGTCTCAGTCAAACCATTAAGTCTGATCTTTTTATGTGAATTTGAGTTCTGCACCCTACTTTTCTCCTGCTCTGTCAGGGACTCTCTGTTGTGTTCCCTGTCAGGATGGTCATTGGTGGTAGCCAGGCACCATCTAGTTCTTCTGGTCTCAGGCTGATGGAGTCTCTGGTTTACGTGGACCTTTCTGTCTCTTAGGCTAATACTTTTTTGTATTGTTGGTGTTATTCAGTCTCCTTTGCTCCTGGTGGGTTGGGACCAACCGATGCATCTTAGATGGCTGCTCGCTAGCTTTTAAGACCCCAGATGCCACTCACCAAAGTGGGTGCATCCTCTGGATTTTGATATGAATGGAATCATGCAATATGTACTCTATTTTGTTGTTGTTAGCTTCCTTCACACAACCTAACTATTTTGAGATTCATTCGTGCCATTGCATGTATTAGTCATTCATTCTTTTATTGCTGAGTAGTATTCCATGATATAGATATACCACAATTTTTTTTCTCCATTCACCTATTGATGGACATTTTTATTGTCCTTCTTATTTTCTGTAAACTGGAGATTGAATCTAAAGACTTGATTAGAGTCAAATTAAACATTTTTTACAAAAATAGTTTATACATCATTCTGGGTATATCGTATCAAATTACATCAGGAGGCCTATAATGTCTGGTTGTGCTGGCAATGCTAAGATTGATCATTGAGTTAAGATGGCGAATCTGTTACATCCTTACATCTTTGAAATTTTTTTTTTGGTTATGTTAATTGGATTTCCTATTTCAGAGGCATATGTTTTTCTTATATTGGTTGTTTTTTAATCTCCATAGCTATATCTTTTTTCAAATTTCTATATTTTCTCTGTCTTTTTTTCCTCTGCGTATTCTGTGATTTTTCTCAAACCTTTCTACTATGTTTAACCTATTTGGTTTCAAGTTATGTTTATTCCATTCTTTACTGTTTTTATTTTTTCCTAATGGTGGTTATTTTTCCTAATCCTTGACTTGTCTACACTCTCCCTTTTCATCTAATTCTGTTATCTTTGATATTTTTGTTTCATTGATTATACATTCTTTTTAGTGTCATCTAGAAAAGTGTTACTCAAAGTCCTTGCCCATGATGATATAAGAAGCATGTATCAGAACATAAACCATGCTGCTTCTTTCTTCTTTTTTTCTTCCAGAAGTGATTTTTTTTTATTGTGCTTTAAGTGAAAGTTTACAGTTCAAGTCAGTTTCTCACACAAAAGTTTATACACACATTGTTAGGTGACCCTAGTTGCTCTCCCTATATCTTGACAGCACACTTCTCCTTTCCACCCTAGATTTCCCCTGTCCATTCAGCCAGCTCCTGTCCGTTTCTGCCTTCTCATCTCACCTCTGGACAGGAACCACCCATTTAGTCTCATGTATCTACTTGAGCTAAGAAGCACACTCCCACGAATATCATTTTATGTCTTATAGTCCAGTCTAATCTTTGTCCAAAGAGTTGGCTTCGGGAATGGTTTTAGTTTTGAGCTAACAGAAAGTCTGGGGCCATGTCTTCCGGCATCCCTCCAGTCTCAGTCAGACCATTAAGTCTGGTCTTTTTATGTGAATTTGAGTTCTGCACCCCACTTTTCTCCTGCTCCATCAGGGACTCTCTGTTGTGTTCCCTGTCACAGCGGTCATTGGTGGTAACCAGGCTCCATCTAGTTCTTCTGGTCTCAGGCTAATGGAGTCGCTGGTTTATGTGGCCCTTTCTGTCTCTTGGGCTAATATGTTCCTTGTGTCTTTGGTGTTCTTCATTCTCCTTTGCTCCAGGTGGGTTGGGACCAATTGATACATCTTAGATGGCTGCTTGCTGGCTTTTAAGACCCCAGACGTCACTCACCAAATTGGGATGAAGAACATTTTCTTAATAAACTTTGTTGCACCAATTGACCTAGATGTCCCCTGAAACCATGGTCCCCAGACCCCTGCCCCTGCTACTCTGTCCCTTGAAATGTTTGGTTGTATTCAGGAAACTTCTTAGCTTTTGGTTTAGTCCAGCTGTGCTGACTTCCACTGTATTCTTTGTTGCCCTTCCCTTCACCTAAGATAATTCTTATTTACTATCTAGTTAGTAAATAACCCTCACCCTCCCTCCCCACTCTCGTAACCATCAAAGAATGTTTTCTTCTGTGTTAAACCTTTCCTTGAGTTCTTATAATAGTGGTCTTATACAATATTTGTCACAAACTGACTAATTTCACTCAGCATAATGCCTTCCGGATTCATCCATGTTATGAGATGTTTCACAGATTCATCATTGTTCTTTATTGTTGTGTAGTATTCCATTGTGTGAATATACCATAATTTATACATCCATTCATCCGTTGATGGACACCTAGTTTGTTTCCATTTTTTGCTATTGTGAACAGTGCTACAATGAATATGTGTGTGCATATATTTATTCATGTGACAACTCTTATTTCTCTAAGATATATTCCAAGGAGTGGGATTGCTGGATCATATGGAACTTCTATGTCTAGCTTTTTAAGGACGCACCAAATCGATTTCCAAAGTGGTTGTACCATTTTACATTCCCACCAACAGTGTATAAGTGTTCCAGTCTCTCCACAACCTCTCCAACATTTATTATTTTGTGTTTTTTGGATTAATGCTAACCTTGTTGGAGTGAGATGGTATCTCTTTGTAGTTTTGATTTGCATTTCTCTAATGGCTAATGATCATGAGCATTTCCTAATGTGTCTGTTAGCTGCCTGAATGTCTTCTTTGGTGAAGTGCCTGTTCATAGCCTTTGCCCATTTTTTAATTGGGTTATTTGTCTTTCTGTTGTTGAGGTTTTGCAGTATCTTGTAGATTTTAGAGATCAGACGCTGATCGGATTTGTCGTAGCCAAAATTTTTTCTCAGTCTGTAGGTTGTCTTTTGATTCTTTTGGTGAAGTCTTTTCATGAGCATAAGTGTTTGATTTTTAGGAGCTCCCAGTTATCTAGTTTCTCTTCTGGTGCTTGTGCATTGTTACTTATGGTTCGTATTGTGTTTATGCCATGTATTAGGGCTCCTAGCATTATCCCTATTTTTTCTTCCATGATCTCATTTTAGATTTTATATTTAGGTCTTTGATCCATTTTGAGTTAGTTTTTGTGCATGGTGTGAGGTATGGGTCCTATTTCAGTTTTTTGCAGGTGGATATCCAGTTATGCCAACACCATTTGTTAAAGAGACTGTCTTTTTCCCATTTAAAGGACTTTGGGCCTTTGTCAAATATCAGCTGCTCATAGGTGGATGAATTTATGTCTGGATTCTCAATTCTGTTCCATTGCTGTACGTATCTGTTGTTGTACCAGTACCAGGCTGTTTTGACTACCGTGGCTGTATAATAGGTTCTAAAATCCCATACTGCTTTTCTCATTGAGAATGTCTTGCTATGAAAAAAATGTCAGCCAAACTAAACGGCATGCTTGGTGATGTAGTTGATTTACATCCCGGCATAATCTCCTTATCTTGTCATACAACAGCAACTTGTCCATAGGCTATACTTTGAGTAGCACTGTCCTAGAACATAAGCATTTGTTGTATAAATTTTTTTAGCTTCTTTACTGTGCATTCAATAATAATAATAGCTGTTAACATTTATTGAACATGTACTATATGCCAGGCACTGCTCTAAGCCCTTTTAATCCTCATAAAAACACTAAAGGTAGGTACTGTTATAACTATCATTTTACAGATGGTGAAATCAAAGCACAAAGATATTGAGTAACATGTTCAAAGTCACACAGTTATTTTATAGCCGGGCTGGGATTTGCACTCAGGCAGTCTGATTCCAGAGCACATAATCTTAATGAAAATGGAATTTTTTATTTGTTCTTTGCATGCTATGTTTCTTCCATTTGTTCCTTTTATTTTTCATAATATTTTTGCATACTTGCCATGGCATATTTGCCATATTGTTTTCACCTTATTCCCACTTAATGTGTGAATTTTATCAGAGCCCCCTTTTGACTAGCTATAAAGTGGATAAATCCTGGACTCTCCTTTCTTCTTATCTCAGACTTGTTGATCTTCCTTCAGAACTTCAGTTTAAGGGCTCCATTAGGATGGGTTATATTTTTCCACATTTCTGTTGTCTGAGGGGAGGTGAATTGTTCAGGTGGGCTGTGGCCAATAGCAGTTGGTAGCTTTTGCCTTAGCTCTTTTCTAGGGACAAGGGGTGAGGGGTGGCAGTATTCTATCAAGTTAAAAGCAACAAAATGGTTCATACCTACAGAGGGCAATTTGGTCAAATCTATCAGTACTACAAATGCATTTTTCCTTTGATAAAAAAATCTCATTTGGGGGAATTAGTATACAAATGAACTTGTACACATATGAAATGACTTTTATACAAAGTTATTCACTGCAACATTGTTTATAATAGTGGTAGACTGGAAAGAAACTCATATATCCAAGAACAGGGGAGATTATAGTGTACCCATACTAGTGCTAGTACCAGTTGCCATAGAGTCAATTCTGACTAATGGCGACCCCATTTGTGTCAGAGTGGAACCGTTTTCAATGGCTGATTTTTCAGAAGTAGATCACCAGGCCTTTCTTCTGAGGTACCTCTGGGTGGACTCAAACCCCCAGCCTTTTGGTTAGCAGCCAAGCGTATTAACCGTTTGCCCCACCCAGTGACTGCTCAGGAAGATAAGGCCATTGCAGATAAGAGTGAGGGAGTTCTCTACGTGCTAATATGAAAAGCTCTGAGGATATAGTATTAAGGGGAAAAGCAATGTATATCTATATTTATATCTATCTACCTATATCTATCTCTAGGGTCCCTAGGTGTCACTAATGGTTAAGCGGAGACTACTAAATGAAAGGTTGGAGGTTTGAACCCACCCAGAGGCTCCTTGAAAAACAGGCCTAGCAATCTGCTTCTGAACTGTCACAGCCTTGAAAACCCTATGGAGCAGTTCTACTCTGCACACTGGGTTACTATGAGTCAGACTCTACTCATAGCAACTAACAACAACACAGCTATGTATACACAGATACTGCTGTTCGGCGTATATATGTATGTGAGAGTGAGACTTTTCAATATAAACCTTTTCAAAGTCATTAGGTGTTTCAACCATTATTGTTTCTAAAAAAAGTAAGTGAAATTGTATAGAAACACACACGTTTCAATTCCCGTGAACCTCCCGTGCCTTTTCCCAGCTGCCACCCTCAGTCTCCTCCTCCCATTTAGCTGAGGGGAAGGAGATAAAATCTAAATGTTTTAACCCTGGTGCTGGCTGTTCCTGATGGAGGTGGAAGACTCAATAACTCCATCAATAAAGAGTGCTTTACTAGAACAGAAGAAAGGCATGCAGTGCGGAAGGAAGTAGGCTTTCTGTATTCTTTTTGTGCCCCACCCCTACAACCTTCCTTCCACATTGCACGCCTTTCTTCTGTTCTAGGAAAGCATTCTTTTTGATGGAGTTATTGACTTGGAGTGAGCTTGATCTTTCCACAGGTCCTGTTACCTCCTCTCAGCCCCGAGCACGGCAGTAATGAACCCTGGCCATTTTCCCACCTCTGGGAATACTCTAGCGCAGGGTTTTCCACATCTTTTTCCCTCAGCTATCTCCTTACTCTGTCCCTCCAGATTAGAGGGTTATAGTGAGGTTTTTCAGTCACTGTCACCAACTTTCTTTCCTCTGATCTGATTAGGGACTGTGTGGGTAGGAGTGCTTGGAAGTTGGAACAACACATCATAGACTTCTGGAATCTGTTGCTCATTTTTGCTGACTGATATTTAAGAAAAATAAGACACAAAGTTGTGCATTTTTTTGGCTTATTTTTATTTCAAAAGATTCTGTGATCTGGCTTGATACACAATTTTACCCTAGAAGTTCTTGACAATTTTTATGAATATGTGTTATGTTACTTCAAGTGCACTTATCTGCACCAGCTAGTGATCAAATGATGCTAAACTGGTTTAACAAACCTATTTCAATGAATAAATGAAGATAATTTAAATTGAAACCCATGGTAAGTAGATGCCTCTGAATGGTTTAACAATTGTTTTCTTACGCAGGGAAGGCATGGCAAAAACCTTTTCTCACAGTGCAGTAACAAAGGTCAGCAGTTAATCCTAACCAAATGGCCATCAATGAAGAGAGTTCGGATTAATTTGGTTTTATCATTTGGGATGCATATAAGTGCATTTTAGAGTTATTATGCCTTAGAATACCTCTTGGTAACTAACACATTATATAGTCGAAATAGAACTAAAGTACTGACATAATGAATGACAGACAGTGGCTAGCAATTCCTTTACTATTCAGAGGCAGTGGCAAACCTTTCTTTCTTTACATATTTTTCCGTATCTAGTCTTCCCGTTAACAGTTTTATAACCACTTTGATCAACAGCTTCCTAAACCTGAATGACTTAGGCATGTTGTTGTTGTGAGCTGCTGTCAAGTCAGTTCCAACTCATAGCGACACCACGAACAACAGAACCAAACACTGCCCAGTCCTGCTCCATCCTCACAATCATTGCTATGCTTGAGCCCATTGTTGAAGGCACTGTGTCAGTCCATCTTACTGAGGGTCTTCCTCTTTTTCACTGACCCTGTCCTTAACCAAGCACAATGTCCTTCTCCAGGCACTGGCGCCTCCTGATAACATGTCCAAAGTATGTGAGACAAAATTTTGCCATTCTTGCTTCTAAGGAGTATCCTGGCTGTACTTCTTCCAAGACAGATTTGTTCAATTCTTCTGGCAGTGCATGGAGTATTCAAAATTCTTCACCAAGACCATAATTCAAAGACATCAATTCTTCTTCAGTCTTCCTTATTCATTATACAGCTTTTGCATGCATATGAAGCAGTTGAAAATACCATGGCTTGGGTCACGCGCACCTTAGTCCTCAAGGTGACATCTTTGCTTTTTAACACATTAAAGAGGTGTTTTGCAGCAGATTTTCCCAATGCAATATGTCATTTTTAAACCATGGTTATTTATAAGTTATTATAAATGATAATTATTTCTTCGTGAACTCTGATCTTTGCTCATAAATAATAAATAAAAATACTCTAAAATATAGACTTATAGACTCATATTGAAAACATGGAACCTATATTTATTTATTCTAAATTTTCTGTCTTTTGATAAAAAGAACCCCCCTTGAAAATGGCTCATTTGGTGGGTAAGCTTCCCTGGGTGGTACAAATGGTTTGTGCTGAGTTACTAACAGAAAGGTTGGCAGTTCAAATCCACCCAGTGGCACCACAGAAGAAAGGCCTGGCGATCTACTTCCGTAAGATTACAGCCATTGAAAACCATACAGAGTGCAGTGCTACTCTGACACACATGGGTCAGCCTGGGTTGGGATGGACTCAATGGCAACCAAACCATACCAAACCCTCTGTCATTGAGTCTGTTCCAACTCATAGCAACCCTGTAGGACAGAGTAGAACTGCCCCGTAGGGTTTTCAAGGAGCACTTGGTGGATTCAAACTGCCAACCTTTTGGTTAGCAGCCTGAGCTCTTAACCACTACGCCATCAGGGTAGGGTATTTTTTAGGGGGCAAGGGTAACAAAATGTATTATTGGTGACATTGCTAACATTCTCCGAAGGGTTATTTAAATTAGATTTACATGAGTACTTTTCTTCATAGCTGATCTAAATCTTCCACTTATGGTTTGAAAATTTTAAAATAAAAGGATGAGTGAGTATAGATATAATCATTCTTTGTTGATTTCTTTGGAGAAAATCACAAGTCTTTGTTTCAGATTTCACTTCCAAACCAAAATATTAATTTTTCCCTAAGTGAGTAAGTATATTTTCGTCAGTATTTCCAAGATTAGCTGGAAAAATATATTCTTTACTTTTCACACATGCTTATTACAATTTCTTCTTCATTAGCCCCACCCAAACCACACTGCCTGACCCCAAACAAATGAACAAACAAGCTCTGAACTAGCGACTCCTGGATATCATCTCATTTGACATTTCAGATCTCTTTATGCTGAGTCAGTAGAGCTGCTGCTAGCCATCTCTGAGATACTGGTATGCTGTTTTGTATTTGCATTTGCTACAAAAATAAATTTTGTATCTATTTGAATGTTTGGTTTCTTTAGTTCCCCTTTCTAGTCTACACAATCATTAGATAATGGAGAAATTGGATTTAAATGTCACACAGAAGAAGTATGATGGTACATTTTCACCAAAATACCAAAATATTTTTAATTTGGAGGTTTATAGTGTTAATATAATAACATTTAAAATTTCCAAATATCTCCTGTTATATTAAACTGGACCCGTTATTTAACTGACCCTCGACTGCCTGTGGTAGCCCTTGTGAGGCTCACAAAGGACAAGTAATTTACTTTTCCAGTGATCTATTTGGCATTTCTTTCTTAGGACCTACATATTATACTGTGTTTGAATATTTTCAGGTTGAATGAAAATTTCCATTTTTAATGTCTTTTGTTTGACTTTCATGATGCAAAATATAAGTAACAAAACATTTCAACTATTTTTACATGTACAATTGACATTAACTACATTTACCATGTTGTACAACAATCGCCATTCATTTTATTTAATGTTTGGATTAAATTTACAATATTCATTTGCTTTGTTACTTCTTTTTTTAGAATGAAAAGAAATGCCGAGGAATAAGTAAAGCTCTTCTCTTCCGACTTCAGTATTTATAATGGGTATTGGGAAGTCTAAAACAGATCACTACCCTCTTTCTTTCTCTTTGGGCAAAAGCCACAGTGTGAAGACAAGACCAAGACATCATGAATCAGAGTCCAAGAAATCAGAAAAACTCTCCCTGAATGATCAGGCTGAACATAGCAATATAACAGAAGAGCCAGCAGGAGAGCAGGAGCACGTGGAAGAAATACCTGAAGAGGAAGCAGAAGAAGAAGAAGTGTTCTTCAAATTTGTGATACTGCATGCGGAAAGCGACATAAATGAAGCCCTCAGGGTCCAGAATCTGCTACAAGATGACTTTGGTATCAAACCTGGAATAATCTTTGCTGAGATGCCATGTGGCAGACAGCATTTACAGAATTTAGATGATGCTGTAAATGGGTCTGCATGGACAATCTTATTATTGACGGAAAACTTTTTGAGAGATACCTGGTGTAAGTTCCAGTTCTATTCATCCCTGATGAACTCTGTCAACAGGCAGCACAAATACAACTCTGTTATACCCATGCGGCCCCTGAGCAATCCCCTTCCCCGAGAAAGGACTCCCTTTGCTCTGCGAACCATCAATGCCCTAGAGGAAGGAAGTCGTGGCTTTCATACTCAAGTAGAAAGAATTTTTCAGGAGTCTGTGTATAAGACACAACAAACTATATGGAGAGAGACAAGAAATATAGCCTAAAGGCAATTTATTGACTGAGACAAAATGCAGAACACATGGCTGGCTCTTGTAAAATAAATGACTTGGCTTCACTTGAGAAAGCAATTTCAAGGAAATTTTTAAATAAAAGAGAGCCTTATTCTTACAGAAACTAATGGCACAAAGGACAGAAATTTCTGCAGGACAACCTATGGAAAAGTAGTACTTTTTTAACTATATTTTTTATTTTTGGAGAAAATAGATATAACAAAACATACACCCGTTCAAAAATTTCTATATGCACAGATCAGTGCCATTGGTTACATTCTTCACATTGTATCACCATTCTCACTATCTCTACCCATATTGTTTCACTATCATTAACTTTTACTCTCTTTGCCGTTTAAAGTTCTCATCTGTATTTTAGCATTACTGTTGTCAGTTTGCTCTTACATAGATAATTCTTTAAGAGTACAATGTTCAAGGCTGACGTTTTTTAACTGAGCTAAACTGTTGTTTTGTTTACAGATGACTTCATGGGATATTTTTGGTTCAAGGTTTACAGATTATTTCAGGACAATATGTTCAGGGGTTTCCCCAGTTTCAGTGGATGCAGTAAGTCTGGTTTCCATAAGAATTTGATGTTCTGTTCCACATTTTTCCTCCTTTTGATCAGGATCCATCTATTGGGTTCTTGAACAAAATGTTTAGTAATGGTAACTGGGCACCAATCATTTCTTGTGCTCTCATGGCAAAGGAGGTAGTAATTCATGAAGGCAATTAGATCTGCAGTCCATTTCTTTCTCCAATTCCTGGTTCCCCATCTTCTACTGCTCCAGGCAAATAGAGACCAATTATTGTAGCTGGGGTGGCTTCTGGCTTTTAAGATTCCAGGCACTGTGGAAATGTAGTACTTTTTGATGATTTGATAAACTCAAGACTGTCAGAGTTTCAAGAACTTTTATGGTTTTCCTAGTTTGTGGATGTGACAAAGGGTATTCTCAATTTATATTTCTTGTATTGAACCCTGGACAAAAACATTTGTGATAGGCATTTTAAAAATGCTTCCATTTTCTGAATTTTGTTCTTCTCAAAGGACACAGATGAAAATGGCCCAAGAGATCTTACCACCTTCTGTCTAGAGGCACTTCTTACAAATGTTATCGTAAAGCATTCCCATTATTGTCACCAAGAAATATGGATTGCAGGAAAAGAAGATTTAGAACGTTGAGTGCTGATATATGTGAAGTAGAAGTAGGGATGAGCATGGTGGGAGTTTTTAAAAGAATGTAGTCAAAAATGTTTCCTTTCTGCTGGAATTTGCACATTTGGAGGCAATGCCCACCATTGATTAGCAGCCCATTTGATAGCAT
Organism: Trichechus manatus latirostris; assembly: GCF_000243295.1. NCBI lineage: Eukaryota > Metazoa > Chordata > Mammalia > Sirenia > Trichechidae > Trichechus > Trichechus manatus. The sequence continues at coordinate 6,383,873 of NW_004443983.1, forward strand.
GGTGGTTAGAGACTCCATGGAGTGGTGTTGAGATGTCCCCTGAAGCCTGGAGTGCTCCAACTTAGTCGCTGTAACTAGGGCTTTATTTGCAGAGCTTCTGAAAGATGTATGATTGGGTATGATTGGCCAGATGTTCTCCATTAAAATCAATAACCTCTCCATCACAGCCTTTAAAAAGTATCTCTCACACACACAGTGCTCTACCCAGGAAATATTTTTTGTCTGGGTGTTCAGAGTAGCTGGATAGGTAGTATGTTTTGTGGAGTATTTTTTAAAGACTTTGGATGGTTGTAGGAGATGTATTTTATCACCTCCTCTAGTGCCTCAGACTGTAATAAGCCAGAGAGACCCCAAACAGAACTATCCTCCCCCACCCCCACTCCTGCTGTCTGTCTGATATTGAGGGAACAATATCAAGCACAAATTGGGGACAGGTGGAGTGTGAGTCACATTATGTCATAACTGGAATAACACCCCACGGGGAGTCAGGAGACCTGGTTCTAATCCAAACTGCCATGGAGGATGAGTGTGACTGTGGGCAAGCCAGTTTCCTTCCTTTATCAGTGAAATGAAAGGGTTGGATTGATGGATCTAAGAGCCTTTGTCCTCCCACAGAATGTGAAAAACTAGAAACCAGAAAAGGGTCAGGTAGGAAAGATAGCATTTTATAATGTGACATATAGTAAAATAATTGCAGGAGGCTTTATATATACTTATAATTAAAGAATAGTTTTATATGTTTACAGCTTAATTGATTTTAAGTCCAGTCTATTATACTTTTCTAGTGACAGAAAAGAATTATAATACATGTTTACTCAGGGTTTTTAAAATACTTTTTTATAGAGACCTTTGAATGAAGACATTCTGCCTAATTTTTCTTTCTCCTTATCCCTTCTCTTTATCCGCAACGGGTTTGGTTTTGAGCCCTGGTAGTGCAGTGGTTAAGAGCTACAGATGTTAACCAAAAGGTCGGCAGTTTGAATCCACCAGCCGCTCTTTGGAAACCGTATAGGGCAGTTCTGTTCTGTCCTGCAGCGTCACTATGAGTCGGAATCAGCTTGACGGCAGCAGGGTCTGATTATGGGGTCTGGTCACACAAAGAGCCATGAGTCAAAATGTTCCATGAGGAATACTTTCCAATAACCCTACAAGTCAAACCTCCGACTGTATTAGTACTTATTAAAGGAGATTGTTTTCATTGCACGGTGACATTTTCTTGACCTAAAGTCTCTATCATAGTGTCTTACTACTCATTTTTCTTTTTCAGTTTTAAATAATAAGTATTCTTTTTTTTTGCCATAATGTTTCTTATATCTCAAATTTCATGTACTAATGAAACATTAACCACCCACTCTTCATTCCTGCCAAACTTGGAGCAATTGATGATGGATGGTATTTGTAAAATAAATGTTTTTATTCTTTACCTTTGACTAAACTTGATTTCTAACTCCAGTGAAGATTAGTAGATCACCAGGCCTTTCTTCTTAGTTCCGAAGCTCCGCTGAAACCTATTCAGCATCATAGCAACACGCAAGCTTTCACTGACAGATGAGTGGTGGCATGAGGCGCACTGGCCAGAAATCGAATCTGGGTCTCCTGCATGGAAGGCGAGAATCTTACCACTGCCTGGTTTCCAATGAAGATTATGGAAAAGTGTTTTGAAAAGAAGGATCAACCTGTACTCCTTCATAGAGCATCAGGCACAATGTCTCATCTGATTTAGAATTCAGTATTTTTTTTAATGAAGAAACTGAATAATGCTGAATAACTATATGTTGCAATTAACAGTTGTAACAAGGTATTATCAAAATAGTGAAACAAGATGGAAAGAGGTAAAGGTGTGGGCTTAATGCTGTGTTGTGTGTGTGTGTATGTATGTCCACATATATAGATCTAGATACATAAACATGGGGAAATGTGCCACAAGCTGAGGAGTTTCCATGTTGAGTACTCTGTGGGCATTAATGCCCATCTGAAGCTACACACAGAAGAATCTGAGTTATGCCTTATGTATTGGTTAGAATGCTTTCAGCTGTAAGAAACAAATCCAATGCCACGTGGCCTAAACGACAAGGTAAATTTGTTATCTAATTGAACAGGTCACCCAAGGTATGGTGGCACCCAGGTTTTCGCATCTTCTTGCTCTGCCATCCTTGGTGTTTCAGTTGAGTGCCCCTCAGAGTTGTACCATGGCTGCTACAATATGGGCCCCACATATAGACACGACAGTGTCCAGCATAACATGCTGGTAATGGTCTGCCCAGTGGATAAAAAATATTTTTATCTTTGCATTATTTAAAATTGTTGATACATGGTGATAATAAAAAGCCAGCTTATAGTCTGACTTATAGTGGGTTTTATTATTATTTTTAAATTCTCTCCACCTGCACTCAGGGTGGACTTCTTCCACTGAAACCTCCCTGCCCAGTGCCACTGCTGTGGAGTCAGACTTCAAAACCAAACCAAACCAAAACAAAAATCAATTGCCATTGAGTCAATTCCAATTCGTGATGACTGTCTTAGTTATCTAGTGCTGCTATAACAGAAATACCACAAGTGGATGGCTTTAACAAAGAGAAATTTGTTCTCTCAGAGTCTATGAGGCTAGAAGTCCGAATTCAGGGCGCCAGCTCCAGAGGAAGGTTTTCTCTCTCTCTCGGCTCTAGAGGAAGTTCCTTATCATCAATCTTCCCCTGGACTAGGAGCTTCTCAGTTCAGGAACCCCAGGTCCAAAGGATGCGGTCTGCTCCTGGCACAGCTTTCTTGGTGGTATGAGGTCTCCCTGTCTCTCTGCTTGCGTCTCTATTTTATATCTCAAAAGAGATTGGCTTAAGACACAGTCTAATCTTGTAGATTGTGTCCTGCCTCATTAACTTCCAGTAATCCCATCGCATTAACATCATAGAGATAGGATTTACAACACATAAGAAAATCACATCAGATGACAAAATGGTGGACAATCACACAATACTGGGAATCATGGCCTAGCCAAGTTGACACACATTTTGGGGGGACACAATTCAATCCATAACAGTGACCCATGTGTATCAGAGTAGAACTGCTCTCTATAGGGTTTCAGTGGCTGTGATCTTTCAGAAGTAGATCACCAGGCCTTTTACCTGAGGCGCCGCTGGGTAGATCTGAGCTATTGAGTGCTTAACCATTTGCACCACCCAGGGTTCATGGAGTCAGAGTACCTGGTTTTAAATCCCAGCTCTGTCCTCTATAATTTGATCTTAAGCAAGACACTTAAACCTTTCTGTGTCTCAGTGTTCTCATCTAAAAATAAAGATAATAATAGTAATACCTCCCTGAAAATGTTACTGTGAGAATTAAATGAGATAATACATGTGAAGCACTCAAATAGTGCCTCACACATAGTTGCCATTATTGCTACCTGCACACATTTAATCTGCAACATGAGTTGGGGGAGAGGGCAAATAGGAATTTATAACTACTCACAGTCCCATTCTAGGAAACTTGCAACTCTTTGGAGGAAATAGATTTTAAACAAAGGAAAAGAAAGATGTTGGGCCTCATTTTCAGTCTCACATTGCCCAGCCTTACACAGTCCAGTTCCTACCAGGGCACTGAAGGGTGAGAGGGGCCCCTGATCAGCAAGAGATGCGTGAGCTGTGATGGTGGGTGTGGGTATGTGGGGAGCCAGTGGCAGGGAGGATGCAAGAGCATGGCCCTGGGACTCTAACAAGAAATTGGTCATAAACTAGAAAACAGGAATGCGGAGTCTAAGTTCAGGGGAATGGCTCCCATGTGGATGCCTTCAGCTGTGTTTTGTTGCTCTATACACTCAGAAGCAGTGGATTCTTATCTTGATTTTGTGTACATTTGATTTTGAAGGTTGAAAATCCATTAACTCAGCCCTTTCTGGGGCTCAGCATTCTCAGATAATTTTGCCTCATCTGGGAATATAGGCTGGATGAAGTTCAGTTAGAAGGCACCCCCTGGAGGGAGGATGGGTGGGGCACAATGAGATAAAAATTAATCTGTTTTCTCCTTTCTTTCCTTGGTTTCTACCCTAAGTTCTACGGCTTGCTTGCACAGAGGTTAATCTTTTCCGGTACAAGTTAGGGCTGTTTTCCACTTCAGCCTGTCATCGTTCGTCTGTGCAGATCCGAAGTCATTAGCTGGGCCTTGGGGTGGGCAAAACCTCCTTTAGGCCTCAGGCCTCACTGTGTAGGGTGTGACACAACTAATTACAGAGAAGAGTCCCCTCTGTATTCTCATCCTCTACAGCTCATCCCTAAATGACAAGCCTGGTTGCTGATTGTGGGGATTATTTCAAAGCCTGAAAAAGCTCAAACATCTCAGGGTAGTGAATACTAAATTCATACATAGACAAAACTTTGCCAAGCCATCTCTCTGCTCACAGAGGACCCTGTAAGAAAGAGGTCAAAGCAGAAAAGCCACTTTCACAGGCTCATTGTGGGAAAATCTGAGTTGGGGCCCCAATTGCCAAGGATTTAGGGGCTGTCAGTATAAATATCCAACTTAGCAGAGTCGTTTCAGTGCAGGGCAAGAAACCACGTGTCATACTTCACTGTTGAGTAAGGCTGTTTCCCACTTTAGGTAAAGCTTGTTGACATATGGCCAAGGTGGGGTTGGCCCGCAGCTTGTAAGGAGCTGTTTCTATGACTGTGTTGCTGGTGAGGTGGGAGTTAGTGTGTTTGCCCTGGGAAGACAGCACTGTGTCTGTGCCTTTCCTCCTCTTCACAGCCTCACATTGGCCAGTCTTATGGCACCTGCTGGGTGCTGCAGAACATGAATGCACCCTTTGTATTTGCAGGGTGGTCTGAGGGGCAAGGAGGAAATCGCAGATAGGTGTCAAGCACTTCATGAAATGAAACACAGCATCTGAAAACTGATGTTGTCCAGCCAGTGACTTAAAGGACTAACTAATATAGGAGTTACAGATGGTAAATGTTGTTGTCCATAAATCTAATGTTCCTTATGAGATTCAAGTAGAAAACTTATTAGATTTTGAACATTAGTCGCTGGATAAGACAATATCCTTATATAAATTTTTATTCTAGATCATATTTGGCAATCCTTACTATCAATTAAAACATGGTTTGAGTTAGGGTAGGTAGTACTTTAAAGTGCCATTAATTAAAAACTCAGATTATGAAAATTATTTCCCCAAAACTCACTAAATTAACTTGGGGTGGTGGGGGGGAAGACAAATGCTCTTTCTTCTCCTTTGCCAGCGGACTCACTCTCACAACTGTTTACTCCAACATCTATACTTGTTCACATTTCTCTTCCTTTCTGGCATAAGCAAGAATTGTTCTGGAGGAAAATAACTCCTGTATTTGAGATAGTGCTCCTCCCATTCTTGTCAAATATGAGTTAGTTCTGAGTCATTTTACTCTGAGGTGAATAAATAGTAGTGCTTTTATTAGCAAATAACAGTAACCATGCATGCAGCTTCACGAGCTAATAAGGAATGTTCTTTTGAGCTCCTTACTCAAACAACAGGTTTTAGGCCAAGGAATCTCTACTAACCAGCTCCTCCCAGGGGATTTCCATTTATACATTGAACAGGACACATAACCAGCTTTAGACTTCTTAACTATATTTATTAATAAAACAGTACCACATGAAAATGCCCTGAAATTATATTGTGGTGATGGTTACACACTCTGTGAATGTACTAAAAACCATTGAATTCTATGCTTCAATGGGTAATTTTGGTTTATAAATTATGTCTCAGTAATGAAAGATCCTTTAAAAAAAAGTAAAAAACAAAACAAAAAAAAAAAACCCACTAACAACAGAACACTATCATAGCAACCACTTTGGAATGCAATTTGGCAATGCTGAAGATGGGCACATCTTGTGAATCCCTAGAGATACTTTCCCGTACATACTCGAAAAGGCATGTGTGAGGAGGGTGTTTATTGCCATAGTCTTTTGTAATACTGAAAAACAGGAACCAACCTAAACGTCCATCAATAGGAGAATGCATAAATATGGTATGTTCATACAATCAAATATTATAGAGCATTTAAAATTACTAACTAGATCAACATGGATAAATTTCAAAAACAATGCTGGGGGGAGCAAATATGGACACTATGGAATAATATGGACAATTTGATACCATTTATATAAAGCTTAAAAACATATAAGGCAATACTATATTTTTAATGGATACTTACGTAGGTGATGCTCTATTATTTTCCATATTTTTCTGCATGTTTGAAACATTTCATGATCAGTTTTTCAGCTAGCACGCACTTGTAGCTGTGTTAAGTGCTGTAGAGATTCCTTACATGTGCAATGATTTTAGGAATGAAAAAATTAAGAAGACTGTCAACAGATAAATCAGTTAGAGACAAATATATGCTGATAATAATAGGTCTCGTTTTTGAGCACCTACTGTGTCACACAGTTAACTTACATTATCTTCAATATTCCCCAAAATTCTATAGCCATTCCTACATGGTAGGTCTTATCATGCCCAATTTTAGTCCCAGGAAACTGAAGCTGGAGACATATGTAATTTTCTTGAGATGATGGGCTCACAGATGATGAAGTCATTGGAATATCCAGTGGTCTGGCTCTAAAGCCTGGTGGGTCTTGGGCTCCATGATACTGCTTCTCAGTGGATCAGTCTGCTTTTCCCGTGGTGGAGAATCTTAGAAGAGGTTGTATGAAGAGAAAACCACAACAATTTCTAGGTGAGAACAAGATAAGTCATGGCGAGGCTACCCTTTTCTTAGTCTTCTTTGCTCAGTATGAATAACTTAGGAATGGGAATCAGGAGATTTGTTTCCTAATCCTACTGTGCTGCTCTCTAGCACATCAGTTAACTTTTCCAGTCTGCATTCTTCTCCTCCAGAAGGTTCAGTGTTGCAGTAGCTGATTTCTAACATTTTTTCTAGCTGTATAATTATTTCTGAGCTCTAAGAACAAAGATCTCTACCAGTTCTAAAATGCTTTCCTTTTTGTTGTGTTTTCTTCACTTCAACTTTTGAATGAGTATCACTCAGCACTTCTCTTTTACAAATTCCATACCCTTTGGAAGTGTCTAATTTTATAAACACAATGCTCTTCCAGTATAGCCTATCAGTGTCTAGAGCAAAAGGAGAATGGCAGTGCCATTTAGCTCTGAATAAGAACTCCAATGTGCTTGGCATAGTAATTTAGAGTTGCTTAGGATTTCTGTTCTGCTTTGCTTTGTTTTGCTTGCTTTCTTTGCTCATGTTAGATGATAAATACATTTAAGGGAAAGCTGCTTTGATTAAGAGAGAGGAATCAAAATGAGAGGAGACAAGATAAATGAGAATAGTGTTTATTTCAGGAAAATTAGTGTTGCAAAGCTCCTGGATACATATAAATATGTATTTTTCTGTGTTTTCTGAATGAAAAGGTTGTTCAGCAATGTATGACACACTGACTAAAGGAAACAAATATAGACATCCACATATACTCTGATCTGTGTATTTCAGAAAGAGGTGACTCCAGAAAAAATTATTTTTCATGCTTTGATCATTGTATATATAAAATTACTGTCATAGAAAATGCCATATGTTTTGACAAGAGTGCAGTTCTGCCATCACTGATTGGGTAATTTAAGGCAAATTAGTTAACCTTTCCATGCTTCATGTCTTAGGCTGGGTTCTCTAGAGAAGCAAAACCAGTAAAGCACATAAATATATATAGAGAGACATTTATATCAAGGAAATGGCTCATGTGGTTGTAGAGGCTGGAATGTCCCAAGTCCGTGGGTTAGGATAGAGGCTTCTCCTGATTCACGTAGCCACAGGGGCTGTTGAACCCAAGATCGGCAGGTGAGAGAGCAGGGCTCTTGCTTACAGGCTGCAAAGATTGATGAATCCCAAGATCAGCAGGCAAGACTGCTGGTAAGCTGCTAGCTCAAGTCCCAAGAACTGGAGGTCAGATGAACAGGAGCGAGCTGGAGGATCCAGCACAAGTAAAAAACCCACGAGCCTTGCCAGAATGTCCACTTATATTTGATGCAGGCCACACCCCCAAGGAAACTCCCTTTCAACTGATTGGCTACTCACAGCAGATTCCATCATGGAGGTGATCATAACATCATAGGACTGCCAAACCACTTAGAATCATGGTCCAGCCAAGGTGACACACAACCTTAACCATTACACTTCACTTGCCTCATCTGTAAAATGGAAATCATAGTAATGACTGCCTCTTAGAGCTGTAAAAAGTAAATGAGTTAATACTGGTAAAGTGCCTGAGACAGAGGGACTAAGGTATTCCAGGAAGTCACATTCATCCTGATCTTGCCCATTGTTTATGGCTGACTGCTACGGAATTAGATGCAGTTCATAATAGTGACCTTAGTTTTTCTTTGCCTTCCAGACCGTATGGGTTTAGTTTCCTTTGATAAGTTTGCCTAAAGCCAAGGAACAATCCATCTGCCACTTAAAAAATAATAGATTCATTGCTTTTAACTTAAGAAAAAAATACTGTGGGGAGGAGCCAACATGGCACGCTAGACAGACACATCATGCCATCCCTTTGCAGCAAAGACCCGACAAACTAAGTAAACAGATACAAACGTCAATCCTGAAACCCTAAGCATCAAATGAAGGGAAAAAGAACTAGATCAAACACCTAATGGAAGAAGAAACTGAAGGAAAACAGAGAAAGAGGAGAAATTCAGAGTGGAGGTCCCCTGCCAAATAACATGACATAGCTAGAGGGCTACAGGCCTGCTGCCAGGCAGAGTCTGCCCTGCCCCCACCCACTGGCTCCTGCAGGGCCATTTTTTCTCCTTCCTTCCTTTTCTTTCTCCCTCTCACCTAGCCCCGTATGCCACACTTACCCCTTCCCCACAGGCCACACCGAGCTTCTTGGCTACAGAGCTACCAGCTTGCCATCACCCCAGGTCTGCCCTGCCCTCACCTGCCACCTCTTGCCACTGTTTTTTCTTTTTCCACTTTCTTCCTTTTCTGTCTCCCTCCCATGTAACCCTGTACATCACTTCTTCCCCTTCCCGCCAGGCTTTACCACACCAACACGGGTAGAGAGCTACCAGCCCACCACTTTCTACCTCCCACTTAACCCCATACACCACCTCCCCACCTTCCCACCAGCCTCCAGGTCCACCTAGCCCCTACCTGCTGGCTACCTTTTTCTTTCTCTCTCTTTTCTTTCTTCCCCCCATCTAGACCCGTATGCCAACCCCTTCATCCTGCCGGCCCTCACACTATCACTGTGGCTAGTGTCCCCACCTCAGGCCTGCCACTTGCACTGGGCCTGCACTATCCCTCCCCTCCTGCCACTTGACCAGCTGCTGAACAGAGGGAAGTGAGCCTGTACCACTCCCTGTCCAGTACATCTGCCTATCTGGTAAGGGGCTGCGAATGCTCCCACACTACTGGACCAACATTAGGAGGTAGATAGTGCCCACCCAGTCCACTCTCAGCCACTTCGCTAAACCAGTGTACAGCGAAATGAGCTCACCCTGCCTACTGCTGCCCTGCCCACCCAGACAAGGTGGTGAGAGTTATTGTGCCCACAGATGAACAAGTAACAAAGCACACCTGGTCCACCCACCTGACATATCAAAACAAAACAAAAAAGCAGGATGAAATGAACATAGAATCAGTAAATAAAGAAAATAATACCTTAACGCCTCAGAGACAGCAGGTAGTATCAAAACATAAAAAATCAGGACGAGATGGCTCCAGCAAGTGATGAAATAAAGAATCAGATGACATTCCAGTAGACAAAAAGGCAGTGGAACTACCTAATATGGAATTCAAAAGACTAATATTTAGGGCTTTCAAAGAGATTAGGAAAGTGATCAAGGAAAACACAGACAAAAACAAGGAGAAAATAGACAAAACCATGGACAACACAGACAAAACCAATGAGAACATAGCCAAAATCAAGGAAAACACAGAAAAAGGAAAGGATGAATTGAGGAAAAGAATACCAGAACAAAATGTCAAAATAAATAGACAATTAGAAATCATACAAAAACAGCAACTGGAAATCCAAAAGATAAACAACAAAATTTCAGAAAAGGACAACTCAATAGGTTTTAGTAGCAAATTTGAAACAATGGAAGACAGTATCAGCGAGATTGAAGACAAATCTATGGACATCAGTTTATTTGAGGAAAAAAGAGAGAAAGAATGAAGAAAATCTAAGAATTATGTGGGACAAAATCAAGAGCAAAAATTTGCATGTGATCAGAGCTTCAGAACAGGGGGACAAAATGGAAAGCACAGAAAAGATTGCTGAATATTTGCTGGTAGAAAAGTTCTCAAATATCATGAAAGATAAAAAGCTGACCCATCCAAGAAGATCAATGAACCCCATATAGGTTAGACCCCAAAAGAAAGTCACCAAGGCATATAATCATACTTGTCAAAACCAAAGGCAAAGAAAGAATCCTGAGAGAAGCTCAAGAAAAATGAAAAGTCAGTTATAAAGGGGAAACATTAAGACTAAGCTCTGACTGCTCAGCAGAAACTATGCAGGCAAGAATGCAATGGGATGACATATATAAAATCTTGAAAGATTAAAAAAAACTGCCTACCAAGAATAATATGTTCTTCAAAACTCTCTCTCAAATATGACAAAATTAGGACATTTTCAGATAAATAGAAATTAAGGGCATTTGTAAAAACCAAACCAAACCTACAAGAAATATTAAAGGGAGTCCTTCAGTTAGAGAACAAACAACATCAGACAACAGCTGGAGTATAAGACACAGGGCAACATCAGCCAAATACTAACCTAGGTAAAGAACTCTCAATAATAAAACAAAGCTAAAAGACTTAAAACAGAGACAACAATCTGTAAATTACAATAACATCAAAACAATAAAAGGGGGGAATAAACGGTGTAGGTATATGTCTTAGTTATCTAGTGCTGCTATAACAGAAATACCACAAGTGGATGATTTTAACAAAAAAGAAATTTATTTCTTCACAGAAAGTAGGCTAAAAGTCCAAATTCAGGGCATCAGCTCCAGAGGAAGGCTTTTTCTCTGTGTCGGCCTTCTCATCAATCTTCTCCTGGACTAGGAGCTTCTCTATGAAGGGACCCTGGGTCCAAAGGATGTGCTCTGCTCCTGGCACTGCTTTCATGGTGGTCTGAGGTCCATTGTCTCTCTGCTCGCTTCTCTCTTTTATATCTCAAGAGATTGCCTCAAGATACAATCCAATCTTGTAGATTGAGTCCTGCCTCACTAACACAACTGCCGTCCATCCTCTGTCATTAACATCATAGAGGCAGGATTTACAACATACAGGAAAATCACACAATACCAGGAATCATGGCCCAGCCAAACTGATACACAGATTTTTGGGGAGACACAGTTCAATCCATAACAGTAGAGAACTTTCAAATGGAGAGGAAGTCAAGGCAAGATCAAGTAATAAAAGACTGGTTCAAACTTAGGAAAATAAAAGTAAATTTCAAGGTAACCACAAAGAAAGTTAACAAACCTACTCATCAGAATAAAAAAGAAGAAAAACATAAAGTTTCAGTAAACACAAAATCTATAATAATGAAAGAAAAGAAAATCCACAAACAAAAGGAATGCAGCACAGGAAAGTAAGAGGAAAAAAGAAAACTTCAGCACCACACACAAAAAAAAAGCGCAACAATACTACAGCAAAAAACTCATACCTGTTGATAATCACATTGAATGTAAACGGCTTAAATGCATCTGTAAAGAGACAGAGAATGGTAGGATGGATTAAAAAGCATGACCAATTAATATGCTGTCTACAAGAGAACACTCCTTAGAAACAAAGACATAAATATATTAAAGATCAAAGGCTGGAAAAAAAAATATCAAGCAAACAGTAACCAAAAAAGGGCAAGTGCGGCAATACTAACCTCAGATAAAATAGACTTTAAGGCAAAATCAACCATAAAAGACAAGGAAAGACATTATATAATGATTAAAGGGACAACCCACCAGGAAGACATAACCTTAATAAATATCTATGCACCCAACGACAGGGCTCAAAAATACATAAAACAAACTCTAATAGCACTGAAAAGAGGAAATAGACAGTTCCACAATAATAGCAGGAGACTTCAACACACCATTCTCAGTAAAGGACAGAGCATATAGAAACTCAACAAAGATACAGAAGATTTAAAGGCCCAAATCAACTAACTTGACCTCATAGACATATATAGAACACTCTACCCAACAGCAGCAAAGTATACGTTCTTTTTTAACACACATGGAACATTCTCCAGAATAAACTATATTTTAGGCCAAAAAGCAACCTTTCTTAAAATCCAAAACACTGAAATAATACAAAGCATTCTCTCTGATCACAACAGCATAAAAGTAGAAATCAATAGCAGGAAGAGCAAGAAAAAAAAGGAATCACATGATCATCTCAATTTATGCAGAAAATGCATTTGATAAAGTCCAACACCCATTCCTGATAAGAATTCTCAGTAAAACAGGAATAGAAGGGAAGTTCCTCAACATAATAAAGGGCATCTATACAAACCAGGAAACCCTGGTGGCATAGTGGTTAACAGTTATGGCTGCTAGCCAAAAGGTCAGCAGTTCAAATCCACCTGACACTCCTTGGAAACTGTAGGGCAGTTCTACCCTGTCCTATAGGGTTGCTATGAGTCAGAATCGACTTGAGAGCAATGGGTTTGGCTTCTGGTTTTTATACAAAACCACCAGCCAATATCATTCTCTGTGGAGAGAGGTGAAAGCATTCCTGCTGATAATGGGAACAAGACAAGGATGCCCTTTATCACCACTTCTGTTTAACATTGTGCCGGAAGTCCTAGCTAGAGTAACAATGCAAGAAAAAGAAATAAAGGGCATCCAAATTGGTGAAGAAGAAGTAGAACTATCCCTATTTGCAGATGATATGATACTATACATAGAGAACCCAAAGGAGTCCACAAGAAAACAACTGGAACTAATAGAAAGATTCAGCAGAGTAGCAGGATATGAGATCAACATACAAAAATCAATTGGATTCCTATATACCAACAAAGAGAACTTCAAAAAGGAAATCAGAAAAACAATACCATTTATAATTACCCCTAAAAAGATAAAATACTTTCAGCAATAAATCTAATCAGGGATGTAAAAGACCTATACAAAGAAAACTACAAAGCACTATTGCAAGAACCAAAAGAGACCTACATAAATGGAAAAACATACATGCTTATGGATAGGAAGACTCAAATTTGTGAAAATGTCAACTCTACCCAAAGCGACCTGGAGATACAATGCAATCCCAATCCAAATACCAACAGCATTCTTTAACAAGATGGAAAAACTAATCATCAACCTTATATAGAAAGAGGCCCCAGATAAGCAAAACATTATTAAAGAAAAAGAACAAAGTAGGAGACCTCACACTATCTGATCTCAGAAACTGCTATACAGACACAGTAGTCAAAACAGCCTGGTACTGGTACAACAACAGATATATAGACCAATAGAACAGAATCAAGAATCCAGACATAAATCCATCCACTATGGTCAGCTAATCTTTGACAAAGGACCGAAGTCCATTAAATGGAGAAAAGACAGTCTTTTAACAAATGGTGCTGGCAAAATTGGATGTCCATCTGTAAAAAAAAGAAATAGGACCCATAGCTCACACCATACACAAAAACTAACTCAAAAATGGATCAAAGACCTAAATATAAAACCTAAAATGATAAAGATCATGGAATTAAAAATAAGAACAACCTTAGGGGCCCTAATACTTGGCATAAATTCAATACAAACCATAACTAACACTTCACAAACACCAGAAGATAAGCTAGATAACTGGAAGCTCCTAAAAATTAAAAACTTATGCTCATCAGAAGATTTCAACAGAACAGTAAAAAGAGAACCTACAGACTGGGAAAATTTTTTGGCCACGACATATGCAACAAGGGTCTAATCTCTAAAATCTGTAGAATACTTCAACACCTCAATAACAAAAAGACAAATAATCCAATTAAAATATAGGGGAAGGATATGGACACTCCATCACAGAAGACATTAAGGCAGCTAACAGACACATGAGGAAATGCTTGCGATCGGTAGCCGTTAGAGAAACGCAAGTCAAAACTACAATGAGATACCATCTCACCCTGGCATTACTGGTGCAAATCAAAAAAACAGAAAATAACAAATGTTAGAGAGGCTATGGGGAGATTGGAACTCTTATGCACTGATAGTAGGAATGTAAAATGGTACAACCACTATAAAAAATGACATGATGCCTCCTTAAAAAACTAGAAATAGAAATACCATATGATCCAGCAATTCCACCCCTTGGAATATATCCTAGACAAATATGAGCTGTCACACAAATAGGCATATGCACACCAGTGTTCATTGCAGCATTATTCACAATAGCAAAAAGATGAAAACAACCTGAGTGCCCATCAACAGATGAATGGATAAACAAACTATGGTACATACACACAGTGGAATACTATGCAATGATAAAGAACAATGATGAATCTGTGAATCACCTCATAACATGGATGAAACTGGAGGACATTATGCTGAGTGAA
>NW_004443983.1:6398510-6426159 GCF_000243295.1 Trichechus manatus latirostris
TGTGAATCACCTCATAACATGGATGAAACTGGAGGACATTATGCTGAGTGAAATAAGTCAATCACAAAAGGACAAATATTGTATGAGACCACTATTATGAAAACCCAAGAAAAAGTTTACACACAGAAAAAAACAATCTTTGGTGGTTACGAGGGAGAGGAGGGGTGTGAAGGAGAAATCACGAATGAGATAATAGACAAATGTTAACTTTGGTGAGAGGAAAGACAACACACAATATAGGTGAGGTCAGCACAACTTGACCAAGGCAAAGCCATAGAAGCTTCCTAGACACATCCAAATACCTTCAGGGACCAGATTACTGGGCTGAGGGCTGGTGGCCATGGTCTTGGGGGCCATATAACTCAATTGGCATAATATAGTTCATAAAGAAAATGTTCTACATCCTACTTTAGTGAGTAGCATCTAGGGTCTTAAAAGTTTGTGAGCAGCCATCTAAAATACTTCTATTGGTCCCATCCTGTTTAGAGCAAAGGAGAATGAAGAAAACCAAAGACACAAGGAAAATATCAGTCCAAGAGACTAATGGACCACATGAACCACAGTCTCCACTAGCCTGAGCCCAGAACTAGATGGTGCCTGGCTACCACCACTGACCGCTCTGACAAGGATCACAATAGAGGGTTCTGGACAGAGTGGGAGAAAAATGTCGAACAAAATTCAAATTCACAAAAGAAGACCAGACTTACTGGTCTGACAGAGACTGGAGGAACTCGAGACTATGGCCCTAGGATACCCTGCTAACTCAGAACTGAAGCCACTCCCAAAGTCCACCTTTCAGACAAAGATTAGACAAGCCTATAAAACAAATAATAATACACGTGAAGAACATGCTTCTTAGTTTAATCAAGTATACAAGACCAAATGAGCACAACTTGCCCGAAAGCAAAGACTGGAAAGCAGGAAGGGACAGGAAACCTGGATGAATGGACACGAGGAACCCACAGGGAAAGGGGGAGAGTGACGACACATTTCAGGGATTGTAACCAATGTCACAAAACAATTAGTGTGTAAATTTTTCAGTGTGAAACTTATTGGCTCACCAAAAACACAATTTAAAAAAAAAAAAAAACTATGTCTGCAAAGATGAGCTCCATCTTATGGTGGACCTCATATACACTGCCTCCTTCCAGCCATGGCTGGGAGCTGATGAAGTCAGACATACATTCATAGGAGCACAGCCAAGGGAGAGAACTCAGGGGCTGGTATTCTAAAGGGGAGATGACATAAGGATCCGTAGTCACTGACTCTGACAACTCTGTCTTTCTTTTTTTCGGTGGGTTTTGTAGTTGCTAAAGAACTGGAAGATAAAGCATGTGCTGCAGCAGTGTCTCCATTGGTAGCAAGCAAGGAAAGGGAGGTGAGGACGTCTGTAGTCTCAATTTCAGCTAGCAGGGAATTCTGGTATTGATTAGTGCATGGGGGATAGATAATTCAGATTAGTCAACAACAGGGTACTTATCGGGATAATAAATCCTGATTATTAGCCTTTTACTGAGATGTTTCTTTTATTCTTCTTTGGACTGTCTTGTTAGGACCAAAGCTATTTTCTGTGATTACAAGAGTCTACTCAATTTTTAAGATTTAATTTAATTTAGTTTTATTTAATTGTTTAAATGGATAATACATTCACATGCTTCAAAATTTAAAGGTACTAATATTACTAGCTGCTCTTCCTGAAGGAACTCTCATTGAATCGTGGGTCCTTAAATGAATGGCTGATACATAAAAAGATAGCGTTCAAAATGGTGGTGTGGAGAGAAAGCTTTTAAAAGAAATACAATGGTAAAATTTAGATAATTAGAATAACAAGTAATCATTAAACAATTTTATTATTTGCCAGTAGTTTGACTGAACACTTCTTGTGAAACAAAACAAAAGATGTCATCCATTGTTAGAAATTACTATCAAGAAAATTTTAACAGTCTATAGAATGGCAAAGGAGCCCTGGTGGCACAGTAGTTAAGTGTGGCTGCTAACTGAAAGGTCAGCAGTTTGAACCTCTAGCTGCTCCGCAGGAGAAAGATGTGGCAGTCTGCTTCCATAAAGATTTACAGCCTTGGAAACCCTATAGGGCAGTTCTACTGTGTCCTGTAGGGTCGCTATGAGTTGGAATCGACTTGATGGCAATGCGTTTGGTTTTTTGGATTTTTGGATAGACTGACAAGAAGAAAAAGAAGATAATTATATGACTGTCGTGTGGATCATGAGCAGGTAAAGACGCCAATATGTCTGCCTTGTTTTTACTGCCATTGAAATATCTATTTCATGTAGAGCAGCATCTGTTTCCCATGGTGTGTTTATATGCTGTCAGGGGGAGTGTTATACATTGTCTGCTATTAATCCTGTGCTGAGGAGTTGTGTTTACTACCCTCAGACATAAGGAACCATGAGAACTTGGAATCAACTTTAAGAAATAAACATTTTTCTTAGTTTGGTTTTATTTGAAGTATTTATGGAATGCATTTTTCTCTTATTCCAAAAAATACTCCATTGCTGAGTTTTTTTTTTAATTTTATTTTATGTTTTTATTATGTTATGAATTTTTTAAGAACTTCAGTTTATAACACACAGGGATTTTTCTGGAGACTTGAATGAACATCTACTTTGGGCTGAAAATTTGTTGACATGTCATTATAAATTTTAATCAATAAAGTACCTCAAGGTTTAAAATAAAGAAAAATAGATTTATATAATAATAGCCCTTCATTAGGAGTCCCTGGGTGGTGCAAACGGTTAACGCAGTCAGCCTAACCAAAATGTTGCAGATTTGAGTCCACCCACAGGTGCCTCAGAAGAAAAGCCTGGCGATATATTTCTGAAAAAATCAGACATGGAAAACCCAAGGGAGCACAAGTTTACTCTAACACACATGTGGTCACCAAGAATCGGAATCAGCACAACAGCAATTTGTTACTGACTGAGTAGCACTAAGTACTGGTCTAAAGATTGGTATATTTATACATTAATTCAGGCATAATTTTGCTTCCAGTTATGTCAGTCTAGTGGGGTAGCAACATTCCTTTATGAGTCAAAAAAAAAAAAAAATGCTATACAATGGGAGAGCTGTGATTACTTAGCCTTCCTAAATTTTCTTTCCCTATTAATATGCTTAAGGAGCCCGGGTGGCACAGTGATTAAAGCCCCCGACTGCTAACTGAAAGGTCAGCGGTTCGAAACCACCAGCGTTTCGTGGGAGAAAGATGTGGCAGTTTGCTTCCATAAAGATTTACAGCCTTGGAAACCCTATGGGGCCGCTATGAGTCATAATTGACTCGATGGCAGTGGCTTTTAGTTTTATTGATATGCTTAGGCAAAATTAAGAAGGGGCTGTATTTTGTCTCATTTTGTCATGACCTCAGAGTAACATTGTCTCAGGCTGATATTCTGTGAGATGGCTCATATCTAATAGGAGAATAACATGGCCTAGTTATGAGTGTAAGGCCAATTTCTGAATGTCAGTGGCTGTTTTTTTTTAATACTGGCATATAGTGAGTGCTCAATAATAGAGGCCATTATGTTCTCAAAGTTATCTAAGCACAATTTTTACTTTGTAGCTTTTGATGAAAGTAAGACGTGCAGCTTTATTTTCAACTACCATTTCTAAATTGACTAAATCTAAGCATATAAGTAATATATAAACCCAATAGTTGATGGTGTTTGACTTCTTAAGAGATTAAACAATGCCAAGTAACAGCTAGGTGTGTCACAATGGAGCAACGAACTATTAGATAAGCTACTGGATTAATCATTAACTTGCTTCTCCAGACCCATTCTATAACTTGCAGAAAAGGGCTATAGGCACTCACATGAAAGAGACTTTCATTTTTTTAAATTAACATGATTGACCGCCAAGAACACACCTGTAGTTGAACAAGTTAGGCTTATTACTTGTTGCACTGACAGAACATTTGCTGCTGTTGTTAGCTGCCATCATGTCAGCCCCTGACTCATGACACTCCATGTGTTACAGAGTAGAACTGCGCCATAGGATTTTCCTGGCTGTAATCTTTACAGAAGCAGTTTGCCAGGCCTTTATTCTGCGAAGCCAGTGGCTGAGTCTGAACCTCGAACCTTTGGGTTAGCAGCTGATTGTAGTGTAGGAAACCATATATTATCTCAGTAAGAGAGTTTTAGAAAGAATCTATTATATAGAATTTGGGCTTTGGTTAGGTAACTTGGGGGAGGGTCTGCAGAAGTGGGGATTTGTTCAGGATTGCGTGTTGTCAGAAAGCAAAGGTAATTCTGTGATTGGGTATCTCAGTGAATCTCTATAAGGAAGGGAAAAGACAATGAGGATAAACATGTAATTGGTTGGTAGGTAGCAGTCAATCATTTTGGCTGAGAGACGAGATGTTTGATGTTTTGTGGGTAACACATAGACTTTGTGCTTAGGTAAAATTAAGAAAGGCCCTCATTTTATCATGGCCTCAGAGTAACCTTGGCTGAGACTGATACTCTGTGAGACGATTTGTGTATAATAGAAGAACCACATGGCCTAGTTATGAGGGTAAGTTGGCCTAGTTATGGCCAACTTTTGAATGTCAGAGGCTGTCTTTTTTTTTCCTTCTCGATTCTAAGTGCAACAGTATAAGATGCATGCATGTTTTTCTACATATAATGCTGTATTTCAAAATTCAGAATTAAATTCAATAAGATAATAGGAGGAGCCCTGGTGGAGCAATGGTAAAGTGCTCCGCTACTAACCAATAGGTTGGTGGTTTGAACACACCAGCTTCTCCTCAGGAGAAAGAGGTGGCAATCTGCTTCTGTAAAGATTACAGCCTTGGAAACCCTCTGGGACGGTACTACTTTGTCTTCTAGGGTCGCTACAGGGTTGCTATGAGTTGGAAGCATCTTGACGGCAATGGGTTAAGGTGATGGACCTTTACTGTAAAGGGAGAGAAAGGTTTTGTTTCAATGAATGGTTCACATTGGGGACGTCCAATAATTATCTTTGGCTAATTCAAGGAAATTAGACAGGGACTATCCCAACAATAACAGGAAAATATTTCCTCAGAAGGGTGTAGCCTCAGACTGGCCATTTCCTTCATGCTGGCACAAAAGATAAAAGGGAAATTTCTACTTTATGTTTTACTCATTCGACATGTATCTCTTAGCATTCAAATTCCAGTTATCATTCTTAGCTTAAAAAAAAAGAAAATCCAGTGCTTACTTTTTAAAAGTCTTTTGACTGTCTTTGGTTTCTCTTTGTATCTATTCTTGTTCATTAAAAAAACAAGACAAAGATTATGGTAATAATTAATGTACAGTAAATGATAGTATAGGTCACAGATAAGTTTCCGTTGATGTGTTTCAGTTCTAGAAATATTTTGTTACCACGTGGCCAGATGAAAACTAATGACAAACTGTGAAGACATAGGTATTGGATAAAAGCTGTAATTAGATTCTGGATTACAAGTTGGAAAATCAACTACACAGGAAAAAGTCAAGGGGACACTTAATAAAAATCATTTTAGTAAATTTGATTACTGAAAAAAAATTTTTAAGATAATGCTTGGATGATAAAGGGAATCAGTGTTCAACTACTGACCAAAAATAAGCATAAGGATCTCTGGTTCTCTCTCTGTCTCATACACACACAGCACCCCCAATGTATGTGATTTTAACTTAAACAGAGTGTTATTTTTTATTTCATTTTTGTTGCAAAAACCAGATCCTACCAATACTTAATGTATCTCTTAGGAATGAATGAACAACAATCCCTTATCCATAATCCCCAAAATCAAATACTGAAAACCTGATTTTTTTCTTATAATTTCTTAGGAAGCAAAACCCTTCTTGATTACATCCCATTTGGCAGCAATCTTGATTTGATCTAACATGAGGCAACTTATAGTAATTCTTTATCCCACTCAGTGTGAATATTCATATGTTCTGTTGCATAGATAGTAGTGTGTTTTATTCTCAGATGCTGCCCCAGACCCTGCTCAGTGTGTTAAGTAATAGACTCAAATTCTGCAATGTATCTGGCCACAAAAGTTTTAAGTAAGAGATTTTGGACCAGGACTTCAGAAGGTCTAATAGTTTTCTTAGGTCTCCAGGCACCAAAGTGATAATTCTGAATGGTAACTTTATTGAATTTCAGGAAACCTCTAAATTACTTCTAAGAAGTATCTTATATTCAGAAATAAGGTATGTTTCAGGTCTGGGGAACTGTTTTTAACTGAGGGCATAAACCCTCAGAAAAAATATAAATCCAAGGTTATTTATAATGCCATTTTAATAGGTGAAGAATAAATTTTGAAAAATAAAAAAATTGATTGTGTGCACTTGAAGAAGTAGCTTAGAAGGCAGAGCCAACATGGTGCTATGTTGAAGCACCATGCTATCCCTCTACAGCAAAGACCCAAAAAACTAAGTAAAATAGACACAAATGTCAATCCTGGAACCCTAAGTGTCAAATGAAGGAATAAAGAACTCGACCAAGTACCAAATGGAATAAGAAACTGATAGAGGAACAGAGAACAAGGAGAGCTATAGAGTGGAGGTCCCCTACTAGCTAAAGTGGCACAGATTCATCATCACAGACCTCAGCAACCAAGAACAGTGAACAAGGAGTACAGGAAGGTAATGTTACAAAGCTCGCAACAGGAGACAGAGAACCAGTAACAAGGGATACATGCTTTCCCACCCCTGCCCTTCTTCCCTCTGCGCGGTCTCCACCGTTTTCCAATGGGCCACGGCCATTAGGCTGAAGAGACAATAGCTCAGTGCCACCTGGGTCGGCCTTACCCCCTACCAGATGGCTTCTTCAGGGCCATTTATTTTTTTGTTATTGTTTTTCTGGATTTTTTTTGTTTCTTCTCTCTCTCTCTCCCTTCCTTCCTTTCCTTTATCCCACCCAGCTAGCCCTGTGTGCCATCCCTGCCCCTTCTTGACAGGCTGTACCACACCACTTGGCTAGAGAGTCACTGGCACATGCCTTCGCAAGGTCTGCCCCACCTGCCAAATCCTACCGCACTGTCATTTTATTTACTTTTTTCTTTTTTCCTTCACTTCTTTTTCTTTTTTTTGCTTCTGTTTCTCACTCTTCTTTCTCTTCTTTTTGTCATCCACTTAGCTCCACACATCACTTCCTCTCTCTTCCCTGCTTCCTATCTTCACCACGTGCCAAGCGCCACACCCTTGAGTGGCACCAGACTGCCAGACTCTGCACTTAACTGTCCCTTGGC
The DNA here is from genome assembly GCF_000243295.1 of Trichechus manatus latirostris. Lineage (NCBI taxonomy): Eukaryota > Metazoa > Chordata > Mammalia > Sirenia > Trichechidae > Trichechus > Trichechus manatus. The sequence continues at coordinate 6,405,725 of NW_004443983.1, forward strand.
CCCTCCCTATTGGCCCAAGTTTGTGCTGTAAATGACCCATCCCCACCCAACCCCCCACCCCACTGGACCTGTCTTGCTCCACCATAGCTGAGCAGCTGGCCCTGCCCACCTGGACAAGGTGGTGAAAAGTATCGTGTCCACAGATGAGCAAGCTACAAACCACACCCAGCCTACCTGCCCAGACATAACCAAATAAAACAAAAAAGCAGAATGAAACAAATCTACAATCAATAAATAAAGAAAATAATTCTTGAATGTCCAGAAGACAGCAGACAAAATCAAAACATATTAAAAAAACAGAACAGGATGACAAAAATAAAACACCAAATGACCTTCTGGTAGAAGAAAAGACACTGGAACTACCTGATAGGGAATTCAAAAGTCTAATATTCAGGGCTTTCCAAGAGATGAAGGAAAATGCATACAAAAATAAGGAAAAAATAGACAAAATCATGGAAAATACAGAGAAAATCAGGAAAAACACAGACAAAGCAATGGAATAATTCAGGAAAATAATACAGGAACAAAATGTCAAAATAAACAAACAACTAGAAATCATACAAAAACAGCAATTAGAAATCCAAAAGATAAACAACAAGTTTTCAGAAATGGACAGTGCAGTAGAAATTTTAAGGAGCAAATTTGAAACACTGGAAGACAGGATTAGCAAAATTGAAGACAAACCCTTGGCTACCACTTTGTTTGAAGAAAAATCAGAGACAAGAATGAAGAAAAATGAAGAAACCTGAGAACAATGTGAGATACAATCAAAAGCAAAAATTTGTGTGTGATTGGAGTTCGAGAACAGGAGGAGAAAACCAAAAACAGAGCAGATCATTGACGATTTGCTGACAGAAATCTTCCCCAATATCATGAAAGATGAAAAGCTGACCATCCAAGAAGCTCAACAAACTCCATATAGGATAGACCCCAAAAGAAAATCACCAAGACATATCATAATCACACTCACTAAAACCAAAGAAAAAGAAAGAATCCTGAGAGCAGCTCGAGAAAAATGAAAAGTCACATACAAAGGGGAAACAATAAGACTAAGCTCTGATTACTCAGCAGAAACCATGCAGGTAAGAAGGCAATGGGATGACATATATAAAACCTTGAAAGAAAAAAACTGCCAATGAAGAATAATATATCTTGCAAAACTCTCACTCAAATATGATGGCAAAATTAGGACATTTTCAGATAAACAGAAATTAAGGGAATATGTAAAAAACCAAACCAAACTCACAAGAATTATTAAAGGGAGTCCTTCAGTTAGAGAACCAACAACATCAGACAACAACATGAATCTAGGACACAGGACAGCATCAGCCAGATACCAACCTAGGTAATGAACTCTCAAGGATAAAACAGAACAAAAAGATTTACAACATGGAACAAGAGAGATCGATCTGTAAACGACAACAATGTCAGAACAACAAAAGAGGGTATAAACAGTGTAGGTATAGAACTTTCAAATGGAGAGGAAGTCAAGGAGATATCAAGTAGTAAAGGATCTGTTTAAACTTTGGAAGATAGGGGTAAATTTCAAGGTAACCACAAAGAAAGATGACAAACCTTCTCATCAAAATAAAGAATAAAAACATAAAGTCTAACAAACTGAGGTCGAAAATCTGAAGAGACCCATGACAAGAGAAGAGATTGAAAAGGTAATAAAAAAAACTCCCAACAAAAAAAAAATCCTGGCCCAGATGGCTTCACTGGAGAATTCTACCAAACATTCAGAGAAGTACTACTCAAACTATTTCAGGACTGTAAAAATGGCTTGGGGGCAGTGTCTGACCTCCCTAACTTCACAAGGGGAAAGGAGAATCAAGATCAACAATGCAAGGCTGACTCTCATGAGGTGGAGGCCAGACAAGCCTTCTCTTTCCACCATCTTTACTAATTTTGACACCAACCGTCCCTCACACAACACTCTCTACTTCTCTGCTGGGTTAGATAATTCACTGCAGTGGCCACACAGATCTCACAGACCATACTCCCGATTATAGGGTTTATCATAAGGGAAGTAACAGTTACAGTGCAGGCTCAGGAACACTTAGGATACAGTTCTTTCATCAGGACAACCTCTTCCCAATTCTGCTTGCAGGCATGCCTCTCCCTAACCCTCCATCTTTGCCCAACAGCACTCAGCCTTCTTTCTCTGTGGGCCGGGAAGCCCACCACGCCATCTCCTGCTCCAGGTCTCTGTTGCCGGGTGTCTGCTGTCAGGTCTCTCCTTCCTTAGTGGTGGTGGGCTCTTCCTCTGTGTTCTGGAATTGGCTCTTTTTCAAGGCAAAACTGACCAATCCCCTTGGTAGGCCACAATTACCCTATCACACAGTCCTGCCCAATCATCTCAGTAGGAGTTACAAGACCATGGATAGAAAGGCCACACACAGAAGTACTTAATCCACTGCAAGAACATAGAAAAGGAAGGGATACTTCCAAAATCATTCTATGAAGCCAGCATAACCCTGATACAAAAACCAAGCAAAGAAACCACAAAAAAAAGAAAATTACAGACCAATATCTCTCATGAATATAGATGCAAAAATTCTTTACAAAATTCTAGCCAATAGAATTCAGCATCACATCAAAAAAATAATACACCCTGGCCAAGTGGGATTCATACCACATATGCAAGGATGGTTCAACATTAGAAAATTAATCAACTTAATTCACCACCTAACTAAAACAAAAGAAAAGAATCACATGATCATTTCAATTGATGCAGAAAAGGCATTTGATAAAGCCCATCAACTATTTCTGATGAAAACTCTTGATAAAATAGGTATAGAAGGAAAAATCCTCAGTATAATAAAGGGCATCTATACAAAACCAACAGATAACATCATTCTTAACTGAGAGAGGCTGAAAACATTCCTCTTGAGAACAGGAAAAAGACAAGGATGCCCTTTAATACCACTCCTATTTAACATTGTGCTGGAAGCCCAAGCTAGAGTAATAAGGCAAGAAAAAGAAATAAAGGGCATGCAAATTGGTAAGGAAGATGTAAAACTGTCCCTATCTGTGAATTATATGGTACTATATATACAGAACCCAAAAGACTCCACAAGAAAACTACTGGAACTAATAGAAAGATTCAGCAGAGTAGCCAGATAAAGGTTAAACATACAAAAATCTGTTGGGTTCCTATACACTAATAAAGAGAACTATGAAAAGGAAATCAGGAAAGCAATACCATTTATAATAGCCCCTAAAAAGATAAAATACTTAGGAATAAATCTAACTTGGGACGTAAAAGACCTGTACAAAGAAAACTACAAAACACTACTGCAAGAACCAAAAGAGACCTACATAAATGGAAAAATATACCATGCTCATGGATGGGAAGACTCAACATCGTGAAAATGTCAATTCTACCCAAAGCAATCTACAAATACAATGCAATCCTGATTCAAATACCAACAGCATTCTTTAGCAAGATGGAAAAACTAATCATTAACATTATATGGAAAGCAGAGAGGACCCGAATATGTAAAGCACTACTGAAGAAGAAGAATAAAGTAGGAGGCCTCGCACTACCTGAACTCAGAACGTAGTATACAGCTATGGTACTTGTCATGGATTGAATTTTGTCTCCCCAAAATATGTATCAACTTGGCTAGGCCATGATTCCCAGTATTGTGTGATTGTCCACCATTTTGTCATCTGATGTGATTTTCCTATGTGTTGTAAAGTCCTACCTCTATGATGTTAATAAGGCAGGATTAGAGGCAATTATGTTAATGAGTCAGGACTCAATTTACAAGATTAGGTTGTGTCTTGAGTCAATCTCTTTTGAGATATAAAAGAGAGAAATGAGCAGAGAGACAGGAGGACCACATGCTATCAAGGAAGTAGTGCCAGGAGCAGAGCATGTTCTTTGGAGTCGGGGTCCCTGTGTTGAGAAGCTCCTAGACTAGGGGAAGATTGATGACAAGGACCTTCTTCCAGAGATGACAGAGAGAGAAAGCCTTCCCCTGGAGCTGACACTCTGAATTCGGACTTCTGGACTACTAGACTGTGAGAGAATAAATTTCTCTTTGTTAAAGCCATCCACTTGTGGTATTTCTGTTATAGCAGCACTAGATGACTAAGACAGTAGTCAAAACAGCCTTGCACTAGTACAACAACAGACAGATTGACTAGTGGAACAGAATTGAGAACCCAGATGTAAACCCATCCATCTACAGTCACTTGATCTTCGACAAAGGCCCAAAATCCACTAAATGGGGAAAAGACAGTCTTTTTAACAAATTGTGCTGGAAAAACTGAATGTCCATCTTTTAAAAAAAAAACCAGGACCCATACTTCACACCATACCCAATAACTAATTGAAAATGGATCAAAGACCTAAATATAAAACCAAAAAGTATAAAATCATGGCAGAAAAAATAGGTTCAGCCCTAGAGGCCTTAATACACAACACAAATAAGATACATACCATAATTAACAATACACAAACACCAGAAGATAAGCTAGCAAACTGTGATCTTCTAAAAATTAAACACTTATGCTCATCAAAAGACTTCACCAAAAGAGTAAGCAGAGAACCTACAGACAGGGAAAAAATTTTGGCTATGGCAAATCCAACAAAGGTACAATCTCTAAAATCTAGAAGAAAATCCAACACTTCTATAACAAAAAGACAAATAATCCAATTAAAAAACGTGCAAAGGATATGAACAGACATGTCACCAAAGAAAACATTCAGACAGGTAACAGACATATGAGGAAATACTTGCCGTTGCTAGCCATTAGAGAAATGCAAATTAAAACCACAATGAGATACCATCTCACCCCAGCATTACTGGCACTAGTCAAAAAAGCAGAAACTAACAATGTTGAAGAGGCTGCGGGGATATTGGAACTCTTATGCACTGCTGGTGGGAATGCAAAATGGTACAAGCATTTTGGAAAATGATATGGCACTTTATTAAAAAGCTAGAAATAGAAATACCATATGATCCAGCAATTCCACCACTAGGAATATATCCTAGAGAAATAAGAGCCATCACACAAATAGACATATGCACACCCATGTTCATTGCAGCATTGTTCACAATAGCAAAAAGATGGAAACAACCTAAGTGCCCATTAACCGATGAATGGCTAAACAAACTATGGTACATATGCACAACGGAATACTATGCAATGATAAAGAACAATGATGAATCTGGGAAGCATTTCACAACATGGATGAATCTGGAGGGCATTATGCTGAGTGAAATAAGTCAATAACAAAAGGACAAATACCGTATGAGACCACTATTATAAAAACTCATGAAAGGCTTTACATACAGAGAGAAACAATCTTTGATGGTTAGAGGGAGAGAAGGGGTGGGGCAGGAAAAACACTAACTAGACAGTAGATAAGTGGTAACTTTGTTGAAAGATAAGACAGTACACAATACTGGGGAAGTCAGCACAACTTGACAAAGGCGAGGTCATGGAAGCTTCATAGACAAATCCAAACTCCCTGAGGGACCGAATTACCTGGCTGAGGGCTGTGGATTATGGTCTTGGGAGATATTTAGCTCAACTGGCATAACATAGTATATAAAGAAAATGTTCTACATTCTACCTTGGTAAGTAGTGTCTGGGATGTTAAAAGCCTGTGAGCGGCCGTCTAAGATATTCCACTAGTCTCACCCGTTTGGGAGCAAGAGAAAATGAAGAAGACTAAAGATATAAGGGAAAGATTAGTCCAAAGGACTAATGAACCACAACCACCACAGCCTCCATCAGGCTGAGTCCAGCACAACTACATGGTGCCCAGCTACCACCACTGACTGCTCTGACAGGGATCACAATAGAGGGTCCTTGACAGAGCTGGAGAAAAATGTAGCACAAAATTTTAACTCACTAAAAGACCAGACTTACTCATCTGACAGAGACTGGAGAAATCCTGAGAGTATGGCCCCCTGACACCCTCTTAACTCAGTACTGAAGTCACTCCTGAAGGTCACCCTTCAGCCAAAGATTAGACAGGGGCATAAAACAAAACAAGACTAAATGGGCACACCAGCTTATGGGCAAGAATGAGAAGGCAAGAAGGGACAGGAAAGCTGGTAATGGGGAACCCAAGGTCGAGAAGGGGAGAGCATTGACACGTCATGAGGTTGTCAACCAATGTCACAAAACAATATGTGAGTTAATTGTTTAATGAGAAACTAATTTGCTCGGTAAACCTTCATCTAAAACACGCACACACACAAAACCCAAAAAACTTAGAGAATTTGAAAGGAGCCCTGGTGGTGTAGTGTTTGTGTGCTCGGCTGCTGGCCAGGGGGTTGGTGGTTCGAACCCACCAGGTGCTCCATGGGAGAAAAAAGAAAAGCAGTTTAATTAAATATTATTTTTCCTTGGTGAGAACAATACACACAGTCCAAAAGCTTCATGTTTTAAATTAAGGATACGAAGCTGAGCTTTTTTTCAATAACCAAATGAATAAATAAATATTATGGCTAGATAATATGGAAAGAGTGGAAGTTGTGAGAGAAATAATGAAGAAGAGACAGGAGACATGGAGAAGAACATATAGGATGAGAGAGAAACGGAATCCACAGGGCTGTAAGTTTTCAGGTATGATGGGCAAAATATAGCTGCAGTTGACATCTCTGTGGTTTTCATAGTAGTATCGTGTGACATATGTTACTGTGGAAATTCAGATATCAACTCTTGTTGGTGGCTCTTCCATCACTCTCATCGTTTCGGGTTCTTCTCTGAATGTGATAACCCGAGCAGCTTACTGAGGTAAAAATTATTCCCTGAACTTTATAGCATCAGTCACACCTGTTACTGACAACTTTGAACACAGACTTTTGTAATCCCTTCCAATTTATAGTCCTAATTTCAAAACTAAATATACTTACTGTTTTAGAATCCTATCAAGTTCAGTATTTCAGAACACTAGACCAGGTTCTGCTAGATAGGCTCTTTCTACAGTTAATGTTTTAATTTTTTGCTTTGTCAACATAATACAAGCACACAGTTTAAGATGTCATATAGTACTGCAAGCTTACAATGAGAAAACTTTAGTCTCCCCATTCCAGCTCTCGCCACCTTTGAGTCTCCATTCCAACTTCTTTTATCTGTTTCTCCTGGAGTTTTCCCCATGCTTACACTATTGACTTCCTAGAATAAAAAATAAGTATTTATCACCTTTACAACACCTCAGCACTAACTTTCACTCGCTATAATCTCCCAATATAGTTATATGATATTTTTGTTCAATCAATATTCAGGCTTTACCTTATGATGATGTTGTGTTAGTTACTGCTGAGTCAAGCAGTATATGCTATGATTACATTTCCTTTCTTACTCCATATACAATGATGGACTCTTGTATCTTTATCTTTCTCAGAGTTTTATCTTTACTGTAGTAATTGCTTGCCTGTTCTACATAAGTTTTTATTTCATTTTTCATTCAGTTTTCCAGTACTGATTCTGCTCTACACTATAAAAAAGAAAAACAAAACAAGACAGAAACCCCAAAACACAAATAAACCAAACCAGTTGCTCTAGACTATTTTAAAAAACAAAGTTGCTGTCAAGTCCGTATGTTTCAGAGTACAACTGTGCTCCACAGGGTTTTTAAGGCTGTGACCTTTTGGAAGCAGGTCACCAGGCCTGTCTTTCAACATGCTTCTGGGTGAGTTCAAACCTTTGGATTAGTAGTCAATTGCTTAACCACGGCTACATGCGAGGATTATTTGGTCTACTTTGATTTTCTTTTCATGACACTCTACTTTTTTCTTTGCCTGTTTTAACTTAGTAACTTTGAAGTCATTTTCTTCATTCAGAAGAAATATAAAAACCTGTATTGTAAAATCTTTTTTGTTTTTCATGCGAGAGAGCTCAAGGATGAGAATTACTTCTTAGAGCTTACTCATTGCTTTGTTTTTCTTCTTTTGTTCCTGGCTATAGTAAAACAAAACAAAACAAAACAAAAAAAAAACCAGTTGTTGTCAAGACTCCAGGCAACCGCATGCGTATCAGAATAGAACTACATGCCAGGTGCCTCTCGGTAGACTTGAACCCCCAACATTTCGGTTAGCAGCCAAGTATTTAACTGTTTACATCACCCAGGGACTCCAAGTAAGTCATTGATTGTTTCTTTCTCATTCCCTTCTGGATCCCAGTCTGCCTAGACTTGCTGTCTCAGTCATAATTTATAATCTATTTTAAATCTGTCTTAAATTAATTTGCATATATGCAATTCAACAATAATCTGTTCTATGACATATGCAACATGAAAAACAAGATGAACAGCATTCTGAGACTGTTGCTTTCCTACCACATCCAACACAAGGCTCTAGTATAAAAATAGGAAGCTGTGTCTAGGCTAATGGCTTGGCTCTGTGGATGTCAGGATACTTGTTAGTGGGAGGTAAAGGTGAGAAGTCTACAGCTGTGGTTCTCAAACTTCAGTGAGTATCAATATTATCTGGAACATCAAAATTATCTCTAGTTCTCCCACCCCCAAGTTCCTGATTCCTTAGGTTGGAGTAGGGCTGAAAATTTGCATTTGCAACCAGTTACTAATGGTGGTGGAGGCCTGGTGGCACAGTGGTTAAAACACTCAAGCTACCAACCGAAAGGTTGGTGCTTTGAACCCACCTGCTGCTCTGCAGGAGAAAGATGTGGCTGTCTGCTTCCATAAAGATTTACAGCCTTAGAAACCCTATGGGGCAGTTCTACTCTGTCCTATCGGGTCTCTGTGAGTCAGAATCAACTCTGCAGCAATGGGTTTGGTGCTTTTGCCAGGCGATGCTGGGCTGTTGATACAGGAACCACACTTGGTGAACTATTTATTGGAAAGGGAATTACTTGGATTTCTACCTGCTGAATCCTCAGCTGGTGGGCTATATGTTTCTCCTTTCAGATCTAAACTTTAATATTCTGAGATCAGTTCAATGTAGCCTAGTTTCAAATCCTGTCGTTGCTAGCGCCCTGAGTCTATTTCCCAGACCTCTCATCTAGAGTCTGAGACCTGGATCTCAGTCTTCTTAGTCAAAAGTTAATTAATGAGGTAATATCAGTATAAACTCAAAAAAAAAAAAAGAAAGAAAGAAATCCAGAGGTAACTAGTCTCTGCCTGGCATGGTGCTCCTCAGTGCCAAGAGCCCAATTTCCTTCTAGGCCCACCTCAGTTCATGAGTTCTATTCTGTAACCCAATATGGTTGTTCCAGTTCCAGCCATTAGTCTGTCTTCTAGCCAGATATGGGAGGAAGAAGGGTACACTCCCTCCCTTTAAAGGCATTTCCCTGAAAATGGATACAACACTCTGCTTATATCTTATTGGCCAAAACTTGGTCACTAGTCACATCTAAATACAAAGGATGCTATGCACAGCTAAAATTGGGAGTTCCGTTACTAGGGAAGAAAGTGGATGGATATTGGAGGACAATAAACATCTCTGCCATGCAGCTCCACTCCATAAGTGGTAGATAATTAGTGGACTGGTGGGGAGGGGTGCCTCCCCAAAGAAAATGGGATCTCGTTAACAAAAGAAGGGGGAATAGCTACTGGGCATTGAGATTTAAGCTCCATGCATCAGTTAGGTTTCAAACAACAAAAAACTCAAGTCAAATTGACTTAAAATTTAAAGGGGATTTATTGAATTATGTAACTGAAAAGTCCAGAGGTAGAGTGAATTTCAGAAGCAGTTAATTTAGGCTCTGTGATTCTGTCAGTTAAGTTTAACTTTTTGTGTAAGCTTCATCCTCTTCTGGCTTCCTCCATCATGGCAAAATGGTAGCAGCTGTTCTAGGCTTTACATCTGCACACCACATCACACCAGAAGGAGAGATCAGGACTGTGTGATGCAACTATCCTTATTGCTGTAGACCAATTAGACGCTCACCATCTCCTGACTTATTAGCCATGTGATTTTTCTCAAGTTACTCAACCTGTCTATCCCTGGTGGTGCAATGATTAAGCACTTGGCTGATAACCAAAAGGTTGGCAATTTGAACCCACTCAGCAGCACTGAAGGAGAAAAGACCTGGCAATCTGCTCCCGTAAAGATTACAGCCTAGAAAACCCTATGGGGCAGTTCTACTCTGTCATAGTGTCACTATGAGTCAGAATCCATTCAGTGGCAACCAACAACAACAAAAGCACTCAACCTGCCTATCTCTTGGTTTCTCCATCTCTATAATAGTACTAGCTGGGAAAATCAAATCCCACTTCTCACTCTTCTGACACCAAACTGTAAGGATCAATCCAAATCAATTATGCATTACTGTCCCATGTACATAGATGTCTTTCAGCAACCAGGAAGCCTATGGATCTTCCTTGTCCAGAGCCTTTACTGAGGCCTCATTAGTTAGTAATCACAGCCCCCCTTTCCCTGAGCTCAGCTGAGATATCAAGAGGTGGGTCTTTTCTGTATGACCAGCCCAGACCTGAGTTGCCTCATTAGCATAACCTGTCAGGACTGGAGCCCTCTTAGATAACAAAGACACTTCAATCACTGGAGAAATTCCAAGGTTTTAGAGGTTACCTCTCAGGAATTAAGGGAAAGACCAAATTCTCTGGGTAAAGTTAAATTCTTTACCTTACAGTACTTAAAGTATTTGTTATGAAAATTAAGGTAACAATTCTAAAGCTTTTCTGTACAGCACCTTGCCCATGGAAACATTAAATAAATGCTCACTGTAATTGTCAACAAGCAGATTATAGCATTAATTAGCAACAAAGGCAAACGAGGAACAAATCAGGAACCCCTGATCAGCACTAAGACTCTCAGAGTCTAGCTCTGAATTCCCATGCTCTTTTTCTCGTTCAGGACTTTGCATGAGATATTCCACATGCCTGGAACCTCTCCTCCCTTCTCAACATTTGACTAAAACTATGTTTCCTTCAGGTCTCAGCTCAAACTTTGCTTCCTGGAGGTTGGGGCTCCTGCTGTTCTAGATTCACTAGCCTGATGAGCAGGCTGGGGGCATTTGAATTTACCTGTTCTGTATCTGGTTTAGGAACCTTGGTGACACAGTGGTTAAGCACTCAGCTGCTAACCAAGGGGTCAGCCGCTGTGTGGGAGAAAGATGTGGCAGTCTGCTTCTGTAAGGATTACAGCCTTGGAGCCCTATAGGGCAGTTCTACTCTTGTCCTGTAGGGTCACTATGAGACAGCAATGGGTTTTGGTATCTGGTTTGGAGTCCCAGAGCGGTGCAAATCAACGCTCTCAGCTAACCGAAAGGTTGGAGGTTCACGTCTACTCAGACGCATGTTGGAAGAAAGGCCTGGAGATCTACTTCTGAAAAATCAGCCATTGAAAACCCTATGGAACACAGTTCTACTTTGATACACATGGGGTCACCATGAGTCGGAATTGACTCGATGGCAGCTGGTATTTCGTTTAGTCTGGGAACTAGGGCAGAGACTGAGTTTTCCTGCCCAAGGTCCAGGTTGGTACTTGACAGAGAAGGATTGAGGCCCCACATCCATTCCTTCATGGTTCTGTGGGTACTCAAGGCACTATGTGAGCCCATGGGAGTGGAGGAGGTAGGCAGGGCATCAAGTGGCATACAGCTATAACGAGAGAGATACAGAAACTGAGAAATTGGCAGGGCCCACCTCGAGTCAACGTGTATGCAATTTTTGAAATGGGACAGCAGAAACGTAGAAAGTATATTCTGTGACAGTTTGCCTCTACAAATGGAATTTAAAATACATTTTTATCGGAGCAGTTGTGAATAGAAAATGGGAAACCATCAGCTCTCAAAAATGATGAAGATACGGGTGGTGTTAGCGGTGGTTGTTTATCAACATCATTACTGCCAGCATCCTGATGAGTGATGAGTACAGGACTGAGTCTGAAGACAGCTGTTGGCCTAAGGAAGATGACAGCAGTGGATCTGTTGAGGAGATTACAGCTCTCAGACTAATATTCTCATGTGAAGGTAAGGTTCACAAAATCTTTTCCTTTGGCTTGTCCCCTCAGTCCCTTGTACCATGCAAGCTACTCCAAGAACAATAATAACCATCACAACAAAAACAATCAAAACCAACTCAGAAGCAAACAACAATTTAGGCAAAATCACACTTTCATTCATCTATCTACCCCTCCAGAAAAAGTTTCTGAAAATTCCACTTCTAGCCACAGTAACATGGTACTGGTCAAAACATTTTACTTTCCCAAGACATCTAACATTTGCCTTCTGGGTTATAGCAACTTCATGTTTCCCTAGGAACAGTGGGTAGGGACTTTACATTATTGTAACTAAGGGACCTAGCCTGGGGATTTTACCAAAACAAACACACCTTGGTATTATCGTTCATTCTGTGGTCTGAGGAAGCAGAACTGTAACAGGAGGACTCTTCTGGGCAGGGAAAATATGGGATTCTAGCCCTAGAACCTACTGAATAGAAGCACTAGATTAGAATATGAGTGCATGCTGTATTTTTCGAGAAGGAGGTGGAACACTAACAAATTACTTTTTTTACTCACTGATCCAGAAGGTAGACCTTGAGCTCTAGGTAGGCCTTTGATTTAAAAGAATAGTACTCTGGGTAGCCCCTTGACTGTAGAGCCAGTGACTTATCCAGAAAGTTTTCGACACCACGTCCAGCTTGCTCTCAGTAAAACCAGAAGTTGATTTTTACTTAGCATCCTTTAGGCTAGTAGAAGTTAGGCCTGGTCCTGCCCACTTTGCTCAGGTTTGGATTCTACCTGAGGTAAGTTCTACCGCCATAGTATAAAGTTTAAATTATTTTACATGACTTCCTAAGATGCTTCATGACCTGACTCCTTCAAAACTCTCTGCTTTCATTTCTCACCACTTCCCTTTTGAGTGTTATTTTCTAGCCACATGGAACTTCTTTTGGTTCTTCAACAGCCAATCCTTTCTTGTCTCTGAACCGTTGTACTTGTCTTTCTGTCTGCCTGGAACGTTCTCTCTATCATTCTTTATCTGTAAAAACTCATACTTAACCTTCAGGTTTCCACTTAATCATCACTACTTCTAGAAGGCCTTCCTACCCCCACGCCCTAGCACAGGTGAGGTGCTTCATATGCTCCAGGAATGCACCTATGGCATCTATCTTGCTCACACACAAGGGCATGGTGTATAAACAACAATAAAAAACCAACCCGTTGCCATTGAATCGATTCTGACTTATAGCAACCCTATAGGACAGAGTAGAACTGCCCCATGGGGTTTCCAAGGCTGTAATCTTTACGGAAGCAGACTGCCACATCCTTCTCCCTCAGAGTGGTTGGTGGGTTTGAATTGCTGACGTTTGGGTTAGGAGCTGAGCACTTTAACCACTGCGCCACCAAGCTCCTAGGCATAGTGTGTAGTCAAAAATAAATATCTGTTGAAAGAATGAGTGACACAGTGAATCAATGAGTGAATGGGTGGATGAAATATGCTTGTCCTCCACAAATGCCCAATCAGAGGGTCACTTTGAATATACTTAGAAGGTGATGAGGTACTTTTTGTGACCTTGGACTGGGTGTGCCAGATTAAGGAATTGAAGCCTGTCCACAGGACAAGGGAAAACTCTTGTTAGATAGTAAAATAGAATAAAATAACAGTAAACTTGTTTAGCCAACATAAAATAAATCATGGTAAAGTGATTGGTTAGACTGAGCAAAAGTACGATGGATGCATTGTACTACTCACTTTCCAGGACGTACCTGTCAGCCTGCTCCTAAGAATTTGATCTATACTTCTCAAAGGATGAACCTTAAGTCTATAACACAGACCTACCACTAATGTACATCTTCTGACAGTTCCTCAGAGACATGCCACAGGAGTACTGAGCTAACAAAACTGGCACTAAAGGGCTTACCTCCTTCTATCTAGGAATCATAAGTCGAGATTGGATTGTGAGTATGGCGAGCTATTCTGGCCATCTGGAGCAGAAAGAAGCCAAGACTTGGTATGAGACCTACCTATTAGGTTGGGACAGGCATTGAAAAACTAACCTTGTTACAGAGAATAATGCCAGTGGAAGAGCCATACTGGAACCATGATTATAAAGAGGCCCAGCAGCCTCAGTCACAATTCAGGCAACAGCTGGTGTCATGGACTGAATTGTGTCCCCCCAAAATAAGTGTATCAATTTGGCTAGGCCAGGATTCCCAGTGTTGTGTGATTGTCTACCATTTTGTCATCTGATATGATTTTCCTATGTGTTGTAAACCCTACCTCTATGATGTTAATGAGATGGGATAGGCAGCAGTTATGTTAATGAGGTGGGATAGGAAGCAGTTATATTAATGAGGCAGGACTCAATCTACATGATTGGATTGTGTCTTGAGCCAATCTCATTTAAGATATAAAAGAGAGAAGTGAGCAGAGAGAGAGGTGGACCTCATACCACCAAGAAAAGAGCACCAGGAGCAGAGCCCATCCTTTGGACCTTGGGGTTCCTGGGCAGAGAAGCTCCTAGTCCAGGGGAAGATTAATGACAAGGACCTTCCTCCAGAGCCAACAAAGAAAGCTTTAACCTGGAGCTGAGGCCCTGAATTTGGACTTCTACCCTACTAGACTGTGAGAGAATAGCCATCCACTTGTAGTATTTCTGTCACAGCAGCACTAGATAACTAAGACAGCTGGCAAGCAGGTTTCCAGTCAGAAGTACTGGTAATTGGAAGGTTTGTCCATAGCTGACTCCAGCAAGAAAGAGTCAAAGTGACAAGGTCTTTGCCATCAGGGTTGAGTTCAGGGCTGGGGTAGCCACAAGACATGTTGGACCTGCCAGTTGGTGGTAGGAGAAAGAAGCCAGAAACTGGTTGGGGCTAAGGAAACTGACCCTGCTGTGGTGCTGGCTTCTTCAGAGAGTGGTCAGCAGTGAAACATGGTAGGCGCATGTAGGAAGGGCCTAAAGATGGAATAGAAGGCACAGAATCAGACACAATCACCTGATGCTCAGGAATTCAGACGGATAAGAAATAAGGTGGAGCTGATCCTAGGGAAGAATTGCCTTACGGTAGAATTCCAGAATAGAACATAGTGGATTCCACTGGGAGAACAGATGCCATGAGGTTACTAGAGCTATGAGCACCTAGGAGATTTTGAAGCAGCTCTGGAATTCAGGGTAGTCACCTTGGCAAAGACAGAATCATCAATAATGATTCAACACAACCACATGGAGGGAAGATGACCTTCAAGCTGAGTATCCAAGGAGATGATTGGGAGCTTCAATGTGAGGATCGTGTTGGTGAGTGTGTGAGAAGGAAGTTTTGAAGTAGAGTCTGGAACTGGGGCAGGATGTGAAGATAAAGAAAAAGTGAAGGTTGTGAAAGCAAAGTTTATTTTCCAGGCTTTGTAAAAAGTAAGGCATCAGAAGATCATTTTAGGTCTTTAGTATCTGGCCAATATGGGTTTTGGAGTAGAGTCTGAGATATTCTCCCCAGGGCTGGAAGACAGGGATAGGTGTGCCCCAGGCCCAGTTACAGGTAGCAATAGGGATTTTCTGCCCTGCTTGGAGACCTACATAGACTTCTGGGTTAGACAAGATCTGACTCCTACCTCTACAGTGCAGTTTGGCTCCTAAGACTTAAGGTTGGGTCTCATATGTTTGCAACTGACAAGAACCTGGCCCAATCTGACATCAGTCTAGGTGGTAATGTAGAACTCAAGACCAGAGTTCCTCACTTAGGCTGTGACTCATCAGACTGTAAACCAGGATAATAAATTTACTAATAAGCAAATCTCACAACATTGGTGAGGTAATCTATCAGCCATAAAGCCATATATTGTTGGATCTAGGCTAAAAAGTTCCATAACAGTCCTTGGTTTTCTGTCCAACATGTCCTGCTGAGCAGATACTAACTTAATGAGAAGGGATCATGGTTGGGACCTACAGTAGCCAAACAAGTGATTGGGATCCACATCTGTGATGTTACTTTCTCTTTAGAAATCTGGAAGACAAAGACTATGGTTCTCAAACTTAGTAGGTATGAGAATCTCATGTAGGATTTGTTTAAAATGCTGACTCCTGTGGTTCATATCAGAACTAGTGAATCTGACTTTCTGAGAGTGTATCCCAGCAATGATCATTTTTAACAAGTTTACTAGGTGGTTCTTATGCTTGAGATCTGTGGACCATATTCTAAGAAATAATAATGTAGAGGTCCATTCTGCTGAAACAAGTGGAAATAGATTTTATATCATAGGTAGAATTAGGAAAATATACCCTGTTTAGGCTCATTCATACTGCCCTAGATGTGGTTGTAATGGAGTCTGTGAGAGATGTAGTTAATCAGACTGTGTAATAATTGATAAAAATGAGAAAAGATGGATAGATGTTGAGGTTAGATAACTTCTGTACTCATCAAACAGACTGGGACTGAAGCCAATAAATTATTGGTGATGTTGGATCTATTCCGGGTTGGTTGGAAGGACACCCACAACAGGCATGAGCAGCCAGTCAGGGTCATAGGCAGAGATTAGGTAGCAGAAAGACTGAGATTGAAGTTGCAGCCAAGGTCACCAACACCCAGGGTTTCATTCCCAGCCGCTGTTGGTGTGCTGACAGGAGTTTTTGCTGACAGCGGCCTCGTATGTGAGGTGACACTAGGCTCATTCATCTCTCCTACTCCTAGAGACTCTTTAAGCTATTAAGGGATCCTTTCTCTAGAGCAGATTCTCTGCTCCCAAATTACCAACGACATCCTCATCTTTCCAAGAAACTTATGCTTCTATGCCAGAATGGCTACACAATCTTTGGGTGGGCTGGGGTGGGATGTTAGACGGGAGACTACCAATGGGTGGAAGCTGATTCTTGTGACTTTCAGAATCTTTTTCATCCATTACTCCTCAAGAATTTGAGTCAGGGCCCTCACTTTGACAACTTCAGGAAATGAGATAACAAAGGAAAGAAACAGATACTTTTATAACACAAGATTTCTAGCTTGTGATAACTTGAAGAATAAAGTGATAGCACCACTCCCATCCCAAAGAGAGAGACTATGTCAAGGAGAAAATTATTAGAATTTGGTGACCAAGCTGATTTCCCCTTATCTTGTATTGTTCAAGGAAGTAAAGAAACCAGATCAAAATACACAAGGAGAACCTGAAAATCTTCCTGTTAAAAGAATTCTGCCCTGCATATTTCCACAATTTTAACATTCATTTGGGCTCATAGTTTCATTTTAAAATATCAGTACCCCAAGAAAGTATTCTTGCTTAAACTATATTACTATAATCAGGTTGCCCTCTTCCTACAACCTCTAAGAGAACAGATGCACTGAGAGAATGTGAATCCTGGCTGAGGGGAAGAATTGGAAATGGTGTATTATGATGTACTTTGAGCAAGCACAGTAAGGGACTTTTTTTACATTCAGCCTTGCATACTACCCCACACCTGGAGGGTAAGGAGAAAGAAGGGGCCACCTCAGGCCTTCTTTCAGCTCCCTGCCTTCTGGACAGCAGCTTCCTCCCTCCCGTTTTCCACTGCCTTTTGACTGAACCTAAACCCACTAATCCTTTAAGATCCTTTTAACCATCACCTCCTTCCCAGACTCACCCACAGCCTTGTCCTTTGGGCCTTACGGTTGATTATATATACATTTTACTGTGATATGTTTATAGGTACATTTCTCTCACAGATCATGAATTTCTTAAAAGCAGGGATCATATAATGTTCATATTTGTATCCCCAGCATCTGGCACAGTACACAATAGGATTCAATAACTATGTTTTGACATGATAAATGAATTTATGACAATTAAGATACCGCACTGGTTAAGCAAATAATGAGTGTTAAGAAAAATAGACTTCTTATATAAGAAAGGTGTTTCTAAACAGCATGGAGACCATATAAATTGCTATGTTATTTTTGTGTTACTTCTATATTCATTAAAATATGTTCTTTTCATACTTTTCTAAATTAGACTGTTACCTAGTTATTCAAAAATAGAGGTATTTTTTCCTTCATCCTGGACTTTCCTCAAATTAGACCAAATTTCAAGGTTTACCAAAGTCATACAAGCAGACTTTTTCACTGAAGCTTCTGGTTTAAGCAGAGACTAGCAGCAACTAAACATTTGAAAATCCCCAGAAGAAATATTGTACAAGGAATACTCTACTAATATATAGGTGATCACATGGACTAAAAAATCACAAGGGTGGCCAGACAAATATGGTAAATTTTGTTGTACCATTTTATACCTACCTAGCTAGCAAGTATTTTAAAAATATATAACATCCAGTGGGGAAAAGAGTCTGTGAATTCAGTACACTCCCTTGCTGGTATGGCAGATCATTCTAACTCTTTGGGAGTGCAGCATGGCAATATGTATGAGAAACCAAAAAGGGGTTCCACAGTCTTTGACATTTATCCCCAGGCAACACATATAACAAAGAAAACAACTTCTACACCTGAAAGTGTTCCTTGTTCTAGTAATAAGGGTGCCCCTGCTTTGCTGACCCAATTCCTCCCACCACCCTTTTTGGTATGGGATAGTGTCCCCTTTGGAGTCCCTGGGTGGTGCAAACACTTGATACCCTTGCTCAGCTCCTATCCCAAAGAGTGGAGATTCGAGGCCACTCAGAGGCACCTCAGAAGAAATCCCTGGCAATCTATTCCTGAAAAATCAGCCATTGAAAACCCTATAGAGCACAGTTCTACTCTGAAACACTTGGGTCACTATGAGTTGGAATTGACTTGAGGGTAACTGGCTAGTGTCCACTCGGGGCTTACAGTGTCCTGGGTACCTTACAGGGAGGTGCCTATAGGAAGTTGTGAAGCTTTGGGCTATGGGCAGAGCTAACAAGTCAGTGCTCTGGGTGCAAGTGGTTCACCATGCCCCTCAGGGGTAGACTGGACAATCACCTGGGGTTCCTTTTTGTCTGCCATCCCCTGCACACTTGCTTGGTTGAGTAATTCAGAGGCTCTCTCCTTCTCTTCTCCCCTTTCCCAGTCTTCTGGTTCGCACTACACCATCTGCAGTCCCCTTAAACTTGAGCCCAGCGTTCTTTTTTTTTTTTTTAGACCCCCTGCCAAGAGCATTCTGAGGCTTTCAGGAAGACAGTCAATGCTGACTAAACCAGAGTCCCAAGCCTAAGTAACCAAACCAAACCTAACCTAACCTAACAAACAAAACAAAAACTTGTCTTCTCCATTCACAGTGGGTAGGGAGGAGCTGAGTGTTTAGAAACACAATGTAAGATCTTTAGCAAAAGAGAAAAAGAAAATTTAGTTGAGTTTTTATTTTTAAAAAAAAATTGAAAAAAGAATATATTGCCATGATTTTAAAAAATGGAAACAACCTTCAGAAGGAGATTGAGGAGTAAATTATTGGTCTTCAATATTTTTGCTCATATACATGAAAAGCTGTATACTCTTGCATATTGTTAGGTTGACATCTAAAATTTTTCATAAGTTTAAGTAGTTGTAAAGGATGCGATTTCCTGCATACTGCATAAATTGACATTTTCAAATAAAACTGCCACTCTTTTAAATGAACCCATACTATAGCAGTTATGTCCATCACCAATCACTTAAAAAGTATGTGGAAAACTCTTCTTTACCTTTAGAATATTTTACGTGATTTACTTTCTCTTCACACTTATAATTTCATTCCACATCTCTACCGCTCAGGAGTATATCTTGATTTGATGTATTTTTATGTTTGAATGTGTTTTATCCATCACCTTATTATATTTCTCTGAGATAAAAAAATATAAAGTGAAATTTTAAATTTCTTATGGCTAAAAGACTGCAAGTACGGAAACATTTTCTTATGGTTTGAGGTATCATTACATTTATTAGCAATACTCAAGTATTCAAAGCAATATAAAATATATTACACATTTTTTATAATTATTAAATGTGATTTTTTTACAATAGTGCATGCATTTGTTGTTAAATACTACTTCTTACTAGAATAAGACAGAGTTCAACATCAATTATTTTTTCAACTTTTCATTTTTACAAATTTTGAGAAAATGTTTGCACATTTATGAGTAGATGGGGTTGTAAAGCATATTGTTATTACATTGAATGATATACATGTCACTCAATTCTTTGAGCTCTTTTTCAAAGTTATATGGCAAAACTCATATAGTGATCTTTGTTATGGTTAGTTGCTATTGACTCTGACTCATGATAACCTTATGTATATATAATAAAATGTTGCCTGGTCCTGTGCCATCTTCATGATTATTGGTATGTTTGAATCTTTTTTTTTTTTTATTGTACTTTACGTGAAGGTTTACAGAACAAATAGTTTCTCATTAAACAGTCAGTACACATATTGTTTTATGACATTGGTTAACACCCCCACGACATATCAACCCTCTCCCTTCTCAACCTTTTTTTTTTTTGGTGAAAATATACATAGCCAAAGATACACTACTTCAAAAATTTCTATATGCACAATTCAGTGACATCGATTATGTTCTTCCAGTTGCGCTGCTATTCTCACTTTAGATGAAGGTTTACAGAACAAAATAGTTTCTC
>NW_004443983.1:6431760-6433341 GCF_000243295.1 Trichechus manatus latirostris
TTTGTCTGCCTTTTCCATGAATCTGTCTATTTTTTCCTTATTTTTGTCTGCTTTTTGCTTCAACTCTTGGATAATTCTGAGTATTAGAGATTTGAATTCCCTATCAGGTAGTTCTAGTGCCTTTTCTTCTACTGGAAAGTCATCTGGTGTTGTATTTTGGACACCTACTGGAACTGCCCTGTTTTTGTAAATGTTTTGATATTGTCTGCTGTCTTTGGGGCATTCGGTAGTTATTTTTCTCATTTATTGATTGTATATTTTTTTCGACCTTTTTTTTTTTAAATTTGACTATGTCTGAGCTGGCGGGCTGTGTGTTCTTTGTTGTTTGCTTGTCTGTGGGCATGATACTTTTTGCCTCCTCTAGTTTTTAGGGTCAGTCGCTCAGATATGGCACAGCAGGGCAGGTCTATCTGAAGAGGAGTTGCTGGGATGGGTTGTTTGTGGCACTTACTACAGCCACCAGGATGGGCTGGTAATCAGTGCAGGGAAGGTTCCGGTAGGCCATGCCTGTGCTGTTTGGTGGTGTGATGTTAAGCGCATGGTGCTGGTAGGCAGGATGGAGGGTGGAGATTGTGATGTGTGGAGCTAAGATGTGTATGGGAGAGAGGAGAGAGGAACAGGAGTCAAAAACATACAAAAAAGAGTGCTAGAGGAGTTTGCCATTGGAGTGGAGATATGAGAGACTATGAAATGGAGAAAAACAAAAAGGGGAAGAAGAAAAAAAAGAAAAGAAAAGAATGAATTAATAAAAATTAGAAAGAAAAAAGAAAAGCTCCCAGGGATCCCACTGGTGCGGCTATGAGGTCTGGAGAAGTTGTTCCCAGGTATTGAAGTACAGCCTGGCTAGAAGGCATAGAGGTGTCACTCAGCACCAGGTATTCAGGGGACAGGAAGAGAAGGAAGGTATAGAGAGATGAGAAACTGAGTAATGAAGAAAGACAAAAAGGGAAAAAGAGGGAAAGGAAAACAAAACAATTTAAAAAAAAAAAAAAAGAACAAGAGAAACCCCCCAAAAAACAGAAAGAAAAAAAAACCCATGAAAAAAGAAATGCTCTCAGGGATCCCTCTGTGCATCTGCACAAGCTGAGTGGGCAGGTCCCAAGCCATGCAGCACTGCCTGGCCAGAAAGGGCTCCCAATTTGAGAAAAGAAAAAGAAAATAAAGAAAATTCAAAACCCAAACAAACAAAAAAAGCCCCGGGATCCCACCAGTGTGGCAGCACGGACTGGGAAGCAGCTCCACACTCCAGCGGAGCTCCACTGCCCCTCAGGAAGAAGCAAGATGGCGCACGGATTCAGGTATTTGAGTGAAAGAAGCGGGAGGTGGTGAGAAGTAAGGAAGAAATCAAAACAAACGGATAAAAGCAACACCAGCAGCCAACAAATGGCACTCAGGGAGTCGGCCAGTGCGGGCAGGTGGTATCCAAGCAGCTGGTTCTTCCGGGCCAAGAGACTGTGGCTGCAGGAAGCAGAGGAGGCCGAGTGGGGGTGAAGAAGGGTAGGGGGTGGGAAAGTGTACATCACCAGTTACTGGTTGTTCCGTCTCCTGCTGGAAGCTCTGTGAAGCTGCTTTCTTGTACCC
>NW_004443983.1:6434216-6480032 GCF_000243295.1 Trichechus manatus latirostris
AGCCATGTCTGCCCAAGTCCAAAGAATATTACATAATAGGCAAGAATGGGAAAACAGACAAGCATGCTGCCACAGCCATGTCTGCCCTGAGTCCAGAGATCAGTTACAGAGCAATCAGTATATATTAACATTACAAGTGGGCAAAACCATTGAAAGCTTAGCCTTTTCAGATTGGCTAGAAACTGTGATCTTACATTTTGAATTGTCTTTCTTAACAATCATTGGTACAGGTCTCAGTAACAAGAGTCAGGAGGGTCTTCATTGGTCCAACAAATTTCTATCCACTAATTGCTAATAGAAAAAAGATAGAAAGTCTTTCGTGTTCTGTTTGATTGGCTTTATGTGAAAGTTTCCCTAAAAGATATTTTCCAAGATTATCTTAGCTATTGTCTTTATACCTCAGGGCCCAGTTTATGTGTCCTTGTGAGTCCTTGTGAGCCCAGCTCCAACTGGGTCACATTCTCTATGCTCAAGGACAGGGAATAATAACTCCAATATTATTTCTAAATCAAGGGTTTCCCTTGTTTTCTATTTCACCAAAAATGATGTTCTTTTCTGCAATTGGCCTTTCCTAATGACGAGTCGAAAATAAGTGAGCCAAGTCTCGTCGACCTCGCTTCTAAGGAGCATTCTGGTTGTATTTCTGTATTTACCGATCTTGAAATTATCCTTTGTTGAATGTAATGGTTTGGAAATCATCTAACTTTCAAAAGAATGTGTTACCCCATCATTAGAATTACACATTTTCTCAACACAGTTAAGTATTTTAAGTTGATAAAAGATTGACAAAGTTTGCCAGAGGTTTTTACACCTCAGAGCAATCCACCATTTTATGACTCTGTATGAATAAGAGAGAGGTTTTTACACCTCGGAGCAATGTAACATTAAAAACTTCTCAATGAGTGAGAGTTATGCCTTTCTTTTGTAAAATGTGAGATATAGGGCTATTGTGAAAGAGTTGGAAACTGAACCTGAAAGTTACCTTTACTGCATTCCTTTACCAGCAAATCAGTTTTAGGGGAAGAAGACAGATGCAAGATGAAGATTCAGAAACTACAGGCTTTAAAACTATCTAAGTGTCTACCTAACTTTTGAAAAATACCCACATACCCCCTGAGAGTTGCACACCTCGGTTTGAAGACCGCTGATGTAAATGTTTACATCCTCTTACTACAATTAGAAGTGAGGATAGTGAGACCTCATCTCATATACTTCGGACATGTTATCAGGAGGCACTAGTCCCTGGAGAAGAACATTGTGCTTGGTAAAGTAAAGAAGGTCAGCGAAAAAGAGGAAAACCCTCAATGAGGTGGATTGACACAGTGGCTGCAACAATGGGCTCAGACATAGCAATCAATGATTGTGAGGGTGGCGCACTACCAGGCAGTGTTTCATTCTGTTGTACAGAAGGACCCCATGAGTCGGAAATGACTCAGTGGCAGCTAACAACAACACTGCAATTAGATTAGAGACAGGGCAGCTCAGGCCACACCTTTTTTGGGTCTCTACACACTGGTGCCTATATCCTGGTGTAGACTGTAGGTCTAGAGCTGTTGTCTACAAAACCCAAAAATCAAACCTGTGGTCGTAAATTCCGACTCACAGTGACCCTATATGACGGTGTGGAACTCCCCCTTAGGGTTTCCAAGACAGTAATCTTTATGGAAGCAGACTGCCACATCTTTCTCTTGTGGAGCAGCTGGTGGGTTCAAACCACTGAACTTCTGGTTATCAGCCGAGTGCTTAACCAATGCGCCACTGGGGGTTATTATCTATATATTGTTGTTAGGTACCCTTGAGTCAGTTCTGACTCATACTGACCCTATGGACAACAGAAGGAAACACTATCAGGTCCTGCGCTATCCTCACAATCATTGCTGTCTTTGAGTCCATTGATGCAGCCACTGCGTCAATCCATCTCGTTGAGGGTCTTCCTCTTTTTCGCTGACCCTCTACTTTACCAAACATGATGCCTTTCTTTGGGGACTGGTCCCTCCTGATAATATGTCCAAAGTATGTGAAACAAAGTCTCCCCTTCCTCACTTCTAAGGAGCATTCTGGCTGTACTTCTTCCAAGACAGATTTGTTCATTCTTCTGGCAGTCCAGAGTGTATTCAATATTCTTTGTCAATGACATAATTAAAAGC
This sequence comes from Trichechus manatus latirostris, assembly GCF_000243295.1. NCBI lineage: Eukaryota > Metazoa > Chordata > Mammalia > Sirenia > Trichechidae > Trichechus > Trichechus manatus. Next base: position 6,436,364 of record NW_004443983.1, read on the forward strand.
AATAAATTCTTCTACAGTCTTCCTTATTTATTGTCTAGTTTTCATATACATATGAGGCAATTGAAAATACCAGGGGTTGGGTTGGGTGCACCTTAGTCCTCAAAGTGACATCTTTGCTTTTTAACACTTTAAAGAGGTCTTTTGAGCAGACATGCCCAATGCAATACATCATTTGATTTCTTCACTGCTGCTTCCATGGACGTTGATTGTGTATCCAAGTAAAATGAAATTCTTGACAACTTCAATGTTTTCTCTGTTTATCATTATGTTGCTTATTGGTCCAGTTGAAGGCTGTGGTCTTTGATTTTCATCAGTAAGTGATTCAATCCTCTTCACTTTTAGCAAGCAAGGTTGTGTCATCTGCCTATCACAGGCTGTTAATAAGTCTTCCTCCAATCCTGATGCCTCATTCTTTTCATATAGTCCAGTTTCTTGGATTATATGCTCAGTATACAGATTGAATAGATATGGTGAAAAGATACAACCCTGACACACACATTTCCTGATTTAAACCATGCAATATCCCCTTGTTCTGTTCGAATGACTGCCTCCTGATCTACGTACAGGTTCCTCATGAGCACAATTGAGTTTTCTGGACTTCTCATTCTTTGCAATGGTATCCATAATTTGTTATTATCCACCCAGTCGAATGCCTTTGCATAGTCAGTAAAACACAGGTAAACATCTTTCTGGTATTCTCTGCTTTCAGCCAAGATCCATCTGACATCAGCAATGCTATACCTCAATCCAAGTCCTCTTCTGAATTTGGCCTGAATTTCTGGCAGTTTGCTGTTGATGGACTGCTGCAACTGTTTTTGAATTATCTTCAGCAAATTTTACTTGTGTGTGATATTAATGATATTGTTCAATAATTTCTGCATTTGGTTGTATCACATTTCTTAGGCTGTGTTTTCTAGAGAAGGAAAATGAGTGAAGCATATATATAGAGAGAGATTTATCTCAAGGATTTGGCTCATGCAGTACTCTAAATAAAGGCAATTACCAAGTCATGCTTGTACCTAATATGATACAACTAACACTTGTACAACTGAAAATACACTAGACCTGTTTACATCTTACATTTTATAAGTGAAGAAAACAAAAATATTTGATGTGCACATGTAAGGAAGAAATACTTATAAAAATTACTGTCCTCATTTCCACAACTTGTCACGTGGTCATAACTGGTATTTAGAACTACCTTCTTCCACCACCCATTCTGTATTTCCTTTACCTTCAGCAAGCACCTCAGCTGGTCATGATTCTTTGCTTGGCGGAGTGACCCAAACCTTCATTCCTGAAGAGTCTAGGCCATTAGTTGTCATATTGGAATCGGGTTGCTGTAGTTTTCCATTGGCGTTAATCACAGGGCATGGTAGTACTAAGAGACACCCTAGGAGATCTCCTGTATTCCAGACATACTCTTCTTAACTGCCATTATGAAACACCGATCCAATTTCCCCTTGGTAGTCAGGATCAATCACATTAGCTAATATAGTAACTCCTTTCTTTGCTTGTTGATCCCGAGGCATAAGGAGCCCAAAGTGGCTGAGTGACAATCTTTACTTCCAGTTCAATGGAATCCATGTTGTGTCTCAAGGTGGGAGCACTCCACTCTTCACAACTAAGACCTCTAGACCCACAGAGCATAGAGTTGTGGGGAGAGGAGGCAAAAATTTTGTGAGTGGATCACTAGGGGTGATAATGAGTGATGCCACTCTCATTTTCACCCCTTGATTCCTGGAACCATGAGTTCTGGCTATGGGAGAAACAGCACCATATATTGGGTGCTGGTTTAGAGCATGTACAGCCTCCTGGAGAACATTGCCCCAACACCTCAAAGTATTGCCACCTTGCTGGTACTGTAATTGTGTATTTAGGAAGTCATTCCATCATTCTATCAAGCTAGCTGCTTCAGCATGATGGGGAACATGGTAAGACCAGTGAATTACATGAGCATGGGCTCACTGCTGCTCTTCATTTGCCATGAAGTAAGTCCCTTGCTCTGAAGCAATGCTGTGTGGGATACCATGACAGTGGATAAGGCATTCTGTAAGTCCACCAATGATAGTTTTGGCAGAAGCATTGAGTGCAGGGAAGGCAAATCTGTATCCAGAGTGTCTATCCTAGTAAGAATGAAACACTGGTCTTTCTATGATGGAAGTGGTCCAATGTAATAAATCTGCCACAAGGTTGCTGGCTGATCACCTTGAGGAATGGTGCTATATTGGGGACTCAGTGTTGGTCATTGCTGCTGGCAGATTGGGCACTTAGCAGTGGCTGTAGCCAAGTCAGCTTTGGTGAGTAGAATTCCATGTTGCTGAGCTCATACATAACCTCCATTCCTGCCACCATGACCACTTTGTTCATGAGTCAGTGAGCAGTGATGGGAGTGGATGGGGAAAGAGGATTATTGGTTTCCACAGAACGTGTCATACTATCCACTTGATTGTTAAAATCCTCCTCTGCCGAGGTCACCCTTTAGTGAACATTCACATGAGACACAAATATCTTCACTTCTTTGGCCCATTCACAGAGGTCTATCCACATACCTCTTCTCTATACCTCCCTATCACCAGTTTTCCAATCATGTTCCTTCCAAGACCCTGACCATCCAGCCAAACCATTGGCCATAGCCCATGATTCAGTATACAATCGCACATCTGGCCATTTCTCCTTCCAAGCAAAGTGAACAACCAGGTGCACTGCTTGAAGTTCTGCCCATTGGAAGGATTTCCCTTAACCACTGTCCTTCAGGGAGGTCCCAGAAAGTGGCTACAGTGCTGCCTCTGTCTACTTTTGAGTGTTGCCTGAATATTGTGCTGCACCATCTGTACCAGTCACAAGTTTTCTCTTCCTTAGTTAACTGATCATAAGGAACTCCTCATGAGGCCATAGGTACAGACTGGGAGAGGGAAGATAACGTGACAGGATTAGACACCATGAGCATTTGGGCCACATTCTCATGCAATTCACTTGTGACTTCAGGTCCTGCTTTGGCCCAATCTTGTACACACTACTTCCATATAATGATGGAGTGCTGCTGTGCACGTCTGACTTTATGGTTCTGTGGGTCAGACAACACCCAGTTCATGATGGGCAGCTCAGGCTGCATGGTGACTTGGTGGCCCACGGTTAAGCGTTCAGTCTCTACTAAAGCCCAATAACAAGCCAAATGCTGTTTTTCAAAAAGAGAGTAGTTATCTGCAGATGATGGCAGAGCTTTGATCCAAAATCCTAAGGGTCTGCACTGTGATTCATCAATAGCAGCCTGCCAAAGACTCCAAACAGCATCTCTATCTGCCACTGACACTTCAAGCACCACTGGATCAGTTGGATCATAAGGCCTAAGTGGTAGGGTGGCTTGCACAACAGCCTGAACCTGTTGCAAAGCCTTCTCTTGTTCTGGGCCACACTCAAAACTAGAAGCTTTTCAAGTCACTTGATAAATAGGCCTGAGTAGCACACCCAAATGAAGGATACGTTGCCTTCAAAATCCAAGAAGGCCCACCAGGCAGTGTGCAACCTTTTAAGTTGTAGTAGGGGCCAGATGAAACAACTTATCCTTCACTTTAGAAGGACTATCTCTACGTGCCCCACACCACTGGACCCCTAGAATTTTCACTGAGGTGGAAGGTACCTGAATTTTTGTGGGATTAATTTCCCTTCTCTAGCATGCAAACGTTTTACCAGTAAGTCCAGAGTCATTGACACTTCTTCCTTAGCAGGTCCAATCAGCATGATGTCGTCAATATAACGTACCAGTCTTGTGGAAGGGAAAGGCGATCAAAATCCCTACAGACTAAATTATGACATAGAGCTGTAGAGTTGCTATACCTTTGAGGTAGGACAGTGAAGGTGTAGTGCTTGTCTTGCCAGCTGAAGGCAAACTGCCTCTGGTGTTCCTTCTAAACTAGAATCAAGAAAAAGGCATTGGCCAGATCAATAGCTGGCTACCAGCTACTAGGAGATGTATTAATTTGCTCAAGCAATGAAACCACATCTGGAACAGCAGCTGCAATTGGAGTCACCACCTGGTTAATTTTATGATAATCAAATGATATTCTCCAAGATGTTTCTGTTTTTTGCACAGGCCAAATAGGGGAGTTGAATGGGAATGTGATGGGAATCACCTCCCCTGCATCCTTTAGGTCCTTGATGGTGGCACTAAGTTCTGCATTTCTTCCAGGAATGAGATATTGCTTTTGGTTTACTATTTTCCTAGGTAGGGTCAGTTCTAATGGCTTCCATTTGGCCTTTCCTACCATAATAGCCCTTACTCCACATGTCAAGGATCCAATGTGGGGGTTCTGCCAGTTGTTGAGTATGTCTATTCCAATTATGCATTCTGGAACTGGGGAAATCACTACAGGTTGGGTTCAGGGACCCACTTGACCCACTGTGAGATGAGCCTGAGCTAAGACTCTATTAATAACCTCCCTCCATATGCTTCCACTCTGATTGGCGGGCCACAGTCATGTTTTGGGTCCTCTGAAATCAGCGTCAGTTCAGAGCCAGTATCCAGTAATCCCCCAAAATCTGATTATTTCCTTTTCTCCAATGAACAGTTACTCTCATAAAAGGCTGTAGATCCCTTTTGGCAAGGCTGAGAGAAAGGTTAACAGTTAAAATTTTTGGCAGTGTAGTGGGGTCCTTCCTCAAGGGGATTCAGCCTCCCCTTCATTCAAGGGGTTGTGGGTCTGTAAACTGGCTCAAGTCTGCAAATTGACTGAGTTGCCATGTCTTATTTAGCTAGTGCTGCTGTAACAGAAATACCACAAGTGGATGGCTTTAACAAGGAGAAATTTATTTTCTCACAGTCTAGTAGACTACAAGTTCAAATTCAGGGCATCAGCTTTCTCTTTCTGTTAGCTCTGGAGGAAGGTCCTTGTGATGCATCAGTCTTCCCTTGGTCTGGGAGCATCTCAGTGCAGGAACCTCAAGTCCAAAGGATGCACTCTGCTCCCGGCACTGCTTTCTTGGTGGTATGAGGTCCCCATGTCTCTCTGATCACTTCTCTTTTTTATATCTCCAAAGAGATTAGCTTAAGACACTACCTAATCTTGTAGACCTTATCAATATAACTGCCACTAATCCGTTTTATTACATCATAGCAATAGCATTTACAACAGGTAGGGAAATCACACTAGATGATAAAATGGTAGATAATCATACAATACTGGGAATCATGACCTAGCCAAGTTGACAGATATTTTGGGGGGACACAATTCAATCCATGACAGGCATGACACTCTATTCTGGTGATTTGAATTAGATTGCTGTTCACTTGACCTCGAATTCCTCTGCTAGTACAGATCAAGTAACTATTTAGTAGATTTCCCATCTATTTCACTCCTAGGGACACCATGACTAAGTAACCAACACCGTAAGTCCATATGAATCAGATTATTCTGATTACTGCTTTGGCTCCACTGTCCATTATGGTAACCATTCCCACTTGGTCTTTGTTGACTGAGTGCCACCACTTGGCCCCTACCACCATGGGGTCCAATCTGCCCTGTTGTAGGTAGGTATTTTAATTCAGTTAATTCAAAGGCAGTTCCCATTGTCAAATATGACTTACATAAAGTAACAATCCCAGCAGTCTTCAAGGATGGTGGGGCTAACTTCATAAACGTATTCCTCCATTGTGGTGAAAGTTGTGTCCTCGGGCACTCTATGTGTGAGTCTGTGGTATAACCTGATAAATCCACTCTAACATGCCAATTTCTCTAAGACTTTGGATACCTTCTTTCCCCTGTACACCAAGGCAGGCCTGGTACTTCAACTTGATTTAGTTTAGGCTACCATGTAATCCATGCTTCAGAAAACCAATCAAATAAATTATTAGATCCTTTCATAACCTCTCAAGCTGAAATTTTGAATGAAGAATCTGTGCTTAGTGGGCCCAAACTCAAACTAATCCAACTTTATGTTCCTTGCACCATTATCCCACCCCTTAATAGCTATTCCCACACATATTCCCCAGGTTTCTGTTTGTACATATTAGAAAAGTCAAGCAGTTCTTTTGGAGTGTAATGTACCTCCTCCTGGGTTACACGTTGTACTTTACCTCTTGGAGCTAACTGGGACTTAAGTTTAGTTATAGATCTGGAAGCAAAAATGGGTGGGTAGGTGGGTCCTGGGAACATTCAGCAGTGTCTGGTAAGACAACTACCCGAGGCAATGCCCTAGGTGATATATCAAAGGCTTTTCAGACACAGCTGGGTTAATCTTATCAGATGGGTGTGTAAGTGACAACGATTTTACTGGGGAGGGTGACTTAGCAGACAAAGATGGAGTAATCTCTTCAGATGGGAGTAAGAGGGCTACTTCTGTTAGCAGGAATGACTCAATGGAATTTAGGGGCTTAATGTTCCCAGTTTCCTCATTATCTGTATATGCACCCATCCCAATTTTCAGGATCCTGTTTTTTCCCAATCAATGCCCTCACTTTAACTTTACACACCATTTGAGGTTGGGAATTCAGTTGGCCTTTTAGTTCTGCTACTCTTATGATAAGACTCTGGGTTTGATTTTTAGCAACATCAGCTCTGTTACTACAAGAAATAAGACTTTCTTTCAGGGCACAAGTGGCAGCTTTGAGGTCTTTTAGGCAGCACTTGAACTGCGACTCTGAAGTCTAGAGTTCGTATCTTTTTTCACCACTTTGACTAGCAAAAGTTGGACCAACCAACCAACTTCCCTATACTTTTCATTCTGACAAAATAGTAGAAAAATATCAAACATGCAATCACCCAGAGCCTAGCTTCTCACCAATACTTGGTCTATTGTTGATAATATTTTGTGTATTAATATTGCCACCTCACACCATGAATTAGCAGCATCATCTTTACTACTGGAGGCAGAGTCATTAGTAGCTTTAAGACTAGTCATACTTGAGAACTAATATGGAAAACTCATCCTTACAATTTTATTTCTCTAGAACCACTCTCAGTATCAAATGTCTTAGGCTCGGTTCCCTAGAAAAGTAAAACTAGTGAAGCATATATATACGTGTGTATATACATATATATATAGAGAGAGAGAGAGAGAGAGAGAGAGAGATTTATTTCAAGGAAATGGCTCACGTGATTTTAGTTGCTGGCAAGTTCCAAGTCTCTGGGACAGGTGTTAGGCTGGAGGCTTCTCCTAACTCACATAGCTGCAGGTGCTGACAAGCCCAAGATCAGCAGGCCAGACAGCAGGCCACTGGCTCATTGGCTGTGGAGGCTGATGAATTCAAGATCAGCAGGTAAGACAGCAGGCCACTGGCTCAAGTCCCAAGAACCAGAGGTCAGATGATGATGAGTCAGATGCAGGATCCACAGCAAGCAAGTGAGCTTTGCCAGAACATCCATATATATGTTGGATGCAGGCCACACCCCCAAGACAATCGCCCTTACGCAACTGGCTGATCACATCAGATCACATCATGGAGGGTGATTACATCATTACATAACTACAAATTACATCATTTCATGACTGCCAAACTATGTCATTACATAACTGCCAAACTACATCATTACTATAACTGCCAAATCAGCAAGAATCATGGCCCAACCAAGCTGACACACAACCTTAACAATCACTGATTGTAAACATGGGAAGTATTTGGAGTATGGTAGGGAAAAACAGGAGTCCCTGGGTGACACAAATGGTTAAGCGCTTGACTACTAGCTGAAAGACTGGCGTTTCGAACACTTCTATAGGTGTCTTGGAAGAGAGACTTTGTGATCTGCTTCTGAAAGTTCACAGCCTTGAAAACCCCATGGAGCAATTCTACTCTGCACATATGGAGTCTCCATGAGTTGAATTGACTCCACCACAACTAACAACAACAAGGGAAAAAAAAAGAAAAATAGAAAGTGTCATGGATTGAATTGTGTCCCCCCAAAATATCTGTCAACTTGGGTAGGTCATGATTCCCAGTATTGTATGATTATCTACCATTTTATCATCTAGTGTGATTTCCCTTTGTGTTGTAAATGCTATCACTATGATGTAGTCAGCTGGATTAGCAGCAGTTATATTGATGAGGTTCACAAGATTAGATAGTGTCTTAAGCTAATCTCTTTGGAGATATAAAAGAGAGAAGTGAGCAGAGAGACATGGGGACCTCATAACACCAAGAAAGCAGCTCTGGGAGCAGAGTGCATCCTTTGGACCTGAGGTTCCTGCACTGAGATGCTCCCAGACCAAGGGAAGACTGATGACAAGAACCTTCCTCTGGAGCTGACAAAGAGAGAAGGCCTTCCCCTGGAGCCAGCACCCTGAATTTGGTCTTGTAGCCTACTAGACTGTAGGAGAATAAATTTCTCTTTGTTAAAGCCATCCACTTGTGGTATTTCTGTTATAGCAGCACTAGATGACTAAGACAGTTTTATGAACTTTATTTCAATTATGCAAAATAACATAACCTTATGGACAAGTGCTATAAATGAATATGTAGAACTAAAGTTGATTGTGATTTTTGTGAAATTTCTTTAAATGTTGCGTGGCTTCTGAAATAATAATGATGGTGATTGCATTTAAGATGCTGAGGGTCAGATTGTCTACTCCAATATTCTCTTTCTCCCAATGGTACCAAGTAATTCAAGAGATTGAAGATCCGTTTTTCAAAAACTGTATTTTCCTATCATGATTCATTATGGGTGTCATTCTCAAACACAGTTAAACTCTTATTCAACCTAGTGTAATTCATCCCATGTCTTAACATCATGAATTCCAGAAATTTATTTCTTGCTTTGTGAGTTAGTAATTCCTTTCATATATGTTAACTTTAAAAAAAAATATTGTTTTAGGTGAAGGTTTACACAGCTGTTTAGGTTCCCATCCAACAATTTCTACACAAATTGTGTTATCACATTGGTTACATTTTTCACAAAGCGTGGGCATTCACATTATTTCTGTTCTGGTAGGTCTGTTTCTCTGCCCCCTTACCTTCTCATCTTTCTTTGTAAGCAATTTTTGACCATTTGGTCTTGTATAGGTAATTTTTTTTTAAAAGAGCACAGTACTTAAGGGTGATATTCATTATGTTGTGAGCCAATCTGTTATTTAGCTACAAGATGATGATCTCAGGGGCTTGTTTAGTTCTTTTGTTTGTTTTGTTTTAGGAATTTGAGTTTCTGTTCCACATTTTTCTCCCATTGTATCAGGATGCATCTATTGTGGCTCTGATTAGAATGGTTGGTAGCGGTAGCCAGGCACCATCTAGTTCTTCTGGTTTCACGGTAGATGAGGCCATAATTCTATTCACTTGTTAGCTTCCTTTCATTTCCTGGTTTTATTATTCAAGGCATTCAAGAACCTGACCTTGTTTACCCTATACTGCTCTTAGGTTTTATCATTTCCCATAGTCTTACGGTTCTAGTCTATATTATTAGAAAGTCAGTCACGTTTGGCAGCCTTCAAAACTAATCTCATGTTGAGTTTTGTTTCTTATGTGGCTTTTTTTTCTTTTTTTTGAAGTCTAATTACAACCTTGATATATTACAGGACCTGCTATAGGAAGGGAGTCCTGGTAGCACAGTGGTTAAGAGCTCAGCCGTGTAGAGTTTGAATTCACCAGCCGCTCCTTGGAAACTCTATGGGGCAGTTCTGTTCTGTCCAATAGGGTCGCTATGACCTGGAATCAACTTGAAGGCAATGGATTTGGCTTTTTTTTTTTTTTTTTTGACTACAGGAAGGAGACAAGAGGCTACTCTGGACTTGTTTATGTGTGTGAGAGAGTAATAATGATTACTACTTTCTGGGGGATGTGGGAATGGGACCCAAACACTACTGGAAAGAGCCTCCTGAAGAAAGCGTCCGAAGACCAAAGAAAGAACCTACAGAATTCCGTACCCTCATCAGCCTCAGCCCCCGACCGCGCTGCACGGCTCCTACCCACCACAGTGCCACGACTCCGCCCCCTCTCCCCGTTCCCGCCGCGCCTCACGCAACCGCATCCTCCGCGGAGCTCGCGGCCCCGCCCCTACGCGCCGCATCGCCCCGCCCCATCGGCCCCGCCCCGCCCCTGGGCGGTTGCTCGTGGAGGTCGCCGCCCTCTACCAGCCCAATGGCGCGGCTGACGCGTCAGTGATGGGAAGCAGCGCTTATGCTTGTCCGGCCCACGGCCCGCAGTCCATTACACCATTCGCCGCGGCAGCTGCTGTAGCCGCCGCAGCCCGAGCAGACAGGGAGGGCAGGAGACAGAGTGGTGGGGCGGGGCGAGCGGCACGGCCGGATTCATTCCTGTGGGGCGCGGGGTATGGAGGAGCTGTGCGACCGCAGGCGGTGAAGGGCGGCCCGGGCGGCGGCGGGGACAACGGTTTTCTTTTGAAGGGGGCGGCCCGAGACCGAGCGGCCAGCGGCGGCGAGGGGACTAGCCTTCGGGCAGGTAGTGACGGCGGCGGCGGCGGCCTGTCGGCTCCCAGGCCGCGGCCTGAGGCGCTCGCAGGAAGGCCCGGGCGGGAAGGAAGGGCTCCCTGGGAGCGGAAGGCGGGAGGCAGGATGGAAGCCGTGGAGTTGTCGAGCGGTCGGGAGGGTTCGTGGTAGATCGAGGAGCTTGGAGGAGGGACTGCCGTGTTTGGAGGAGGTAGAGGTGAAGGTTATGTAGGGGCAACTGATTTGGGGAACCCGAGGATCCCTTGGGGGAGATCAAAATGGGGCGGGCGAAGTTAATGCCTGAAAAGCAGCCGGTTTCCTGAGAGTCTCGAGTAGTTTTAAAGGAAAGAGAACCTTTCGGGTGAGAGTTTTGGCGTTAGCTCGCTGAGGTTTGGTGTGTCTGGTCCTTTTGTTCCTTTTCGAAACCTATCCTGGCCACAGTGAGGCCTTCCAGCCTCGCGCCCTTGGCCCGCTCTTCTCTGCAGATGGGAGAAAGCGAAACATTTCTGAACCCGCGCCTCCTGCCTCGTTTCGGTTGTACTCTCCTTGGGCATGTGCAAAGCAAAACTAGAACAAAGCTTGGCTGTTTGGAACTGGAGGCGAGAAAACCAGTTTGCTTGGAATGTTTAAATTTTTTTTTACACAGGGAAGGGACTGCTTCCCAGCAAAACATTTGGGTCCCTGTATGTACCCTTCTATATTTTCCCTTCCCACCTTTCTTGGGGAGCGTAGTGGTCCCTAAAGTATGACCCCCCCCCCGGAGTAGAAATTAAGAAAATCTAAGTAGTGTTTTTGCCTTTATGGGAAATTCGAAACTGCTAATTACTTTCCTTTTTCTTCTTTTCTCTAGTTTGGTAATCGGGTTGTCAGATGTTGTAAGGCAGTAGGACAGAACATACTCTCCGTGGTTTTATTCCCGTTCTTGGGTGCAGTGATTAACATTGAACTTTGGTTCCTGTAACACTTGCCTGTGTCGGTAGAGTTAAGCTGGAACTTTGCTTTGAAGGATAAATAAAGCACAGCCTCTCAACTGGACATAAATGGATCTAAAGACAGCAGTATTTAACGCAGCTCGGGATGGTAAACTCCGGCTTCTCACAAAGTTGTTGGCAAGCAAATCCAAAGAGGAGGTTTCCTCCTTGATCTCTGAAAAAACAAATGGAGCCACGCCACTTTTGATGGCAGCCAGATATGGGCACCTTGACATGGTGGAGTTCCTCCTAGAGCAGTGCAGTGCCTGCATAGAAGTCGGGGGCTCCGTGAATTTTGACGGTGAAACCATTGAGGGGGCTCCGCCTTTATGGGCCGCTTCTGCAGCAGGACATCTTAAGGTGGTCCAGTCTTTGTTAAATCATGGAGCATCTGTCAACAACACGACTTTAACCAATTCAACTCCTCTTCGAGCCGCCTGTTTCGATGGCCACCTGGAAATAGTGAAGTATCTTGTAGAACACAAAGCTGATTTGGAAGTCTCGAACCGACATGGGCATACGTGCTTGATGATTTCATGTTACAAAGGACATAAAGAGATTGCTCAGTATTTACTTGAAAAGGGGGCAGATGTTAATAGAAAAAGTGTTAAAGGTGAGTTCAACTTCTTCATTTTTAAGTGTCTACTACTTATTTTCAGGAAGTTTAGTACATAGTATAAGAACATTGAGAAAGCCAATACTGACAAACCTGTTTTGGTTAGGTATCCCTTCCAATATAACTTCATTGAGTGTTTCTCTCATATTTGATTATACATTGAACAAGTGCCCTAAAAGACCTCTATCCCCATGTTAAGCAGCATTTTCTCTTTTATTTGGAGTAACTTCCAAGACCTGGGAAATGGGTTCTCCAAAGTTACAGAGCCTGGGAGTTAATCTGAGCCCTGAGGCTTGTATTCAGCCTACTTGGGAATATACTTAAATAATTTTTTCTCAGCTTTTTTTTCTTTTTTTTTTTTTTAGAACAAGCTTGGAGTAGAAGCTACTATATTTAGTGAGTCATCCTAATGTTTGTCCTAAGCAGGCATTTCATTTGTTATTCTGTCGGGGAGGCTAGTCCAAACTGACCTGGAAGCATTAATATAAATGGAAAAGAAGAAATTTGTTCCTTTATTCCGTATTTATTGTGTGGTCAATAGAAAATCCTTTTATATAGAACATGTCTTAAATATAGCAAGAGAGAAAACAGATTTTTAAAACAGCTTCAGTACTAAGATAGCAAAACAAAGACTAGGTTAACAAATGTGGGTTTGTTGGCTAGCAACAATGTAAACATCTTTGTCCAGAAAAAGAGGTCAGGTTTAAGATTGTGTGTAATTTTCATTGATTATAATAAACTGAAAGCAGCAAATTATAGTTTAAAGAATTTTTTAGAACTTTTAAAAGCTGTTTTGGGAGCCTAATTTTGGCACTTGGAAACCTTATTTTCCTTTAACAAATTCATTTATACAGCAGCAAATAAGTTGGCTAATTTTAAAAGGCTATTAAAATTTAAAGTAGTATACGTACATGTAAAAAATTTAAACAACACAAGTTGGTTTGCAATGTTTACAGTGGAAAGTAAGTTGTAATACTCCTGATTTCTAGACCTCAAACCCACTGGCAACCAGTATTTACAGATTTTTGTGTATCCTTCCAGAGATAGTCTATGTGAATACAAGCATGCATGTATGTGTTTCTTTCCCCTTTTTCCCCTCCCCCCACTGTTTGGGTGATACATACCATTCTGTGTCTTTATTTTTTTTTTTTAACCTTAATTTACCTTGGATGTCATTCAGCACCAACATCTATAACTAGCTCATTCTGTTTAATGACTGCACAGTGTTTCATTGTATGAATGCACATAGTTTATCTATCTAGTCCCTGTTAATGGACATTTAGGTCACATCCAGTACTTTGCTAATACAATGCCACTGTGAATATTCTTGAACAAGAATGTGTCTTTGCACATAGCTGTAGCTGTAGTATAAATACCTAGAAATGGAATTGCTGAATCAAAGTGAGTATGCATTTATAATTGTGATAGGGTCTGATTGCCTTTCTGAGAAGTTAAACCACCCAGTCATGGGCACTATATAATATGTACTGAAAATAGTATATATGTTTTTAAAATTTATTTTTAAAATGATACAAGCTCATGATTTTTTATAAAATTTTTTGCAAAGAAAGTATAAAAATCTCATAAAATCCCAGCACTCAGAGATAATTCTTCTGAAGATATTTTTGAATTTTGCATACAGATACATGTATACAGTTTTATTTTAGATATTATAATCTGTTTTTTAAGGTTAATAAATGTTATGTTTAATGTCACTAATTATAGCTCTTTATTTTCAATAGCTGTATGCTCTTCAATTGATTGAGTTTTATGTTGCTTCTGGTTTTTAAGTATGGTAAAAAATGTCCCTGTAAACATTCTTTCTTATGTATGTTTTGTTTCCAGTTATCTTGAGAGGTAGATTGTTGGGTCAAAGGACGGCATGACTTAAAATTTTTTTTAAACAATCACCATTCTTTTAAAGAATGTTCATTTTAAAAGAGAACAAATTACAGCTAAATCGACTATGTTAATAATTGGGTATGCTTTGAAATCATAACTAGAAGAAATAAGAGAAAGGGTTAAAAGGTATGGCTGCTTGTTTAGGTTTGTTGGATTTTTTTTTTTTTTTTTTTAATTCTTTGGGCTAATGATGTACAGATTGTTGATAAACTCATATATTTAAGTCAAATTGGGGTATGTTCTAAACTCTTATGTCATTGTAGAGATGAGTTACTGGTACTATTTCCCTTATATATTTCAAGGTTGCTTTATATACTTCTGGAGATACAGTATATTAGAGAACTTTGCTATGAATAGTTCATATTTTTGTCAGCACTTTTCTCTGATAAAATGTGAACAGTATTTAACTTGATTACCTTTGAGCTATTTCAGCAGAATGTTTCCCTTTGTCACCATCATCTCATAACCTTGTATATGAGGGTGTGATGCTCCTTCTTTTGACCAAATGGTTTGCTGATTCTCAGTCATTTTTTTTTCCAGTATCAATATCTAATATTTATGCCTTAAAAAAAGAATACGTAACATGAAAAAACAATTTCATACCAAAAATTGTTTCCAGGTAGCCTCAATTGCATATATATGTGTATAGTATTTTTATTTTTCATAGTACCTTTTAATTTTGACAGTGATTCGTGATGAATGTTTGGGAAGATTAAGGTACACATGCACTCTCCCCTGACTCTGATCCTGAAGCTTCCATTCTTTGATAATTATTCTCTCAACTGACTCTTTGGTTTCTTAATTGGCTAATGGGTAATAAAAAAGCAGGAACCAATTAAAACAGACAGGGACATTGAGGAAAGATCTCGTATCGAAGCAAGACAGGATTTTTTTTCCATGTTTTTCCTCCATCCAAGAAGTAGAAAAGACTGAAAAAACCAGGGATAAAATGGAATAATTTAAGAAGATTTTACGTCAGCCATTGGAAATGGTTCTGAAGGAGGAGAATATCAATAGATTGTGCGTGGTCTGCTTAAATGTAACATGCATATGATTTGTACATTCCATTACTTTTTAACAGGCTGTGGCATTTCAATATATTATTTAACCTCTTTCCATTACTTTTTAACAGGCTGTGGCATTTTGAACATGTTTTAACCTAAGGTGGAATTCATTCATTAATTGAGAGAGCATTTATTGAGTCCCTCAGTGTGCCAGGCTGTTAGACTTAGGATATACAAAGATGAGTAAGACAAGATATCCAGTCCTTGATTCCTTGCTCTTGAGGAGCTCATGGTTTGATCGGAGAGACAGGTTCACAAACAGATACTTAAACTACAATATGGTAAGTGCAACAGTAGTGTTTTCTTCTCTTAGATATTTGGAAATACTTTGTCTCCAACCAACTCATTTACATGAAGAGACAATAAGTTTCTTCTTTTCCCATAGCATTCAAAAAGGGGAGAAAAACTTTGAGGTACTTAGGAACACTTCCTCAGTTTAACACACTAATTGAGTTTTGAGACATGAGTTGGTTCCTATTTAAAACTATAGACCCCAAATTGGAAGTGATTAGACAAGCCCCTCTCAGAGCTATCACACTGTTAGTCATCTTTGGTTTTAAATTAAAATACATAGAAAACTTATTCTGATGTTCAACTTTCTTCCCTTCTTTTTTTGGACTCAGGACAGGACTTTTCACAGATCTCTAATGAAGTTACTTAAGCCTTCTGGACTCAGGACAGGACTTTCACAGATCTCTAATGAAGTTACTTAAGCCTTCAATTCTACTTCTACACCCAAAGTCTTCCAGGAATTAAGCAGCTAAAATGCTTGATTCAGTAGTACAGATCAATACTATAGTACTATAGACCAACTCAGCTCTTTGTTGGCATTGGGAGACTGGCCCAGAGGACACTCTGTGACTCTGTTGACCCTCATTGCTCTATCACTTTAGATATCAAAGGTAATTAAGTAAATTGGTAATAAGATATTTACTGCACGCTTTCTGTAGGCAAGGCATTGTGTTGGACGTTGTGGAGACTACAAGAAGATACATGTCACATTCATTAATTGCTAAAGGAATAGTATATAAGCAACTAGTGCTGCAGGATTTTAGAGGCAAAGTGTATACTGACCAGAAGTGCTTCGTGGAGAAAGTAGAACTTGAGCTGGGCCTTTAAAGGATTGTTGGGGTTCAGATCTACAGAAGGGATTTAGTACAGTTTTCCATGCTTTGGAAATGGCATACTGAAAGGCACATCGTGAGAAATATGCTTGGAATTGGAAAAATTGCAAATGTGCAGAATTGGAAAATAGGTGTATTTGGACTCGAAGGGCACTCAGGTCCATTGTAAAGGACATTAGAGTCAAGGTAAAGAAGCTTAATTTTATTTTTTTGCAGTGGTGAGCCAGTGAAAGTTTTTCCTAGGAAGAATAATTGGGATTTTTTTAGAGAAACCCATCTAACTGTATTCTACTACATTGTGAGCTCTTTGAGGCTAGACATTGGTGTTTGTATCCCATGCATTGGGAAGAGTATCTGGCTCATAGTGGGCATTTGGTAAATGAGCTTGTTAACTGAATGTGTTGGATTTAAGAGAGGTAAGATTATAAACTCTTTGATAGCAAGAACTATGTCTTATAGTCCTTTGTGTAAGGAAATATATACATGAAGACTTAAAGTAACAAAATAAGAAGTAATTGTAAAAAATGAGTCATACAGATAGGCTTCAGAAAAGGGAGAAATCCATGTAGGCACATGACGGATATATCTTGCATTAAAAGGGCTTGAAGGAGAGGTAGTTCAAGCAGTTTATTTACTTTTTTATTTTCGAATTTTCTAACTTGTACAAAATATAGAGAAGAATACATTGAACAACTGTGTACCCAACACCTTGCTTCAGCAGTTATCTACAATTGCCAAAGATTTTTTTAAATATATTTCTCTTGCCCCCACTTTTGTTTTCTGAAGTAGTTTAAACCAAACCCCAGGTGTTTATTATTTCTCTCACATAATAAACGCATTTTCAGATATAGATGTATTCTGGCAAGGAAATATTTTTAAAAATCCTATTTTTTCCCATTATAAATGCAAAAGAAATCTCAAATAAGAAAATTGCCCCAATGAATTAAGAACTTTTGGTGTTAAGATCATGACTGTTGATTGTAATGGTAGATAGGTTATTTCAGTGTATATTGTCTGGGAATTGGAAGCTGAAGTTCTCTTTTTCTTCTTGACTTTAAGAACTGCTCTCAGCTCTTAGATACCTGAACATACCTATTGCAGAGAAGAGTAAAAGGGGGGGAAGAGAGGGATTTAAAATTGCATTCTACTGTATAACGTATCTTTATTTATTTTGATATAATAATCATGTTAAAATAGCTTACTATTTAAGTTCATTTAACATTTTAATCCCAAGTCATCAAGTTGTTCCTGCACATCGTCCCATGCTTATTTTGCCTCTTGTGTCTTCTAGCTAGGGCTTCGAGAAACTGTTCACTCTGGTTCGAGCCCCTGCTGAGAAATATGCATTTCTGACAAGTTCCCAGCCAATGTTGATGATGCCACCCCCAGATATACTGAATCAGAATCTGCATTTTAATAAGATTCCCAGGTGATTGTAATGATTCCACCCCAGATGTAGTGAATCAGAATCTACATTTTAACAAGATCTCCAGGTAGAACTTGTTAGGAATGCAAATTTCTTAGCAGGCGTTTGAACCGGAATGAACCTGTTTCAAAGCCCTGCTTCTGGCACACTTCCCTGTACCCTCGGAGATTTTTTGTCCTGGTTGGAGAAGCTAAACTGTAGATGTGTGTGAATTAAGTTCAGTAGGGAAATATGCAAATGGTCCTCCCAACCTAGAGTGGATTTTGGATTGTAAATCCTCACTCACAGAACTGAATTGAGGTTGGTGAGAATGAGTAGATCTGACCTCTACTGCTATTTCAGTTGTTAGTGGCAGCAATATGAACTTAAGGCTGAGGTTATGTTTTACTTATTGGCATATGGATATATGTGGTCCCTCACTGAATCCATCTTTATAAAATTTTGGTAGATAGATTAATTCATTTGTTTAAAGTAAAATTCAGGAAGCTCTTGACAGTCCAGAGATTTGTGCTATTGAGATATCAGAAATACATGTGATGGACGATGGAAGTGGAATAGGTGGGGAGAGACATGAATAAAGTCACGTGGATGCAAATCTGACCAAAACATTTCTGTTCCTCTTTTTTCCCTACTGGTGGGAAGGGCTACAATTGAATAGGGAGTCTGTGAAGTAGAATGACTAGGAAAGGGAATTGTAATGAAGTCTGAATTGTAATTTTGACATTTTCAGGGTTTAGATGAACTTTTTACACATATTAGTTGTTTTTAGTCCTGATCCCTTAGCTCAGGTACTCTTAGTCAAGAAAAGTCTACTTTACTTAACATCAAGCCTATTTGAAAGGCTTCCCTCAAGTCATAAGAACATGTCTTTACTCTGTGGATGGAGACATTTTTTAGCATTTAACTTTGTCATGAGCCCAAGGACCTGTGTTAACTTTCTTTATGCTTCAAGCTGATTGCGTTACCGAAGAAAGAATGAAGAGAGAGCACATGGTAGTCTTGGCACAGTTTGTCTTTGATTCTTTTTCTCATTCCTTTTTTGTGAACTTCTGTCCTTGAGTGTCTTTTATGATAGACAGCATGGGAAAGGGAAAAAATCTGAGCAGATGAACCATCTAATGTTCCTTTGATATCCTTAATTGTTTCTTTCTCCCTACCCCTTTTCACCCCCTCCTTCTATGTATAACCAGTTGCTGTAGAGTTGATGCCATTTGATAGAGACCCCATGTGTGTCAGAATAGAACTGTGCTCCATAGGGTTCTCAGTGACTGTTTTTTTTAGAAGTAGATTGCCAGGCCTTTATTCTGAGGTACCTCTGAATGGAGTGGAACCTCCAACCTATCAGTTAGCAGTTTAGTGTGTTAACTGTTTGCACCATGCAGGGTCTCCCCCACAACACATACAAGTTACTTATTCAGTGAATAAAATACTTGGGATTAGCATTATTATGCAGTTGAACTGCGCCTCTCTCCCATCCTTACAAGTGGACATTTTCTAGACCTTATTCAGCCCCAGCTGTAAGGTAGGGGGAGAATAGAATGGTGCCAAGCTGAGGGGGAAGGATGAGAATTGTTTTCATACATTTCTAGACAAATCTATTACAATAAAAGACTCTTTGTTACCTGTATAAGTTAAAACTTAGACTTTTATCAAAAACTAAAGTACTTTGGTTTTAATTGGATTTTTAGACAACTTTATTGAAATATAATTCACATACAGTTCACTCACTAGAAGTGTATAATTCATTGATTTTTAGTATCTTCAGAGTTGTACAACTCACTACAATTAATTTCAGAACATTTTCATCATCCTTAATAGAAACCCCGTACCCATTAACGATCACTTTCATTCCCCCATCTCCAACCCCACTAGTTCTACCAGTACCAGTTGCCCTGGAGTCGATTCCGACTCATGGCAACCCCATGGATGTTGGAGTAGAACTGTGCTCCATAGGGTTTTCAATGGCTGGTTTTTTCTAAAGTAGATTGCCAAGCTATTCTAGTTCTGGGCAACCAGTAATCTACTTTCTGTCTCTTAACCAAAGCCAAACCCCTTGCTGTCGAGTCGATTCCAATTCATAACGACCCTATAGGACAGAGTAGAACTGCCCTATACCGTTTCCAGGGAGCGCCTGGTGGATTCAGACTGCCGACCTTTTGGTTAACAGCCGTAGCTCTTAACCACTATGCCACCAGGGTTTCCTTCTCTTAAAATTTGCCTATTCAGGACATTTTATATAAATGGGATTATATAATATATGGTCTTTTATGACTTCATTCACTTAGTATTTCTTTTTATTTCTTCATTTCTTTTTATTGCCAAATAATATACCATGGATATACCACATCTTATTTGTATATTCATCAGTTGACGGACATTTGAATGGTTTCTACTTTTGGAGTACTAGGAATAATACTGCTATGAACATGAATAACGCTGCTGCGAACAATCATGCACAAGATATTTTTGTGATGCATATTTTCATTTCTCTTGGGTGTATCCATTTTGTTAGGTGCCATCGAGTCGGTTCTGACTCATAGTGACTCTGTGTACAACAGAAGGAAACAATGCCCAGTCCTGCACCATCCTCACAATCCTTGCTATGTTTGAACCCACTGTTGAGCCACTAGGTGTCAGCCCATCTTGTTGAGGATCTTCTTTTTTGCTGACCCTCTACTCTACCAAACACGATGTCCTCCAGGGACTGGTCCCTCTTGATAGCATGTACAAAGTACATGAGACGAAATCTTGCCATCCTCACTTCTAAGGAGCATTCTGGCTGTACTTCTTCCAAAACGAATTTGTTAGTTCTTCTGGCAATCCAAGGTATATACAGTATTCTTCACCAACATCATAATTCAAAGGCATCAATTCTTCTTTGGTCTTCCTTATTCATTGTCCAGCTTTCCCATGCATGTAAGGTTATTGAAAATGCTATCGCTTGAGAATCAGGTGCACCTTGGTCCTCAAAGTGACATCTTTGCTTTTTAACACTTGAAAGAGGTCTTTTGCAGCAGATTTGCCCAATACGATGTGATGTTTCATTTGTTGACTGCTGCTTCAGTGGACGTTGATTGTACATCCAAGTAAGATGAAATTCTTGATAACTTCAGTATTTTTTCCGTTTATCATCATGTTGCTTATTGATCCAGTTGTGAGGGTTTTTGTTTTCTTTATGTTGAGGAGTAATCCTTACTGAAGGCTGTGGTCTTTGATCTTCATCAGTAAGTGTTTCAAATCTTCCTCACTTTCAGCAAGCAAGGTTGTATCATCTGTATATCACAGGTTATAAGCCTTCCTCCAGTCCTGATGCTGCAGTCTTCTTCATATAGTCCAGGTTCTTAGATTCTTTGCTCAGCATACACATTGAATATGTATAATGAAAGGATACAACCCTGATGCACACCTTTCCTGACTTTAAACCATGCAGTGTCCCCTTGTTCTGTTTGAAGGAATGCCTCTTGGTCTATGTACAGGCCCCTCAAATGAGGACAATTAAATATTCTGGAATTCTCATTCTCTGCAGTGTTATCCATAATTTGTTATGATCCACACAGTCAAATGCCTTTGCATAGTCAATAAAACACTGGTAAATATCTTTCTAGTAGTCTCTGCTTTCAGCCAGGATCCATTTGACATCAGTGATATCCCTGATTCCATGTCTCTTCTGAATCTGGCTTGAATTTCTGGCAGTTCCCTGTCGATGTTCTGCTACAACTGTTTCCGAATTCTCTTCAGCAAAATTTTACTTGTGTGTAATATTAATGATACTGTTTGATAATTTCCACCTTCTATTGTATCACCATTCTTTGAATGGGTACAAGTATGGATTTCCAGTTGGTTGGCTGTGTAGCTGTTTTCCAAATTTCTTGGTGTAGACAAGTGAGGGCACCCAGCTTTGCATCCCTTTTTTGAAACATCTCAATTGGTATTCCATCAATTCCTGGAGCCTTGTTTTTTGCCATTGCCTTCAGTGTAGCTTCAGTACTCTTGGTTCCTTCCTTCAGCACTGTCGGTTCTTGATCATATGCTACCTCCTGAAATGGTTGAACATAGACTAGTTCTTTTTGGTAGAGTGACCCTGTGTATTCCTTCCGTCTTCCCTTCATGCTTCCTGCATTGTTCCATATTTTTCCCATAGACTTCTTAAGTATTGAAACTCAAGGCTTGAATTTTTTTCTTCAGTTCTTTCAGCTTGAGAAATGCCAAGCATCTTCTTCCCTATTGGTTTTATAACTCTAGATCTCTGTACATTTCATTATAATACTTTGTTTCTTCTCAAGCTGCTCTTTGAAATCTTCTGTTCAGCTCTTTTACTTCATTATTTCTTCTATTCACTTTAGCTACTCTGTGTTCAAGAGCAAGTTTCAGAGTCTCTTCTGACATCTGTTTTGGTCTTTTCTTTCTTTCCTGTCTTTGGACCTTTTGCTTTCTTCATGTATGATGTCCTTGATGTTACCCACAACTTGTCTGGTCTTCAGTCATTAGGGATCAGTGCATCAAGTCTATTCTTGAGAAGCCCTCTAAATTCAGGTGGGATATGTTCAAGGTCGTAGTTCGGCTTTTGTGGACTTGTTTTAATTTTCTTCAGCTTCAACCTGAAGTTGCATATGTGCAGCTGATGATCTGTTCCACAGTAGGCCGCTGGCCTTGTTCTGACTGATGAAACTGAGCTTCTCCTCGTTTCTTTCCGTAGATAAGTCAATTTGAGTGAGGCCCATGTGCATAGTCACTGTTTATATTGTTGGAAAAAGAATAGCAATGGAACATTGTCTGATATGGTGCTGGAAGATTTGCAGTGAATAAGTCATTTGTCTTGCAAAATTCTGTCATGTCATCTCTGACATCATTTCTGTCACTAAGGCCATATTTTCCAACTACTGATCCTTCTTTGTTTCCAACTTTTGCATTCCAGTCACCGGTAATTATCAATGCATCTTGATTGCACGTTTGATGAGTTTCAGATTGCAGAAGTTAGTAAAAATCTTCAATTTCTTTATCTTTGGCCTTAGTGGTTGGTGCATAAATTTGAATAATAGTTGTATTAACTGGTCTTCCTTGTAAGCATATGGGTATTATCCTATCACTGGTAGTGTTGTACTTCAGGATCGATCTTGAAATGTTTTTTGACAATGAATGCAATACCATTCCTCTTCAATTTGTCATTCCCGGCATAGTAGACCATATGATTGTCCGATTCAGAATGGCTGATACCAGTCCATTTCAGCTCACTAACCCCTAGGATGTCGATCTTTATGCATTCCATTTCATTTTTGACGATTTCCAATTTTCCTAGATTTATACTTCATACATTCCATGTTATGATTATTAATGGATGTTTGCACCTGTTTGTTCTCATTTTGAGTCGTGCTACATCAGCAAATGAAGGTCCCAAAAGCTTTGCTCCATCCTCATCATTAAGAAGATTAGCTCTACATTGAGGAGGCTTCTCTTCCCCAGTCATCTTTTGAGTGCCTTCCAACTTGAGGGGCTCATCTTCCGGCACTATATCAGACAGTGCTGCTATTCTAAGGTTTTTGCTGGCCAGTTTTTTTAGAAGTAAATCGCCATATCGTCCATCCTAGTCTGTCTTAATCTAGAAGCTCTGCTAAAACCTGTCCACCGTGGGTGGCCCTGCTGGTATTTGAAATAACCAGTGGTGTAGCTTCTGGCATTACAGCAACATCAAGTCACCAAAGTATGACAAACTCACAGATGACTGGTCGGGGTATATACCTAGAAATGGAATTACTGGGCCATATTGTAACTCTATATTTGACCGTTTGAGAAACTACCAAGCTGTTTTTTCCAAAGTGGCTGCACCATTTTACATTCCTGTCAACAATGTATGAGAGTCCCAATTTCTTCACACCCTTGCTAACTCTTTTGTTATTATCTTTCTTTTTACTGAGTTGTAAGAGTTCTTTCTATATTCTGGGTACAAGTCCCTTGTCAGATATATGATTTGCAAATATTTTCTTTCACTCTGTGAGTTGCTTTTTTCATGTTTTGAAGGTATCATTTGCAGCAGTTTGGTTTTTTGTTTTACAAATTGATTTTTAAAAAATTCGACGTGAGTCACAATATTGACAAACTAGAAAATTGTTAAGAACAGACTACAGGGTTTACTGATACTATTCATTACATAGATGGGAAGATTTCTATGGATCAAACTGTGTAATCTAGTTGTAAAACACATCCTGTTACTGCTTTGGCATATAATATTTACATTAGAATAAACAGGAATGATGAAATTTCATTTTTTGTATGGTGTAAAACAGGGCTGTGACCTAGCCCTCGTTTTAAATTTACATTCATATGACTGGAGATAGCTACTAGCCATATATGGCAGATATCTATATAGCAAACAAAAAAATAAGGTTTCATCTATATTTCCTTTCTACTCAGCGTATGGTGTGTGGACCAGCAGCGTAGGCATCCCTGTGACCCACCGTAAACCAACTGAATCAAAATCTGCTTTTTACTCTGATTCCTCTGTTAATTTTGTACATTAACGTTTGAGAAGCACTGCTTTATTTGACTTATACCAGACACACACACATACACACAAATCTTGAGCTATGTGAGGACTTTGCAAACTGCTGGATCTGTTGAATTGTTTCTGGTAGAAAAAAGCAGTTTAAATTATAGACATTTTGTATTTATCAAATAATTCGCAGTCCTTAAGTGTACATTTTTATTTCGTTAAAAACATAAGTTTATCTACTACTTGCAGGTGTTTTAGAAATGGACTTAATCCTGATCAGTTTTAGTAATCTTACCCAAATTGAGATATTTATAAGTGCTATGTTGTTGTTTTTTGGTTTTTATGTTGACAGTCACCTGCCCTTATTTATCATTCACTCAAACCCAAAACATCTGGTTTGGGCTCAGAGAAGTCTCAGTGCTCAAACTGGTTGTTACTCAAAATACTAGAATGTTTTTGAGTTACTTATTTTGAGGAAAATAGTCATCCCGTTGTTAGGAACCTAAACTTTCACAGTTGAATATGAACTCCTTTTTTAGAAGATTATAAACCCAAAGAACCAAACCTATTGCTGTAGAGTCGATTCCAACTCCTAGCGACTCTATAGGATAGAGTAGAACTGCCCCATAGAGTTTCCAAGTCTAGTCTTTCTCCCATGGAGCCTCTGGTGGGTTTAATTCACTGAACATTCGGTTAACGGCCCACACTTAACCACTGTACCACCAGGCCTCCTTTAGATTATAAATCCCTTTAAGATTAACATCATAGAAGATTGGCACTTCTGACACTGTTTGAGGAATACTGTTGTGGTGGTGTTGTTAGTTGCTGTGGAGTCGATTCCGGCTCATGGCGACCCCGTGTGTGCAGAGTAGAACTGCTCCGTAGGGTTTTCAAAGCTATGACCTTTCAGAAGCAGATCGCCAAGCCTTAACTGAGGTGCCTCTGCGTGGATTTGAACTACCAATCTTTCCCTTAGTAGTCTAGCACTTAGCCACTTTCACTACATAGGGACTCTTGAGGAGTGCTAATATTCTATAGTTTCCTTCCCTTAACATACATCCCAGAAGCATCCCA
This sequence comes from Trichechus manatus latirostris, assembly GCF_000243295.1. Lineage (NCBI taxonomy): Eukaryota > Metazoa > Chordata > Mammalia > Sirenia > Trichechidae > Trichechus > Trichechus manatus. The sequence goes on from NW_004443983.1 coordinate 6,461,399, forward strand.
GTAGTGCTTTCTGTTCTAGATTTTCTTAGCCTTATTTCTGTTAAGTTATATAGTTGAAAATTAATGTGTTTGAATCATATTATTTTAGCTTTCTGCGGAAATGCTTTAACTGAATTAAGACTTAATGTCGTGTCATCAGCATAAAAAACTTAAGAACTATCCATTTAATGAACACGTCTTTGAGAAATCATAAAATTTTTTGGTTATTAATTCAGTGCCAGAAATTTTTTTTTCTCAAAATGAACTTTTTCTTAATCAGGCATTGAAAACTATGTAATACAGTGTTTATCTTTTTTTTTCCTTTTTTCTTTAGTTAAAAGTAAATTCATTAAATTTCAATGCTAATCATGCTTAATTTTATCTAGGATGCCTGGTAGTATTTGTATTTTAAACTTTGTGTTCTGCTTTATTTTTCATTGTCTTTCTCACTCTGAGGATATAAAAATAAGATATAATGAGGTGGAGACACAGTCTTTTAGAAGTGCGGTCATTGTATCATGGCAACATTTTTAAGGTGCACATAACCCAGGGAAAATACCTGAGCTGAATCTTATAGTACTTAGAATATATTTTTATACATTACAAGTTTAAATCAGTGAAGTAGTTTAGCAAAATATCAGATAAGTTGTTTTGGTCTTTGGCATGTAACTTAGCATGAACTAGGTACAAAAACATAGTAACTTGATTCTTAAATTTGGCTTCTAATAATTTTTCATAAGAAATTATATTTAATACAGCATATATAACATCTTAAATGAATCAACTGGTAGAGCAAAAAATATTTATAGTAAATGTAACAGACAACTGAATATCATTCTGTAAAGTAGTTATACATGAAAGTCAGACGAATCCCAGAAACAGGAACATAAATAGACATGTCACTAAAGAAAATGAAGTTTGTAAACAGACATGGGGAAATGTTCTAGTTATCTAGGAATCGAAGTAATATAAATTAAAGTAAGAAAAAAAATGAATCCAGTGCTAGAAATGATACTATAGAAGTGGAACTTAAAAAAAAAAAAGAATCCCTTTGGAAGTGAATTGAAGATAGGTGTTTAAGCCATCACACATTTGTGATTCTGCTTTATGTTAGGCATTAATTTTTTGTCATCATTTGTTTATTGAGGTATAATAAACATGCAATAAAATCCTCTTATTTTAGTGTACAGTTGTGTGAGTTCTAATAAACATATACTGTAGTTTAACTACCGCCACAGAAAAGCTACAACTGTTTCATCAACCCCAAAAGTTGACTACCATTTTGCAGTCTCCCAGCCCCCTGCCCCTGGTAATCACTGATCTGTTGTGTGTCCTTACAGTTTTTTAGGCATTAATTGTAACAGTGAAAATGTTGAAGTAATGCTCATGTCCATCAACAGGGAAATGTTTATGTAAATTATGGCATACTCCCTTACTTAAACTTTCACCGTAGAATGATTATGGAGACTATATAGTAACAGCATGACAAAGTGATTATGATATAGGTGAAAAACAGGAAACAATTGTGTATATACTGATTATAACTTTGTCAAAACATACATATAAAGAAACTTGAAGGAATAACACAAGAATTATAGTTGCTTTAAAATTATGTTCTCTTTTTTTTTAAGCCTCTGTTTTCCAAACTTTAAGTAATATTCCAGGCTATAATTAAAAAAAAAAACATTTTAAAGACTTTCCAGAGCATGAAAGTGTGATGGTTATATACTTGATCTGTTGTAGTAATTAAGAAGATCTTTCCTTCTAAGATTTTACTTTTTGAAAATACTCTTTCCTCAGAAGTTAAGTTTGAATCTTTTTCTGTGACATCAAGTATTAAATATTTGAGAATCTAGCTTTAGCACTGTGCTGGTTGTTGTCTGGGATACAAAAGAAATATATAGGATCCGTACATTTTAGGAATAGAGAGTTTAGGTAAGAAAATTTATTTATGAAGCAGTAACATTATACTATTATGATACTGTAAGATACTATAATATTAGTGTTTTATGAGTACATACCAGAATAAGTGATATACCAGACATTCTCAAAATAACAAATTGATATGGTATAACTAAGATAGCCTCTGCGCAGTCAAAATTTCAGGTGAAACTTCAGGGACAAGTAGTTAAAAGGGTGAAGAATAAAGAGTGCACGGCAGGAAAATCAAGAGTAGAGGCATGGAGGTGGAAGATAAGAGGGCTGTTCTTGGCGCCGAGGGAGATGGCTTAGGATAGAATAATGTGAAGGATAAGCAGAATCTCTGTCTTGTGTATAGAAGGTATTGATTATGTCTTTTGGGTTAGAACATGGGTTGGCAAACTATGGTCTGGGGTCATATCTGGTTCTACCCCTAGGTTTTGTACTGCCTGAGAGCTAAGAATGGTTTTTTACATTTTTAATGGTTGAAAAAAAATCAAAAGAATATTTTGTGACACATGAAAATTACATGAATGTCAAATTTCGGTGACCATAAATAATCACAGTGTGGCCTTCATACTGGAGGCAGATAAGAGGCTGGAGAGGTGGGATAGGGCCAGGTAGGTTGGGAAAATATTTCTCAGTCTTTTAAAATCCATCTCCCATAGTCTGTGTTCTTCTGTGTATCCTCACTTATTGCAAGATTAAGCTGTACTTAACATGCTTTTTAAAACTATAGATTTCTTCCCCATACTCCCTAACACCCTCCCTCACACACACACAGATGGTGCTTCGAGAATCACTGCTTTAGAATTTTTAAAGCCATCTTAATAAAGATTTTCAGCTGTTTTCTTAGAGGGAGCATGAAAACTTTTAAGCTGGAAAGTGATGTGATAATTGAAAGTTGTATCATGAGGTTTGACTTGTAACTTATTCATTGGAGTATAGTATGATTAGTATTTAAAATATGACCTCTGAAATGGGTAGTACACTGAAATGGCAATTGGCAGACATGGTTTTATGTTTTACAACCAATTTCTCTGTATTTTATTTGTAGAATAAGTTATCTTCTGTATCTTGCAGTTGTTATTAGGAGATTTAAAGGGGGCAATGGTTAATAAATAAAACAGGAAAATAAAAAATGCTATGCTTTTTCATTGCTTTTTATTATTGACTTCTGCTTTCTCTAGGTTTAATTTACTGTTTTCCTCCATGTAACTACTTGTTCTTTTTCTTATTGTGGTAGATATATATATAACAAAACATTTACCATTTCAACATTCTTCACATGTGCGGTTCAGTGACATTAACTTATGTTCATCATGTTGTTCAACCATCATCGTTTTCTGTTTTCAGTTTTTTCCATCACTCTTAGTAGAAGCTCAGTGTCTGCTAAGCATTGAGTCCTCCTTTCCCCCTCCTTCCTGCCTGCCCCTGTTAACCACTGGTAAACTTTGGTCTCTATATACTTGCCAATTCTAGGTATTTCATAATGGGATCATACAAAGTTTTTTTGTGATTACTTATTTCACTCAGCATAATGTTTTTAAGGTTCATCCATGTTGTTAGCACACATCAGGACTTCTTGAGATGTAAACTTAACTACTGTTTTCAGCCTTTTTTCTTTTTCTAATACAGGCAGTCCTCATGTTATGACTATCCAACTTACGGATAACTTGTACTTAGACTGCCATAAAGCTGTTAGATTAAAAATTCGAGTTAAATACAGTGGTTCATAATAACAAACACACGTGCTACTTTGTGACTCTCATGAAAAAATTGCATGGTTTGAAAGTGTTTTATATGCATAGAAAGGTAAAATACATACTATATACTAAGACAAACATTTCACTAACTGACACTAAATAAGAATTGTATGTACCTGTTCCAACTAACCTTCAAATTTGACTTAAAGATAGACTTGGGAATGAATCTCTTCGTAACCTGGGCACTGCCTGTATGTTCCCTTAAGGCTATCCTTCTAAGCACAGTTTTAGCTGCAGCCTACATGGCTTGATATTTAGTATTTTCATTATCATTCAGTTAAAAATATTTTAAAATTTCTGTTAGGATTTCTTCATTGACCCATGGGTTACTTAGAAGTAAATTTTAAAATTTCAAATATATGGAGATTTTCTAGCTATCTTTTTGTGCTTGATGTCTGAGATGTCTGACTTCATTGCATTATGGACTTCGAACATACTCAGTGATTTCAGTTCTTTGACCTTTGCTAAGACTAGCTTTATGGCCTAGAATATAGTCAGTATTTGTATATGCTCCATGTATCCTTGGAAACAATGGTTTTTATAGTTGGTGAGTTCAGTGTTCTTTTATATATGTCAGTTAAATCAAGTTTATTTGTTAATGTGTTCAGATCTTCTATATCCTTATTAGTTTTTGTCTTCTCTATCGAGAAAGGTGTGTTTAAATGTACTATGATTGTGGATATGTCTGATTTTACTTGTAGTTCTGTTAATTTTGCTTAATATATTTTGAACCTGTGTTTTTAAGTGAAAACAAATTTAGAAATATTTTACATTTTTGTCTTTTTAAATTTTATGTCATTATAAAATGTTTCCTTTTATCTCTAATCATGCATTTTGCCTCTGATATTTTAATCTCAGACAGCTTGCTTATGGTTAGTTTTTGCATAGGGTATATATATTTTCCATCTTTTCACTTCAACCTTTCTATATCCTTGTATTTAAGGCGTATCTTGTAAGCAGCATATGGTTGAGTTTTATGTGTTCTTTTAGTCTGAGAGTTTTTGTCTTTGAATGGGAACGTTTAGTTTGCTTGCATTTAACGTAATTAGTGATATATTTGGGTCTTAATCTCCCAGCCTACTATTTGATTTTTATTTGTCCTACCTGTTTTGTGTTCCTGTTTCTCTCCTTTTGGATTGATTGTTTTTTACTATTCCTTTTTTCCTTTACATTAGGGAAAATATAGTTATTTGCATGCTTTCTAATTATTATTTTAGTGTTTACCCTAGATAGTACTACATGCATTTTTGACTTATCAAAGGCTGACTTAAATTTCTAATTTTACCTCTTTCTGTACCTTTGCAAAGAGCTTAGAACACTTTAGCTCCAATCATCCTCCTTTTATGCTATTTCTGTTGGGTATTTTACTTCTACATGTATTTCGAATCCTGTAAGACATTATGATTATTGTTTTTAAAGTCAACATTTATTTAAATACACCTACAAATTTATCCTTTTCATGGATGTTTATACCCACATCTCTAGGCTTCCATGTGGGCTCATCTTCCTTCTGCCTTTACTTCACATTTATTCTTCATGTGGGTATAGAAGTCTCAGTTGGCAGTTATTTTCTTTTTGTGCTTTGATGATAACATTCCATTGTCTCCTGGCTTCTGTTACTCCTGATGAGAAGTTTGCTGTCTAGATCCCCTGTTGGGCTTTTCTGTCAGCTCTTATTTGTCTTTGTTTTGTGTTATGACTCTGTTTTCTCCTCTGACCATTATTTTTGATTAGAGACTGAACATTATATATAAAGAATATATAAGAACTAATTTGAACCTAGTATCATAATGCCCATTGCCATCAAGTTGATTCCAACTCACAGTGACCCAGTAGGACAGAGTAGAACTGCTCTATAGGGTTTCCAAGGAGCGGCTGGTGGATTCGAACTGCCGACCTTTTGGTTAGCAGCTGAGCTCTTAACCACTGAGCCACAGCGCTCCAGTATGATAATATCTTCCTCTAAATAGTATTTTATTTGCTTCTGGCTTTTAATTACATATACTAGCAATCCTGGATTACTTTAACTCAACATTGAGTTCATTTAAATTGTTTTTTAGTCTGAGACTGTTTTTTCAGCCCTGTGATGACTGGTCTGTTTGCAGCTCACCTTAACTCTTAGGGTGCAGTCCTTTGGTGTTCTGACCCAAAGTGTGAGGTTTTCAAAGTTTCCTTCTTGTTGGGATCTGTACTCCAGTCTTCTCTCCTATCTCTGCAAGACTGTCAAGAGCTCTGCTCAGTTTCTCAGCTGCCTCTTTCAGAGTTGGTAGAGGCTGTTGAAGGAAAGCTCCCCCAGATTATGGGCTTTACTTCTCTTGTTTTCTTTCTTCTCCTGGACATTGACTCCTTCTTAGTACATTAATGCTGTCATGCAGTTTTTTTGTTTGTTTTAAAATACTTGGTCACATTACCTGCATTACCAGATGTGAAAGTCCTCCTTATTTTTTTTTTTTTAATCCACTAATTTTTTTTCCAATGTGTAGGTGTATTCAAAAAGTGGATATTCAGTATTTTTTCAATATAGAACTTTAGTTAATTAAAAAACCTGACTTTTGATGCATTCTTTTTCTTGATTTTATGTTACTCTGCCCAGAGAAAAATGCCATCTAAACCTTCCCTTTCTATTCAAATTTGTTTTTATTTAAACTGTCTATTTCTTACCAAAAAATGGCACTAGTAGGTAGGGGTTCTCAACTCAAAATTGAGTTTTTAAAATATATTGGTAGTAGGGATGTTTAAGGAGCCCTGATGGCACAGTAGTTAAATGCTCAACTGCTAACTGAAAGGTCGGTGGTTTTAATCCCCTAGCCACTCTGTGGGAGAAAGATGTAAAGATTACAGCCTTGCAAACCCTGTGGGGCAGTTCTACCCTGTCTTAAAGGGTCACTGTGAGTCAGAATCGACTCTATAGCACACAATAACAACAGCAAGCAAAAAACCCAAACCAAACCCGTTTGCCATTGAGTCGATTTCGACTCATAGCAACTCCATAGGACAGAGTAGAACTGCCCCATAGGGTTTCCAAGGAGTTGAGTCGATTCTGATTCATAGCGACTCCATAGGACAGAGTAGAACTGCCCCATAAGGTTTCCAAGGAGTGCCTGGTGGATTTGAACTGCCAACCTTAGCTCTTAACCACTACACCACCAGGTTTCCAAAATAGCAACAACAGGGGTGTTTAATTTGAATTATTTTGAACAAGTAGATATCAATAATCAGAAGTTCTGAGCTCTGGCAGTACTTGAATACACAGTGCTGAAACATCCTATCAGACACTAATTCCAGTGTAGATCATTGAAATCTTTGATCAGAATAAACATATTCAGAATAATTATGTAGTCACTGTAGATATCATGAAAGACTAAACAGGATAAACTTGGGTTGGGTTTAAAGTCCTAATGTGTAGTAACTTTTGATTTTTCTTATTTTAGTTATGTGAAGTGTTCAAGCTTAAACCACTTCTCGGTACACATGCTGTGTCGGGGGGTCCCCAAGGCCACTTCCATGTTTGGAGGTGACTGAGCATGTAATTGTACTCACAGCTAAGATTTATTACAGCAATGTTAAAAGAACACACAGCTGGATCATTAGAGGAAAAGGCACAGGTGTGGTGTGGTGTGGTCTGGAGGAACCCACTTGCAGGATTCCTTATGCTCTCTCCCTCCCATAAGAGGTCACACAGAACACGCTCTTCCCCCAGCAACAAAAATGTGTGTGTGCAGTCTGTCTGCCCAGGAACTCAGTGGCCAAGGTTTTTATTTGAGGCTAGTCACGGAGACACCCTCTGCCTAATACATACCTAAAATTCCAGACTCCTGTAAGGAAAGTAGGTATTCAGCATAAACTACATTGTTTCTGCATACAGTTCAGGCACAGTGAGCCACCCTTCTATCATTTAGGGAAAGTTTTATATCAGTAAAGGAACTGTTTACCAGATGAGTTCTCAGATGCTAGCCAAGGGCCACCTTATAAGCAAGTCTTTCTAGGGATAGCAGTCTCAGCCTGCTGTGTTAACTCTTTTCTTCACACATGTCTACAATGACCATTGAAATACTCTGAAAACATTGTATATGTAAATATCAAAGGACTGCACGATCATTTCTGTTTTGATAATTAGCAAAATGTTTATCATTAAACTTAGGTAGCTAAAATACCTGGGCAGTTATGATGTCTTAGTATGTTTTATACAGACTTTTACTAATTTGCCAGTCGCTGTTGTCAATTTTAATCCATGTGTGGGAAGAACAGGACAGTGTTAGAACATTTAGTACATCTAAAAAGAATGTTTTAAAAATTAAATTACAATGGGAAATTATCCATTATGAAAGGACACTTCAGATGTCGACTTTTAAAGTTCATATCGAACCACCCACATATTTTTAGATTTCAGTGGGCTTGTTTTTCTTATGGAGCTTTTTGGGGAAGATACTTTATTACTGAGAATTTTGGCTAAAATAACTGGCATTCACTTAGCAATAAGAAATATTGAAAAAAAAATTTCTGACTACTATTAGAATCAAATGATAGGATTTTGTATATTATAGACTAGATTCCTCGTTTATAAATGTGGAAGCTGACCCAGAAAGCTAAGTTACTGTCAGCAAAATTGTGAATAGCTGGTTAATTTCATTTAATCAGTTTTTAGTTATAGAGTATACAGTTCTTCAATTCAAAGCTCTAATGACAAATATGGGTTTGTCATAGATTAATTTTGAGTTTGATCTGGTGATTTTGGATACCTTTTGATGTCTAATTTGGTCATTTCATTCATTCAACAAGTATAACAAGTTATTTCCTTAACCTCTGCCACGTGTCAGATACTAGCTTTAGGTGCTGGGTATAAATTTCTCTCATTTGTAATCAGATTAAAGTATGTCCCACTTACAGGTGGCTTGGAGCTGCCTGCTTTTCTTTAGATTCTAAAGTACATACATTCATTACATTATATCCTAGTCTCTCAAAACAGATTACTTCTTTTCTTTCCCCCTCCTTCAGGCAATACTGCATTGCATGATTGCGCAGAATCTGGAAGTTTGGACATCATGAAGATGCTTCTAATGTATTGTGCCAAGATGGAAAAAGATGGCTATGGAATGACTCCTCTTCTCTCAGCAAGTGTGACTGGTCACACAAATATTGTGGATTTTCTGACACACCATGCACAGACCAGCAAGACAGAACGTATCAATGCTCTAGAGCTTTTGGGAGCTACGTTTGTAGACAAAAAAAGAGATCTACTTGGGGCTTTGAAATACTGGAAAAAAGCAATGAACATGAGGTACAGTGATAGGACTAATATAATCAGCAAACCAGTACCACAAACATTAATAATGGCTTATGATTATGCCAAGGAGGTAAACAGTGCAGAAGAACTTGAAGGTCTTATTGCTGATCCTGATGAGATGAGAATGCAAGCACTGTTAATTAGAGAACGTATTCTTGGTCCTTCTCACCCTGATACCTCTTACTATATTAGATATAGAGGCGCTGTCTATGCAGACTCTGGAAATTTCAAAAGATGCATCAACCTGTGGAAATATGCTTTGGATATGCAGCAGAACAATTTGGACCCTTTAAGTCCAATGACCGCCAGCAGCTTATTGTCTTTTGCAGAACTGTTCTCTTTTATGCTACAGGATAGGGCTAAAGGCCTGCTGGGCACTACTGTTACATTTGATGATCTTATGGGCATACTGTGCAAAAGCGTCCTTGAAATAGAGCGAGCTATCAAACAAACTCAGTGTCCAGCTGACCCATTACAGTTAAATAAGGCTCTTTCCATCATTTTGCATTTGATTTGCTTGTTAGAAAAAGTTCCTTGTACTCTAGAACAGGACCATCTCAAAAAGCAGACTATCTACAGGTTTCTTAAGCTGCATCCGAGGGGAAAGAATAACTTCAGCCCTCTTCATCTGGCTGTGGACAGGAATACTACATGTGTAGGGCGGTACCCTGTGTGTAAATTTCCATCTCTGCAAGTTACTGCCATACTGATAGAATGTGGTGCTGATGTGAACGTCAGAGACTCCGATGACAATGGTCCCCTACATATTGCCGCTCTGAACAACCATCCAGACATCATGAATCTTCTTATTAAATCAGGTGCACATTTTGATGCCACAAACTTGCACAAACAAACTGCTAGTGACTTGTTGGATGAGAAGGAAATAGCTAAAAATTTGATCCAGCCCATAAATCATACCACGTTGCAGTGTCTTGCCGCTCGTGTCATAGTGAATCATAGAATATATTATAAAGGGCATATCCCAGAAAAGCTAGAGACCTTTGTTTCACTTCATAGATGATAACTTGACTGTGTTTTAGCACTGTTAAAGCACGAATTGGTAACAGTTGTTTCATAAATGAGCACTGTTGTGATAACACCAGCATTCATTTAGCTTGATTTCATCGTGCTGTCATTGGCTAAAGCATTATAAGCATCAGATTTACAGGATTGGTTTCCCAGTATTTAATATAAATATACCATATAATATATTGTTTGTGAATTATTGAGAAATGTAATGTCATATTCAAATTTCTAAAATTGTTTGCCAAAGGCTTACTATCCATTCTGGTTTTGTTTGCTGTTGGGTGTTTGGGATTGAGTTAACTGTTTTTCACTGATGTCTTTATACTTTTCTGGTTTGTGAATTTTATACAATTGAAGATCTTTTTTTCCCCTGCTTCCTTCTCCAAGCTTTGCTCCTGTTTCCACTTTATTTTTGCTTAATCATTTCTACATATCAGTTTTTTCTCCTTATGGACCCTTGCTAGGTGATACGAACTTTATAAACTTGTTACCATTTGCAGTTACCATAAGTGCTTTATCTTCTCTATGCACCGGCTTAAACTTGACTGTTGTATGTTTGCATATTTTCTATGCAGCAGTTGGTCAACTTCAACTCAAAACACTTTTTTAGGTTTGTTACAAAGCTCATTTTATGAAAGTACTCTCTGTAGCATGACAGTTTTTAGAGCTACAGGTTAGCTGTCTGAACTCATGCTTTTTTTTTTTCCCTTCACATCTGAGGTTTCTTTCTCTAAGCTACTGAAATTGTTGTGTGCTAAATTTGGGAAACAAATCTATTCTAACTCATTAACCCAGTTGAAATTTAGGTCTGTCATCTTAATATATCATTCAGTAAAAGGAAGAGTCTTTATAAAGTGACCCACCTTTCATGCTGCTTCAGCGTTGTCCTGCTTGTGCTGATGGTGTGATTAGGTGTAAAGAATTTGCTTAAATTTAACCTCAGAGTTTATCACACAGCATAATGAGTCACATTCAAATATTCAGTAACAAAACTACAAATCACTTTTAGTTACAAAAAGAGCTAAAGCATGTCAGTGGCATGATGCTTGCCAAGCCTGACTTAGGCATCTAGGATAATTAAAATATTTTAGTATGCAATTTACTGCCATAGTATCAAAGGTCAGTAACAGTGTTCTTTCTTTCTTCAAGCTTAAGTCTACCTTTAAAAATAACTTGCATGAATTACTTTGGTCTCAATTATTTGTCACCATAGTTAAACACACAAGGTTGCAGTGCTTCCTATTCCCTTACTGAAAGTTAGCATTTTTATTTTTCGTTTTATTTTTTTAACAGCTTTGCTAATGCCACAGAAAGGGCTCTTTTAACTTAAGAAAAGATAAGTGAAAAGTACTAAAAAAGATTCAGGTAATTCTCATTCAGCACTTTATTGTTATTCAGAATAAAATTTTTGATGGCATATTTACCTTGCAGATGTCTTAATGAAATTATTCTGAATAAAAAGCTTCTTATTGATTTAAGAAAAATTCAGTTTACCTGTGAGTTTAATGAGCTGGATCACTCACTTGGGTTTTTGTGTTGACATTTTATTCTGAGGGTTGATGTAATGGTATTTAAGTAGTCATCATTGCAAATAGTCACATTAGATTTACCTTCATTTTTATTCAATAAAAAAACTTGTGATGAAGAGTAGTAGATAAATAAAAGAACAGACTTTGTGGTTAAACAATTGAGGTTTAATTTTTTAAAAAGCTATCCTTACCCATTTTACTAGGTTGTAAATTTAATTTCACCGTTGAAAATGGTGGATTGGATATAAATGGGTACTCTCCAACCTCTTAATGAAGAGATTTTAATATCTCTTATTTACCATGGGCAAATTTAATTAAATATTTGAGTTGCCACATATATTAAGAATAGTTTATGATTTAGGTGGATATTCTAGAAATCAAACATCAATATTTTGAAATCACCTGCCTCTAACCTGTGGTGCAGTGCACAACTACTTTTTTAGAAAGATACTTTACAAATACTGTAAATTTACATTAGTTGATCTCAATAATTTTTGGGTAAAAGATGAGCAGTTGGATTTTTACATGATCTAATATTTCCTCCTTTTTTGGGGAGGGAGAGGAGAGTTTACATGTTCTTATAGTAAGGTTCATCTCACACTGTTTTTACAGGTGAACTTGAATTGAGCAACTCTAGTATAAAATATGGATTTCTTTCAATAGTATTTTTCCACTATTAAAAATTGATAACTTATAACTGTTCTACAGTCTGGATAACTGAAATGCCTTATGTCAATTAGGATATAATTCTCACTTGTCTGTTTGCCATTTCCCCAAATACCATTGAGGTTCTTGAAAAATAAGTTAGATACAGCTCAAAATTGTCCATGAATGTACTTTAAAGGGGATTGGTTAATAAATGTGACCTCAGACACTGATAAGGCCTTCAGAAAGTATTCTCAAAATTATTGTGAGACTGAATAAAATATTTAAATTTATTTTTTAAACCACAGATGAGTAAATTTAATATTTACTGACGTAATTGTACTGATTTGAGTCAAAGTATATACTGTAGCATGGTGTTGACTGGAGTTAATGTGTAAGTTTTGAGTATGTGTCTACAAAAATGTCCTGTTGAGGCCTGCTGAATTTTATATATTCCACTATTGATCATTTTTGTAAAAAAAAAAAAAAAAAGTAATTTCAATTAGATTAGATTCCAGTCTGCTTTATAAAGATAAGTGAATTATAGTTTAAAAATAGTCATTTTCTTGTCCATAAATCTGACAGGGATGTAAGCCCAAATCAGCAAAAGATAATTTAGTACCCTTCACGATTTTGAAGTTAAGCATTTGCGCACTAGTAAAGTGATACTTTAATGTGTGATATTTTAGAGACCCCATTTACTGTGATTTGGGAAAATTGTTTAAATTATATTTGAGAAATAGTTCTTTAAAATCATATGCGCAGAAGAAACCTTAGGCCGAATTTACGGGTATAATCCTTGTAATTTATTTTCTCAGACTTGTGCGGGCCAGATGAGATAATAACCTTATTCTTGTTCACTGTAACAGCAGCATTATTGCTTGGAACTTTAACCATTCTAGAGTAAGGAAACTAAAATTAATTGGTCATCATCTTTTGTTTTTTGTTTTTGTTTTTACCCATATATATCACTAAACAGTTTCTCTCCCTTTTGTCAGTTCCCATTGTGTATCTTTCAGAAGAAGTACTGTATTCAGATGCTAGCCAATGAATTGCCACACAATGGAAAATACGCCACAACATTATAAGGTTTAATAAAATTAAATTTGCACCAAACGTAAGTGTATTCTTATTAACTCTTGACACTTGATTGGTGTTATCTTAATGCATATGATAGTGGACTCCCGGACTCCTATTTCAAAAAACACCTAATTGGTAAATTATGGCCAGTTAGAACTTAGAGATAGTATTTGTTATTAATACTTTTGTGTAAAAAACAAAGATGATTTATGGACAGTTCATTCTAAATTTTCTTCAGTAAAGAACAAAAAACTGGTAAAAATATGGAAAAATTTTGTTATATGCATAGGAGGCTGCTTTTAACTGTTCTTATTTTTTAACTGATGTTAAGTATCAGACGTATATCAGAAATACATAACTCTGATAGTAAGTTTTATAAATTTATTTCCATTACTTTTAAATTGTGAAAACTAAGTAGTCTTGGGTAGTGGAGCAAGATGGCAAAGTGAGTGGACTGTCCCATTTTCTCCCCCCACAACTAACCCACTGAACAACAAAAGTAAGCGGACCAAGATCTCAGAACTCTGGATGGAACCTGAGGTGTTGGAGAGTCGGGGTGAGTCCAGAAGCAGGAGAGAGAAGTGGGGATGGCACAGAAGCTGGGAGAACCTACCTGCTAACATCTGGAGCACTTGCTCATTGCAGCCATTTTGGGATGGGGCTGGGCAGTACCACAAATGGAACACAGAGCTAAATGAGGAAGCTGTAACCTGATAATTTAAGGCAACATAGATTGGCTGTGCAATTAGGAGGGGTTGGAGGGAGACTGTGGCACTGCAAAAGAGTGCTGTTGAATCTCACTGAGGCCTGAGACAGGCACTAGTAGTGGGAGAAACAGCAAAGGGAATGCATCTGATGGGCAACACAGAAGGAAATGGCTGGCTCCCTGGCCACAGTGGGACACTGTGGGAGAGCCTGTACAGGGATGCCTGTGAGGGAGAAACAGCTCCCCACCTTCACCCCTGGAAAGCTGAGCACCACTCCTATGTCAGCGCCTGCAACCAGCTAAAACCACCCCACACATGCATATTGAAATCCAGAAATCATCCAGAACACCTGAATCAGCACTGAAAAAAACCTAAGGATAAGATTGCCTTGTAGGTTCTTAGGAAAATATACCAAGCCCGCTGCCATCGGGTTGATTCTGACTCATAGTGACCCTGCGGGGTGGAATGGAGCTGCCCTGTAGGGTTCCCAGGACCATGAGTCTTTGTGAAGACACACTGCTGCATCTTTCTCCTGCAGAGCGGCTGGTGGGTTTGGGCTGCCAGCTTTTCAATTGGCAGTCAGGCACTTGGCTGCTGTGCAACCAGGGCACCCAATCAGAAAATTTTCCCATGAAAACCAGAAAACAATTTAAAGTTTTTTTTTTTTTTGTGTGTGTGTATATATATGTAGTGGCCCAAGTTCAACAAAAAATAATAAAACTCACAAAATCACAGAAGAACGATCAATCAAAAGCAAAACAGAGGTGGAAATTTCTACTTTAGAAGCAAGACTAACAGAAAAAATTGAAAATTTTCAGACAGTGGTGTAAATATGTCTAAAAAAAGCAAAAAGCACAGAAAACAAACTAGCAGAGATTAGGAAACAAATGGAAGAACAAAAATGAGAGACTCAACAAGGAAATTGAAAACATTTAAAAAAAAAACAAAACCAAAGAGAACTACTGGAACTGAAGAATAAAGCAACTGAATTAGAAAAAGCAAGAGAAACACTCTACAGGTGAACAGACAGAAAGTAGAATAAATGAACTAGAAGACAAAATAACTGAACTTACCAAGACTTGAGAAAAGAACAAAGAAAAGCAAACAAACCCAAATGGAAATATGGGATTCAATTAAGAAATATAACATTAGAATTATTGGAATCCCAGAGTACCATTATAGCAATAAAAGCATGGAAAGAATTTTCCAAGAGATAGAGATAATTTCCCAGACCTGAACAGAGAACTAATCCTGCAAATACAAGAAGCTACAAAAATCCCAATTAGAAGAAACACAAAAACGTCAATTCCACAACATCCTAATAAAATTTTTGAAAACCAAAGACAAGGAGAGAATTCTGAAAACAGCAAGAGAAAGATGCAATATAACACACCGAGGGTCTTTCGTAAGAATCAGTGCAGACTTCTCCCCAGACACTCTAGAAGCCAAGAGATAATGGAGTGACATATATAAAATACTGAAGGAAAACAACTGCCAACCAAGAATTCTTTACCCAGCAAAGCTGTCATTCAAAAACGAGGTGGAAATGAAAACATTCCCAAAGAAACAAGCTCTGGGAATTTGCCAATACCGGACCAGCTTTGCAAGTATTAATCAAGGGAGTACTCTAGATGGAAAGACAAAACATTAAATAAATAACTTGTATCTATACATGGGCACGGGGGGAGAGGGAGATAAAAAATAAGAATGAGAAAGAGGTCTCCAAAAAACACAACAAAATGGGCAATCATGACCAAGCATATGATATTTTCAGGATATAAACTCAATAATTACATCTTGCAAACAATACAACATCAAGTTAATAAGAAATAAATACAAAGTAAACTTATCAAATATACATTGTATACTGATGTTAATGGAGACACATCAACAGAAATGGGGGATGGAGAAGCTTATCAGGAATGGATTTAATATGTTAAGGCTGTATGTTAACTGTTGTTCATAAGCTAAATGCTGCAGTTATCAGTTGTGAAACATACTATATGTGGACCACTAAGAAATCACCAAGCAAAAATACTCAGAAGAAGGAAGAAAGCAAAAAGGCTCATCACAAGAAAGCAGCCAAACACAATCAGAATAAAAAAATAATGAAGATACGAACACTCAAAACACAAATAGCAAAATGAGTGAGGTAGACACTTCGTTTTCAGTAATAACCTAAAATGTAAATGATCTAAACACCCCATGCAAAAGGCAGAGAGTGGCAGAACGGATAAAAAAAATTTTGCTGTCTGCAAGAAACACACCTTAGACATAAGGACACACACACTGAAGATAAAAGGATATATCCTAGGGACCTAAAAATAATGACATAAAAGGACAAATGTACATCTATGTTCATTGCTGCTTTATTCACAATAGCAAGTAAATGGAAACAACCAAAGTGCCCCCAAGCATCTGTCAGTTTGTCATACTGTGGGGGCTTGTGTGTTGCTGTGATGCTGGAAGCTATGCCACTGGTATTCAAATACCAGCAGGGTCACCCATGGTGGACAAGTTTCAGCTGAGCTTCCAGACTAAGACTAGGAAGAAGGACCTGGCAGTCTACTTCTGAAAAGAATTAGCCAGTGAAAACCTTATGAATAGCAGTGGAACATTGTCTGACATAGTGCCGGAAGATGAGCCCCTCAGGTTGGAAGGCACTCAAAACACGACTGGGGAAGAGCTGCCTCCTTAGAGTCAATCTTAATGACGTGGATGGAGCCAAGCTTTCGGAACCTTCATTTACTGATGGGGCACGACTCAAAATGAGAAGAAACAGCTGCAAACATCCATTAATAATCTGAATGCGGAACATACGAAGTATGAATCAAGGAAAACTGGAGACCATAAAAAATGAAATGGAACACATAAATATTGATATCCTAGGCATCAGTAAGCTAAAATGGACTGGTATTGGCCATTTTGAATCAGACAATCATATGGTCTACTATGCTAGGAATGACAAATTGAAGAGGAATGGTATTGCATTCATCATCAAAAAGAACATTTCAAGATCTATCCTGAAGTATAATACAGTCAGTGATAGGATAATATCCATACACCTACAAGAAGACCAACTACTAAGGCCAAAGATGAAGAAATTGAAGATTTTACCAACTTCTGCAGTCTGAAATTGATCAAACATGCAGTCAGGATGCGTTGGTAATTACTGGTGATTGGAATCAAAAGTTGGAAACGAAGAAGGATCAGTAGTTGGAAAATATGGCCTTGGTGATAGAAACTATGCTGGAGATCACATGATAGAATTTTGCAAGACCAATAAATTCTTCATTGCAAATACCTTTTTTCAACAATATAAACAGCGACTATACAGGTGGACCTCAGTGGAAGGAATACACGGAATCAAATTTACTACATCTGTGGAAAGAGTTGATGGAACAACAGTCCGAACAAGGCCAGAGGCTGACTGCAGAACAGACCATCAATTTCTCATATGCAAATTCAAGCTGAAGCTGAAGAAAATTAGAACAAATACAAGAGAACCAAAGTACGACCTTGAGTATACCCCACCTGAATTTAGAGACCATCTCAAGAATAGATTCGACACGTTAAACACTAATGACTGAAGACCAGACGAGTTATGGAATGACATCAAGGACATAATACACGAAGAAAGCAAGAGATGAGAGGTGGGAGGCGGGGCCAAGATGGTGGAGTAGTCAGACAATTCAGGTGGACCCTCTTACAATAAAGACCCAAAAAAACAAGTGATTTGATTATATATGGCAGTCTGGGAGCCCTGAACATCAAAGGCAGAGTTGAGGAACCGGACTGAGTGCCGGGGGAGGGAGAGACTGTTCAGAAGCAGCAAGGAGTTGCCAGACCTGACTCGGTGAGAGCCTGAGCCCTTCAGGCCTTAGAGGCTCGTGGGTGAGCGGTGAGGCAGGCAAGCGGCAGTGCTCGGGAGGTGCGTTTTCTGCACCGGGAGAGACCCAGTGCCAGAGAGTCTACATGGCTACCCAGAACCAGTGAGAAGCTGCCCTGGATCAGCAAAACATAAGTAATTGCATACGGCCTATCGTGCAGATCAAAAACATCCCCCTTAGGGAAAAACCTCTCTCCCATTTACCTCCCCGCTCCCTGCTCTGCATTGGGTTCCAGACGCTTCAGCAATTGCTGAGTCCACTGGGCCAGAAGTAGAATCCATCAAACGCCCGGAGCCATTCTCCCTGCCTTGGAGAGTGAGCAAATTAACAAACAGGAAAAAATAAACTGTTGGCTCCCCTAAGCCAGGAACCCAGGGTGGGCACAGCTCCTTTGCCTAGGCACAGGCATAAGGGATCCATGGACTTTGAGTGCCTTTTCCCCTGCATAGACTTGTGTGGGCCCCTCTCAACAGCGTAGGCCCTCGTTACCGCAGTACAACAGGGTATATACTGGAAGTCTAACTTCAACTGTTTCAGCTGTGAAGTGGCAGGTTCTTGACATTTGACACTGCTCTGCCCATTAAGCAGGGTCTTCACCTATCCACATCAGGGGCCTGAAGACTTGTGGCTCCACCCATACCACCTAGTCATCTGCAATAGGGGCCCATGAATAAGAGGTGCCCCCCCACGCCAGTCCTTAGAGCCAAGAGCATTAGGTGCTCCTAGTCCAGCTGCAAACCCCACCCACCTATGTGCTGTAGTGAACAGGACGTGCCTTCCTCTCGGACACTCAGGGGCAGCCGTCAGC
>NW_004443983.1:6487554-6522380 GCF_000243295.1 Trichechus manatus latirostris
GGAAAGCATGACCCCTGGATTCTCCATCAGCCCAGAAATAAAACAGTTTCTGAGGTCAACTCTTCAGACAGGGATTGGACTGGACTGTGGAACCTAAAATGATACTCGTGAGGAATGTGCCTCTTAGCTCAAGTAGATACAAGAGACTAAACGGGCAGCTACTGTCTGGAGGTGAGATGGGAAGGCAGAGAGGGTTAAGAGCTGGTTGAATGGACATGGGGAATCAGGGGTGGAAAGGATGAGTGTGCTGTCACAGTATGGGAAGAGCAATTAGAGTCACATAACAATGTATGTATAAATTTTTGTATGGGGAAAAAAAAGTAATGCATTTAAAACACATCCATTCACATTAAAGGAGGATTTGATGAGTAATATTTCCACTACCCGGGGTTGCCATGATTCGGAATTGACTCGACGGCAGCTAATAACAACAAATTTCCACTAGTAAAATTAATGTGCTTATTAACCACTGTATACTTTGGTATAGATCAAGGGATGGAATGATTTAAAGTATTTTACATTAGTATCATCAAATAAAAATGGAAAGATATGATTCAACCTAGTATAAACTATTTACAAAACTTTCCAGTAACCAATCTCTTGTATAAAGTGAGATCTTTATTTATCTTGACTTATATATTTGAGTCGTCTATGGATGAATGTGGATATGTATGTATTAATTCATTTGGTCTTTTCCTTTTCCCAAAAGCCAAATGGCCACATGTAACTTTCTTAATGGCCTATTTTCCCCTTGTTTATGTAATAATCAGTGCTAATTATATTGATCCTAGGATTGGTAACTATTTTTAAAGTCCTTTCTTCCTAGCAATTGAATGTCTTTATAGATTATAAAGCTATAAATGATACTCATGGTGATCATATATAATGGTTCTAAAACTTAGCAGGCACCTTGAATCCTTAATAAAAGTAATACTCATTCAACATTCAGTCAATAATATTGGATTCTTGCAATATCAGGCACTACGCCACATGATGATCGTTGTGGCCATTCACTGTAAAGGACTTTGGAAAATAAAAGCAAAAAGAAAACAACCACCAATCTCACCTCCAAGTTATACACTAATGCTTAGGTATGTTTTCCTCATTTTTCTTTTCCATTTTAAGTCTTAAGTCCTTCCAAGAACAGTAGAAGTTCTTAAAGTAGTGGATGGTAGCCAAAATTTGGTAAACTCTGAAAATAGAATTAGGTCAAGAATGAATGAGTGTGACCAGTCTATAATAAAGTGTGAAGGGAAAATAAGGGTTATTCCCCATGCCCTTTCAGAGTAATTTTTCACGGAAAATGAAGTAGTAAAATAAGTCCTCATTCTTTGCTAGTTGGCAACAATTTCTTTTCTATTTATCGCTTCAGTAGCTGATGTTAGGATAGCTTCTACCCATCAAATTTAACTTTTCAAAGAAATTTTGCCAGCTTTTAGTTATAAATAAAGAGCTTATAAAATACATTTTTTAAACCTCTGAGTTTTATATAATCTTAAGAATAACCTAGTATCTGGTAGTGTTTAGTACTCTCTCCGCATCACTGACTTTGAACAAGTCTTGATATATTTGAATTATGAAAATTGTTCCTTATTTTACAGATGAATTATACAAATTAGTATTGTAGAAATTTTTGTAGTTGTAAAATATTTTGATTTTTGAATTCTCCAAAACAGTTTTTAAAATAACTTTTTGTTTTGGACTAATTTTTTTTTAACATTGTTTAGGTATATATATTTTTATTGTACTTTAGATGAAGGTTTACAAAACAAACTAGCTTCTCATTCAAGAATTAGTACACATATTGTTTTGTGACATCGGTTGCCAACCCCATGGTATGTCAACACTCTCCTCTTCTCGACCTGAGGTTCCACATTACCAGCTTTCCTGTCCCCTCCTGCCTTCTCTTCTTTGCCCCTGGGCTGGTGTGCCCATTTAGTCTTGTTTTGTCTTATGGGCCTGTCTAATCTTTGGCTGAAGTGTGAACCTCAGGAGTGACTTAATTGCTGAGCTAAAGGGGTGTCTGGGGTCCATACTCTCCGATTTTCTCTAGTCTCTCTCAGACCAGTAAGACTGGTCTTTTTTTTTTTTTGTGAGTTAGAATTTTGTTCTACATTTCTCTCCAGGACCCTCTATGGTTATTCTGTCAGAGCATTCAGTGGTGGTAGCCAGATACCATCAAGTTGTGCTGGACTCAGTATGGTGGAGGCTGTAGTGCTTGTGGTCCATCAGTCATTTGGACTAATCTTTCCCTTGTGTCTTTGGTTTTCTTCATTCTCCCTTGCTCCACACGGGGTGAGATCAGTGGAGTATTTTAGTATTTTAGATGGCCGCTCACAAGCTCTTTCAGATGCTACTCACCAAAGTAGAATGTAGTACATTTTTGTTTTAAATTGGGTTTTACCAATTGAGCTAGATGTTCCCTGAGACCATGGTCGCCACAGCCCTTAGCCAAGTAATTCGGTCCCTCAGGGGAGTTTGGATGTGTCTGTGGAGCTTCCATGAGCTTGCCTTGGACAAGTTATGCTGGCTTCCCCAGTATTGTGTACTGTCTTACCCTTCACCAAAGTTACCACCTATCTATTGTCTATTTAGAGTTTTTCCATCCTCCCCCCTCCCCTCCCTTATAACCATCAAAGATTCTTCCTTTTTTCTTTTTTTTATTGTAGTTTAGATGAAGGTTTACAGAACAAATAGTTTCTCATTAAACAGTTAGTACACATATTGTTTTATGACAATAGTTAAGAACTCCTCAACATGTCAACACTGTCCCTTCTCAACCTTGGGTTCCCTATTACCAGCTTTCCTGTCCCCTCCTGTCTTCTTGTTCTTGCCCCTGGACTGTTGTGCCCCATTAGTCTCGTTTTGTTTTATGGGGCTATCTAATGTTTGGCTGAAGGGTGAACCTCGGAAGTGACTTCATTACTGAGTTGAAAGGGTGGCTGGAGGCCATACTCTCAGGGTTTCTCCAGTCTCTGTCAGGCCAGTAAGTCTGGTCTTTTTTTGTGAGTTAGAATTTTGTTCTACATTTTTCTCCAGCTCTGTCCAGGACCCTCTGTTGTGATCCCTGTCAGAGCAGTCAGTGGTGGTAGCCAGGCACCATCTAGTTGTACTGGACTCAGTCTGGTGGAGGCTGTGGTGCTTGTGGTCTATTAGTCCTTTGGACTAATCTTTCCCTTGTGTCTTTGGTTTTCTTCATTCTCCCTTGCTCCCGAAAGGGTGAGACTAGTGGAGTATCTTAGATGGCTGCTCACAGGCTTTTAAGACCCCAGACGCTACTCACCAAGGTAGAAGTAGAACATTTTCTTTATAAACTGTGCTATGGCAATTGAGCTAGATGTTCCCCGAGACCATGATCCCCACAGCCCTCCATTCAGCAATTCAGTCCCTCAGGGAGTTTGGACGTGTCCATGACCTTTCGTTGTACAAGTTGTGCTGACTTCCCCAGCATTGTGTACTGTCTAATCCTTCACCAAAGTTACCACTTATCTATTGTCTATTTAGTATTCCCCCTCCACCACTCCCATCCCTTGTAACCAACAAAGATTGTTTCTTTTTGTATGTAAACCTTTTCATGAGTTTTTGTAGTAGTGGTCTCATACAATATTTGTCCTTTTGTAATTGACTTATTTCAGTCAGCATAATGCCCTCCAGATTCATCCATGTTGTGAGATGATTCGCAGATGCATCGTTGTTCTTTAACATTGTGTAGTACTCCATTGTATGTAAGTACCGTAGTTTGTTGATCCATTCATCTGTTGACGGGCATCTATGTTGCTTCCATCTTCTTACTATTGTGAACAATGCTGCAGTGAACATGGGTGTGCATATATCTATTCGTGTGATGGTTCATATTTCTCTAGGATATATTCCTAGGAGTGGGATTGCTGGATCATATGGTATTTCTATTTCTAGCTTTCTAAGGAAGTGTCATATTGTTTTTCAAAATGGTTGTACCATTTTGCATTCCCATCACCAGTACATAAGAGTTCCAATCTCCCTGCAGCCTCTCCAACATTTGTTATTTTTTTTAATGCGTGCCAGTAAAGCCGGGGTGAGATGATATCTCATTGTGGTTTTGATTTGCATTTATCTAATAGCTAGTGATTGTGGGAATTTCCTTATGTGTCTGTTAGCTGCTTGAATGTCTTCTTTGGTGAAGTGTCTGTTCATATCCTTTGCCCATTTTTTAATTGGATTATTTGTCTTTTTGTTGTAGAGGTGTTGGATTTTCCTGTAGATTTTAGAGATTAGATTTTGTTACATTTGTAATAGCCAAGAATTTTTTCCCAGTCTGTCTGTAGGTTCTCTTTTTATTCTTTTGGTGAAGTCTTTTGATGAGCATAAGTGTTTAATTTTTAGAAGATCCCAGGTATCTAGCTTATCTTCTGGAGTTTGTGTGTTGTTAGTTATGGTTTGTATCCTGTTAATGCTGTGTATTAAGGCCTCTAGCATTGATCCTATTTTTTCTTCTATGATCTTTATAGTTTTGGGTTTTATATTTAGGTCTCTGACCAATTTTGAGTTAGTTTTTGTTTATAGTGTGAAGTATGGGTCCTGTTTCATTTTTTTGCAGATGAATATCCAGTTTTGCCAGCACCATTTGTTAAAAAGACTGTCATTTCCCCATTTGATGGACTTTGGGGCCTTGTCGAAGATAAGGTGACTGTAGATGGATGGATTTACATCTAGGTTATCAATTCTGTTCCATTGGTCAACGTATCTGTCCTTATTCCAGTACCAGGCTGTTTTGACTAGTGTAGTTGTATAGTAGGTTCTGAGGTCAGGTGGTGTGAGTCCTCCAACTTTATTCTTCTTCAATAGTGCTTTACTTATCTGGGGCCTCTTCCCTTTCCATATAGAGTTAATGATTAGTTTTCCCATCTCTTTAAAAAATGTTGTTGGTATTTGGATTGGGATTGTACTGTATTTGTCAATTACTTTGGATAGAATTGTCATTTTCACAATGTTGAGCCTACCTATCCATAAGCATCTATGTAGATCTCTTTTGATTTCTTGAAGTACTGTTTTGTAGTTTTCTTTGTATAGGTCTTTTACATCCCTGGTTAGATTTATTCCTAAGTATTTTATATTTTTAGAGGCTATTATAAATCATATTGTTTTCCTGATTTCCTTTTCACTGTTCTCTTTATTGGTGTGCAGGAATCCAACTGATTTTTGTATGTTTATTTTGCATCCTGCTACTCTGCTGAATCTATTACTTCCGGTAGTTTTCTTGTGGAGTCTTTTGGGTTTTCTATGTACAGTATTACATCATTTGCAAATAGGGACAGTTTTACTTCTTCATTACCTGTTTGGATGCCTTCTATTTCTTTTTCTTGCCTTATTGCTTTAGCTAGGACTTCCAGCACAATGTTAAATAGGAGTGGTGATAAAGGGCATCCTTGTCTTTTTCCTGTTCTCAAGGGGAATGTTTTTGCCTGTCTCCATTAAGAATGATGTTGACTGTTGTTTTTGTATAGATGCCCTTCATTATGTTGAGAAATTTCCCTTCTATACCTATTTTATTGAGAGTTTTTATCAGGAATGGGTGTTGGACTTTGTCAAATGCCTTTTCTACGTCAATTGAGATGATCATGTGATTCTTTTATTTATGTGGTGGATTCCGTTGATTGATTTTCTAATGTTGAACTATGCTTGCATAACTGGTATGAATCCTACTCGGTTGTGGTGTAATTATTTTTTTGATATAATGCTGAATTCTATTGACTAGAATTTTGTTGGGAATTTTTGCATTGATATTCCTGAGAAATATTGGTCTGTAATTTTCTTTTTTTGAGGTGTCTTTGCTGGCTTTGGTATCAGGGTTATGCTGCCCTCATAGAATGAATTTGGAAGTATCCCTTCCTTTTCTGTGTCCTGAAATAGTTTCAGGAGTACTTGTGTAAGCTCTTCTCTGAATGTTTCATAGAATTCTCCAGTGAAGCCATCTGGGCCAGAACTCTTTTTTTTGGGAGTTTTTTTAATTACCCTTTCAATCTCTTCTTTTGGTATGGGTCTATTCAGATTTTCAACATCATTTTGTGTTAGTTTGGGTAGGTAGTGAGTTTCTAGAAATTTGTCCATTTCCTCTAGGTTTTCAACACAAAATTTTTTTTAAATGATTATTTTTTGCAGGCTTCAAAGAGAATGACTTTGGATGATGGAAGATTCTGACTACAGGCAACAAGCTCACCCTCATTCAAAAAAAAAAAAGACCATTAAAGTAGAATATGCATTTAATCTTTTGCCACTTAAAATTGTTCTTTCCGTCTCAGCTGATTATTCAACAAATCTAACTCTAGTATATTTTCACTGCTTTTGTTGATTTCCTTTTTTTTATCTAGAAGTTGTGATTGCTGAAATAGAATCAAAGTTTTCAGTTGGAGAAATTTGTCTTCCTACCATTTTGAATGAAACCTTAAAGGTGAACTGACGCTTATGGATTATTAGGAGTAGATGGGGGAGAGATTAGGGCAGAGGATTTTTCTGACTTTTTGGTTTAATAAGAATTGATATATGTTATATGTTATATTTTCCACCTTATTATTATTTTTTAACTAACAGTTCACACTCTTAGGGCTGACTGGCTACTGTATTATTATCTTTTAATTGAAAGGAAGTTTAGAGGACAAGTGAATAGCCCATTGACTGAATTTTCTTCATCTTTTTAAAATCATTACTGTGCTCAAAAGTTTGTACTTTATATTTTATTTTGAAACCTATACTTATTCTTAGATAAAATTGTAGAAGCTAGCTTTTGAATGTGTGTGTGTGTTTGCAAGTGACTTTTTTGTATTCTGAGAGTGCAAGTGACTTTTTTGTATTCTGAACTCGTTAAAGCTGACCCATGCTGTGCATTCAGAATTTGTGCTCAGCATGATTGAAAATCAATCATAGTCAACCAGGTTTGATACCAAGATCTGTTCTCTGTAGTCAAGAATTTTAAAGAAGTTTTTTTTAAGACCTAGAATTGCCAGAAGAATAAAGATGTGTGAGAAATCAAAAATAAATCTCA
Organism: Trichechus manatus latirostris; assembly: GCF_000243295.1. Taxonomy (NCBI): domain Eukaryota; kingdom Metazoa; phylum Chordata; class Mammalia; order Sirenia; family Trichechidae; genus Trichechus; species Trichechus manatus. The sequence goes on from NW_004443983.1 coordinate 6,494,573, forward strand.
TAGTTTTAATCTTTTGCTAATCTTTTAAGTCATTTAGAAGTACTTTCCTAAAAAAATATCTTGAAACTGACCTAGGAAAATTAATTCATAACCTCTACCTCCAGAATCAGGTAAAATTTGGTTTGAAAGTGATTTTTTTTTTTTTCCTATTTCTGTAATCTTATTTTACATTCTGTTCTTAATGTCATAGGTGAAATGATTTCAGGACGTTAGTCAAATGAGAATGCACATCTGCTTTGCTAGGCTAAGGCACTGAGGAAGATATTTAAGAGAATGAGACCTAAGACAGAGTATTTAGAGCAGCAATGGTATGTGCGGGTTTTGTTTTTAATCTAATCTGAATTTAGCTTTTAACAATTGCATTTTAACTTATTTATATTTATAGTGATTTCTAATTTATTTGGACTTACTTCTACCATCTTGTTTTACCAATCTTTTATGTTGCTTTTATTTCTTCTTTCTTACCTATAAGAAGATTTTTTTTCTGTATTTCTGTCTCCTTTTTTCCTTCTATTTGTTTAGATATTATACATTCCATTTTTTAAAAAACGTTTTTAGTGCCTTCATTTACATTTTAATATGTGTAATGTGTTGTATTGTGGCCTCCAAAAATATATGTCCACCTGAAACCTCAAAATGTGACCTTATTTGGAGTAAGGGTCCTTGCATATATGTAAATAAGGTAAGGATCTGAAGATAAGATTATTTAGGATTGGGGTAGGCCCTAAATCCAAAGATGAATGTCCTTATAAGAGACAGAAAAGGAGAAAACACAGAGACCCTGGGGGAGAGGTCACGTGAAGACAGAAACATACAGAGGGAAGGCCATGTGAAGATGGAAGCAGAGATTGGAGATAGGCAGCTACAAGTCTAGGAATGCTGGGAATTGCTGGCAGCCACCAGAAGCTAGGAGAGAGACATGGAAAGGATTCTCCCTCAGAGCCTCCAGGAGGAACTGACTCTGCCAACACCTGTGTTCCAGACTCTGGCCTCCAGAACTATGAGAGAAATTTCTGTTGTTTTAATTGCTCAGATTGTAGTAATTTGTTGCAGCAGCCAGAGGAAACTAATACAATATGTATACTGGCTTAACAGGGTTATATGTAGTATACGGACCTTGAAATTTTTTAACTCCAATCACCTTTTTCTCATATTTCAGGTTATAAATCTAAGATTTTTTTTCACATTGGTTTTAACTTTATTCCCATTCAAATTAATCATTTTGTTGTTGTTTTAGTTTGTGCTCAAATGTATTTTTTACCAGTTTCACTGATAACACTATTCATTACTTGCATCCCATTCTTTCCTTTGGAATTTTTTTTTCTTTTTTAAGTACTTCCTTTAGTATTCTTTTTTGGAAGTACTGTGTGTGTCTCACTGTGACAACTTTTCCCTCAGCATTTTGAAGATACTATCCTATTTTGGCTTCTAATGTTGCAGAGAAATTCTGCTGTTATTTGCTCCATGTGGGTAATCATCTTTTTTTTTTTTTGCTCTCATTTCCTTTTCTATTTTCTCTGTGTTTGGCATTCTGTAGTTTCATTATGATGTGGCTAGGTTTGTATTTATTTATTTATCCTGCTTGTGACTCAGTATGCTTCTTCAATTTGAAGATTTATAGCTTTCTTTAGTTCAAGAAAATTATCAGCCATTATAAATTTGTCTGTTGACTTTCCCCTATTCTCTTTTTTCTTTACTTCTGGAGTTCCTATTAGATGTATTGTTAGATGTTCTAAGTAATTTTCTTAAATCTTCTCTTCATTCACTAATTCTTTTATTTACTATTTAATCTCTTGTTTAACATATCTATTAAGATTTTCAATTTCAGTGACCATATATTTTTATTTCTGGAAGTTCGATTTGGTTGTTTTTGAGTTTGCGTATTCTTTTTTAGTGTCTCTCTCTTATCATTTTAAGCATTCCTGCCTTGAACTCTTTTCAATTGTTATACTGTCTGAAGTTCTTGAGGTGCTAATCCTCCTGTTGGTAGTGCTGCCCACTTCATGATGGATCATTTTCTATTGTAGTTTGTAATTTTCTTTGTGTGGTTGTCTTCAGCAGGTGACTTTTTTTAAGTGTCCTAGGCTTTGGAAGTATCCCTTCAGAGCAACCAGGGCCCCAGGGATTACAGGATGGGTTAGCATATTAAAATTTTAGCTGGGGCATCCTATATGAAATAGATAGAGCTGATTTGGATTCCATGCACAAAGTACAGGCTTAAAGTTTCAGTTTCTCTTGAGAACATTTTTTGTTTGCTCCCAGAGTAATGGGCAGACAACAAAGATTCCCTGCTGCTTCTCCGGACTAGAAGTCAAAGTTTTTCTTGGCCCCCTTTACTCAAGGGGTAGTCGTTCCAGGGTTTCTCAGATCATTCGTGGAATTTAGTTCCAGCTTACTGTTTCAGTGAGACTCAAGGAGATGCCTTCTATAGGTGTTACATCCTTGTTCCCTGGTTATTAGACACCACTACCACCATCTTTATTCTGATGTTAGCTCATGTGCTTCCTGCCCTGGCTTTGAATTCCCCTCTCCATTTCTAAAACTTAAAGAATTTCCTGTCTTTCAAGTTCAGCTATGTATTTAAAAAAACATATTACTATTACTATTTTGTATATTTATCCAGCATTTCGATGTGTTTGGAATATAAAAGTAGCCTGCACTAAGCCACTCCTCCATTCTCATCTCAAACTGTGCTGGGTCACAAATACCAGAGTTACTAAGAGATTTACTGTTTTATAAATTAGAGATGATTCAAGGTCATTTTTTTATTGACATTCTCTCTGGAATTGTTATACTTTGTTAATGGTTCAGAAAAGTAAGGAATTATCATTGTGCTGAGAATCATATATAACCTTGGGTACACCCATGGAATTCAGTTCTGAACGTGAACGCTATCTTCTGCCAGAATAGAAAACAAAGTTGCCTAGAGCAACCTGTAATGAGTCCAAGATCTGCGTCTAAGAACACTTTGAGCCACTGATCGGTCTTCATTTCAAAGCCGTAGATTGCAGGCCTAGCTCAAGTAAACCTTCCTGCAATGTTCAGGGTAAAAGGGAAGGTGAGAGTTTGTATAATGCATTTCTTCTAATTTACTGAAAACATTTACTCATAGGTTATTTTGGTGTGCAAAGTACAGCTTTTAATTTTATCCTTTAATCTTATGTGAATTATTTAGTGTTTAATGGTGCTTTTAGAGAATGTATTGTCTTTAGCAGTGGACTAATATCTCAAGGTAACTAAAAGAAGAAATGTGTATTTAATAAATCCTTTCACCCATAAGCACTCCATTTAATATATATTATATATTGACCCTTAAGATATTTATATGTATATATATATGTAAGTATATATATTTAAGGACCCTTGAGATGTATATATACAGGCAGTCCCCAGGTTATGAACTAGATCCGTTCCTGTGTCTTTAAGTTGAATTATTTGTAGGTAAGTCGAAACAGGTGCATACGGTTCTTATTTAGCCTTACTTCAGTGCAAGAAAAGGCTCTAAGTCTTTTCAATGATTTAAAAGCTGCACGTGCAGCAAGTGAAGCTGATTGTGATAAAGAATTTTTTGCTGGTAGAGACTGGTTCAATCATTTCAAAGTGAGAGCAAATTTACATAACATTTAAAGCCAAGTATGAGTTGTCTGTAAGTCGGATACGTATTTGTAGCCTGAGGACTGCCTTTATCTATAAAGAAAGAGGGAGAGATAAAAACAGAGCGAGAGGCCCCTCCCAAGAAACTATTTGATATATAGCTAAATGGTAATGCACTTTGTTGGGCTGTGCCAACAGCATAATGGATAGTGTGTTTGTTGTAGAGCTTGTGTTAAGGAGTGGCTTATTAAATTATAATGGCAAGACTATTTTTAGGCATAGAAAATGCTAGCTATTCAAGGGTCAGATGTCTAAAAAAAAATTAGATCCGCATCAGATGGGAACACACTTTAAACAATTGTGACCACGTTTATTTTGCTTGCTAGTTACCCGCAGAGGCCACAGGACATGACAGAATTGCAGACACAGAGAAGGTGTGGTAAATTTCCCTGATATCAAACAGCTGAAAAAAATAGTTCGGCTCTGGTAGTAAGGAATTTATCTGTTCAGAAGATAATTTCACAGCTCATTGCAGCTTTTTATTGCATTGAATTCATTTAACATACCTTCTTTGCAACATAAAATTACTGTGTTAAAGTATGGAAGTATTACTTCTGGATGTGTTCAAGTTTCCTTAGGCAATTACCGAACTGCCACCTTTTCTAGAAATTTAAAGTTACATGTGGTTTTATTTATTTATTCAATTAAATTCAACAAACTAGGTCAAAGGAAGTGATGAGCAGAACACAAAATAAAGAAAAAGAAGGAGCTAATGAATAAAATATTAGAAAGTAAAGATTAATATATTACTGAAGTGTATGGACCTATTTACTAGCTTTGTGATCTTGAGCTAGTTACAAATTTTTTTTAAAGCCTCAGTGCCATGGTTAATGAGAATTAATAATACATATAAGCACTAAGTAGAGCACCTGGCATATAATTTCTTAATAAATGGTAGTAGCTATTATTATGTGAGGAGCCATGGTGGCACAATGGTTAGGCCCTGAGCTGCTAACCGAAAGATTGGTGTTTCAAGCCCACCCAGTGGCTCCACAGGAGAAAAGACCTGGAGATCAGCTCCTGCATAAAGATCACAGCCTAGGAAACACTATGGGGCAGGCAGTTCTACTCTGTCCTATAGTGTCGCTATGAGTCAGAATTGACTCTTCCACACACAGCAACAACAACAAATTATTATGTGGTTGAAAGATAGATCATAAAATGTTATAAACACTAGATTTATTTGTCTTTAACCTTTAAACAAACTTCACAACTACAGTAAGCTTATTTTATTTCCATTTGATCAAAAATATAAAATTTGTATTTTCTGAAATCTAGAATATAAAACTAAAGAGGGCAGCTTGCATTCAAAACTAGTAAGTTGATGTACTTTCTTGAAAGATGAAGTTGAGAGGTAGTGGGAGGGAAGAGCTTAGAATTAGAAAATCTTCATTCTTAATTTTGAACCATGAAGAGCAAGGCTATGAGATCTAATACATTAACGTTCTATAATATCTTTAAAAATAAGCCCTGAAATAACAGGCCCGGAATGAGAAATGTGCTCAACTTTTCAAAAGATTTCCTTTGAAGGGTCTCACTTGCATTGTCTTTCAAAGGCGGAGAACTGCTTTCTAATTCTGCATCTAAAGAAAAATTGGCCACATTTTCAGTATTATGAACAGACTTCTAATGCCCAAAGGGAATTATGTTCTGTCTTTTATTGCCTGTGGGAGGGGTGTTGCTAAGAAACAGAGTTCCTGATACATGCTGAGGAAAGCAGCTTGTCATTTCGGTGATGAACTGAGAATAAAATGCAATGAAGGCATTGTATTTTCAAAATCTAAGGCTGTTACTGGCCAAAGAAGACTGTATCTCTGGCTGATAGGACATAAGTCATCTGATTATGTGAGGCTCAGAAAACAAACCTTAAAAGCCCATATTATGGATGCTCTAAAAGCATATATGGTGTGCCAAATCATTCTTTTGTGGGTATTTGAATGATGAAAGGAAAAAAGCTACAGAGCTTGAAAGATGGAAGGAAACCAACACATATGTATTGAGCATTGGGCTGAGCTCCGTCATGGCCATCATCTTGCTGGCTCTGATACCCTGTGAAGTAGGTGGCATTGCTTTATTTTACATATGAGGAAATAAGTTCATTTGAAACTTGACCAAAGCCACAAGGCTACTAAGTGCCAGTGCTCATAACTTCAAGTCTATGCTTTCTGACTCCAGATGCTGAGTTCTTGCCGCTACACTTACCATCTGTCATCTTCTGTTTTCAGAGACTAAAGTAAGGTAAGAGACCACAGTTGCAAAGCAGATTGGACAAATCTTATAATGTGAAGATGCAGGCCTAGATTGTAAAGAAGGCCTAGATTTCTGGTTTCCTTCGTCTGCTAAAGTGCAGGCACTTTCTCATAATTTTTATCCTCTGAAGAGGACTTGAAACACTTACTGATGAAGATCAAAGACCACAGTCTTCAGTATGGATTATATCTCAACATAAAGAAAACCAAAATCATCACAACTGGACCTGCAAGCAACATCATGATAAACGGAGAAAAGATTGAAGTTGTCAGGATTTCATTTTACTTGAAACCACAGTCAACACCCATGGAAGCAGTGGTCAGGAAATCAATGACGCACTGCGTTGGGCAAATCTGCTGCGAAAGACCTCTTTAAAGTGTTAAAAAGCAAAGATGTCACTTTTAGGACGAAGGTGTACCTGACCCAAGCCATGGTGTTTTCAATGGCCTCATATGCATGTGAAAGCTGGACAATGAATAAGAAGACTGAAGAACAGTCACCTTTGAATTGTAGCGTTGGTGAAGAATATTGAATATACCATGGACTGCCAAAAGAACGAACAAATCTGTCTTGGAAGAAGTATAACTAGAATGCTCATTAGAAGCAAGGATGGCGAGACTCCATCTCATATACTTTGGACATGTTATCAGGAGGGATCAGTCCCCGGAGAGGGACATCACGCTTGGTAAAGTAGAGGGTCATCAAAAAATAGGAGGACCCTTAACGAGATGGATTGACACTGTGGCTGAAACAATGGGCTCAACCATAACAATGGTTGTGAGGATGGTACAGGACTGGACAGTGTTTCGTCCCGTTGTGCGTAGGGTCGCTATGAGTTGGAACCGACTCAACTGCACCTAACAACAACAACAAGGTACTACACCCTCAGGTGAATATGTATTCTTGCCAAAAATCTCTAAGGTACAGAGTGTAGGGAATTATTGACAGTCTTTCGATAAGTGACAGACCTATTGAGGAAGTGACAATAAGATCTAGTATGATGTAGGAGACAATCTAAAATGATTGGGATCTGTAGGAGCCCCTCCAATTTTGTTTCTGTTATACCACCAGGTTTTCAGACTTCCACCCTCACCTTTTCAGCACTCTAATTAGTTTTCTCTATTATAATAATTCAGTTCATATATAGCTCGTGGGAATGACCATTGTATTCAGAAGTAGGGATATATATTCATTCCACAAATATTAATTGAGAGCATTCTATGTAATAGGCGGTGTTACAGAAGCTGGGGAATGAGCAGAAATCAAGACAAAATCTCTTTTCTCATAGAACTTATCTTCCAGTGGAAAAGATATTTATGTAATTTCAGATAGTGATACACGCTCTGCAGAAAATAAAACAATGTAAAGGGATGAAGAATGAGTGGGAATGGGACTGGTATGGAAATTTAGAAAGGGTGATCACTGAAGTCTTCTCCAAGGACCTGACATTTGAACTGAGGCCTGAAAGAAAGGAGCAAGTTATGTAACATTCTGGGGGCAGAGAGTCTGAAGCAGAGAGAATAGCAAGTGTAGGACCCTGAGGTGGGCTTTAGCTTAGTTATTTAAGGAATGGCAAGGACATAGCACATGAATGAGAGAGGTTGACAGAGACACATTATATTAGGCCTTGAGGGCCACGTAGAGGAGTTTGGATTTTATTCTGGGTGTGATCAGAAGACACTGGAAGGTCCTGATCCAGAGCTAATGTGCTTTCTGTTATTAAGAAATAACTCTGACTGCTGTCTGGAGAATAGGTTGTTGTGAGTGGAAGCTTGGAAACTTTTAGGAGGCTATTACTGTAGTCCAGCTGAAAGATGATGATGACCAGGACTAGGATGCTAGCAAAGGAAATGGAGAGAAGTGGAAGGATACAGGCTAGGGCTTAGAGGTAGTTCCTGAAGGATTGCTGATGGAGTGCATGAGGCATGTGAAGGGTAGAAGAAGAATCAGGGACTATAAACAAATATTTGGCAATTTGTCACTTTTGTAATAGTTATAAAATAAAACCTACCCTGCTGATGATAACCCAATTATTTCTGTTACTCCTCAAAGTTCAGCATCAGGGACTGGCTGTATACATACACACTTGTGAATGCTGATGGGATTTTAAAAATTGAAGCTTTAAAATGTTTTCTTTTAAATTAATGTTGTCCCAGAAAGGGAAGAGCAAATATTCCCTTAGCTGTCAGAACCTCAAGAAAGAAAGAAAAAAAAAAAAAAAAATCCAAAGACATAAAAAAAGAAAAACCCAAAAAAACCCCAGAATATTTGGTTTACATAGACCATTGAAAATAGCTGTCAGAATCTTTAAAAAGAAAAAAAAGAAAGCCAAAGATATAAATAAATAAACTCTGCAAATGATTTTTGTTTACATGCTTCATAATAATTGTTGAATTATTGTATATTCTGTTGTGTATATTCTCAACAACAAATTAAACTAAATTAATATAAAAAAACAAACAAAAAGCCAATTATAAAAAATGTTGGTCTATTTAGAGTCTCGTGGGAGGAAATACTAAGGCAGTCTAAGCACTCATGTTTGGAGTACATAATTCTCCCTAGAATAAATAGTGTACAAGTGAAAAAAAGAATATTTAGATTATGGGTCTCCAAGGACTGCAGGAATTTATACGTACCTGAGTCACAAAAAAAAAAAAGTAAAGTGGTTTGTGCACAGTGAGAAGTAGATGAAATAGAATTTGTTGAGTTAGACAGAAAGGGAAACAGCACCTTCAGTGGAACATAGGATATTTCCTCTGGTTCAAATTCAAGACAATCACCATAAAAAGTAGCTGCCCCTGATAACAAAGTCAGCACATAGATAAAGAGATTTTTGTTAAATTTGTTGTTGTTAGGTGCCGTAGAATCACTTCCAACTCATAGAGACCCTGTGCACAACAGAACGAAACACTGCCTGGTCCTGCGCCATCCTCACATTCATTGCTATGTTTGAACCCATTGTTGCAGCAACTATGTCAATGCATCTCATTGAGGGTCTTCCTTTCTTTTACTGGCACTCTACTTTACCAAACATGATGAACGTCTCCAAGTTCAGGTCCCTCCTGATAATATGTCCAAAGTATGTGAGACAAAGTCTTGCCATTCTGGTTTCTAAGGAGTATTCTGGCTGTACTTCTTCCAAGACAGATCTGTTCCTTCTTCTGGCAGTCCATGATGTATTCAATATTCTTTGCCAACGCCATAATTCAGAGGCGTCAATTCTTCTTCAGTCTCCTTATTCATTGCCCAGCTTTCCCATGCATATGAGGTGATTGAAAATACCATGGCTTGGGTCAGGCACACCTTAGTACTCAAGGTGACATCTTTGCTTTTTAAAACTTGAAAGAGGTCTTGACTGCTGCTTCCATGGGTTTTGACTGTGGATCCAAGTAAAATGAAATCCTTGACAACTTCAATGTTTTCTCCGTTTATCATGATGTTTATTTTCTTTATTTTATTTTTGAGATGATATCCATACTGAAGGCTATAGTCTTTGCTCTTCATAGGAAAGTACTTCAAGTCCTCTTCGCTTTCAGCAGGCAAGGTTGTGTCATCTGCATAACACAGGTTATTAATGAGTCTTCTTCCAATCCTGATGCCCTGTTCTTTGTACAGTCCAGTTTCTCGGATTATTTGCTCAGCATACAGACTGAATAAATTTGGTGTAAGGATACAAACCTGATGTATGTCTTTCCTGATTTCAAACCATGCAGTAAGCCTTTGTTCTGTTCAAACAACTGCCTCTTGGTTTATATACAGGTTCCACATGTGCACAATTAAGTGTTCTGGAATTCCCATTCTTCGCAATGTTATCCACACAGTTGAATACTTTTGCATGGTCAATAAAACACAGGTAAACATCTTTCTGGTATTCTCTGCTTTCAGCCAAGATCCATCAGATATTAGAAATGATATCCCTCCTTCCACATCCTCTTCTGAATCCAGCTTGAATTTCTGGCAATTCCCTGTTGATGTACTGCTGCAACCATTTTTGAATTGTCTTCACCAAAATTTAACTTGTGTGTGTTATTAACGATATTGTTCGATATTTTTTGCATTCTGCTGGATCGCTTTTCTTTGGAATAGGCACAAATATGGATCTCTTCCAGTCAGTTGGCCAGGTAGCTATCTTCCAAATTTCTTGGCATAGATGAGTGAGCACATCCAACATTGCATCCATTTGTAGAAACATCTCAGTTGGTATTCCATCAATTCCTGGAGCCTTGCTTTTTGCCAATGCCTTCAATGCAGCTTGGACTTCTTCCTTCAATACCATTGGTTCTTGATCATATCCTACCTCCTGAAATGGTTGAACATTGACCAATTCTTTTTGGTACAGTGACTGTGTGTATTCTTTCCATCTTCTCTTGATGCTTCATTCCATATTTTGTCCATAGAATCCCTCGCTATTGCAACTTGAGGCTTCAATTTTTTCTTCAGTTCTTTCAGCTTGAGAAATACTGAGCATATTCTTCCCTTTTATAACTCCAGGTCTTTGCACATTTCATTATAATACTTTACTTTGTCTTCTTGAGCTTTCCTTTGAAATCTTCTGTTCAGCTCTTTTGCGTCATCATTTCTTCTATTTACTTTAGCTACTCTGTGTTCAAGACTAAGTTTCACGTTCTCTTCTGACATCCATTTTTATCTTTTCTTTCTTTCTTGTCTGTCTAATGACCTCTTGTTTCTTCATGTTCAATGTCCTTGATGTCATTCCACAACTCGTCTGATCTTCCACTATTAGTGTTAAATGTGTCAAATCTATTCTTGAGATGGTCTGTAAATTCAGGTGGGATATACTCAAGGTCATATTTTGGTTTGCATGGACTTGTTCTAATTTTCTTCAGCTTCAACTTGAACTTGAATATGAGCAATTTATGGTCTGTTCTGCAGTTGGCCCCTGGCCTCGTTCTGACTAATGATATTGAGTTTTATGTTGTCTCTTTTCACAGATGTAGTCAATTTGATTCCTCTGTATTCCATCTGGCCATGTCCACATATATAGTGGCTGTTTATGTTGTTGAAAAAAGGTATTTGCAATGAAGAATTCATTGGTCTTACAAAATTCTGTCATGTGATCTCCTGAGTCATTTCTATCACCAAAGCCATATTTTCCAACTACCAATCCTTCTTCCTTGTTTCCAACTTTGGCATTCCAATCACCGGTAATTATCAGTGAATCTTGATTGCATGTTTGATCAATTTGAAACTGTAGAAGTTGGTAAAAATCTTCAATTTCTTCATCTTTGGCATTAGTGGTTAGTATGCAAGTTTGAATAATAGTCATATTAACTGATCTCTCTTGTAGGCATATGGATATTATCTTATCACTGACAATGTTGTACTTCAGATAGATCTTGAAATGTTCTTTTTGACCATGAATGCGATGCCATTCCTCTTCAATTTGTCATTCCTCGCGTAGTAGACCATATGATTGTCTGATTTAAAATGACAATACCAGCCCATTTCAGCTCAGTAATGCTTAGGATATCAACCTTTATGTGTTCCATTTCATTTTTGATGACTTTCAATTTTTCTAGATTCATACTTTGTACAGTCCATGTTCTGATAATTAATGGATGTTTGCAGCTATTTCTTCTCATTTTGAGTCATGCCACATCAAAATATGAAGGTCCCAGAAGCTTTATTCCATATACGTCATTAAGATCAGCTCCACTTTCAGGAGGCAGATTTTCCCCAGTCTTATTCTGAGTGCCTTCCAACCTGAGGGGCTCATCTTCTGGCACTATATCAGACAATATTTTGCTGCTTTTCATAAGGTTTCACTGGCCAGTTTTTTTAGAAGTACATTGCCAGATTCTTCTTCCTAGTCTGTCTTAGTCTGGAAGCGTCACTGAAACATGTCCACCATGGGTTATCCTGTTGTTATTTGAAATACCAGTGGCATAGCTTCCACCATCATAGCAACATGAAAGCCACCACAGTTTGACAGATAAGTGGTGGTTCTTAAAATAGTGTATTAAATTAATCATATCATCAAATTAATACCTAAAAGTACATGATTAAAATGAAAACTTTCACCAGTAAATTACCCAGCAGTCTAGAGTGGACATCTACCTCCCTGCCCCCAGCACCACCCTAGCATCATCCGTTCTTGTCTTCTAGCAACATCTTCATGATTTTGTTTGGTGTAATAACCCCCTCTTCGAAAGGTTACCATCTTAATGGAACTGTTCTTTTAGCACCGACCAAGGAAGGACAATCAGACGCACTCTCTATGGATCTGAATTTGGATTTAATACTAACAGTTAGAAGTGGTTGGAGCTCATTGAACTCTACAACGGAATCTTGAAGGGACTCCCTGTTGGTTCTAACTACCTAGATTTCCCAGAGCCGCTTGGTTCCTGTCTCTGTTGAGATTTGGTTCTTCAGCTTTTCCTTAGCTAATATCAGCAACCATATCCTCTCAATAAATTCCTTTTTTTTTTTGCTAAGTTACTGGTGTTGGTTTCTGTTTCTTACAGCTGAAGAATCCTAACTGATATACAGTTAAATTATACCTTTTTCATAACAAATCCTGGTTTTAACAAAAACTGATTTTGACAGCAAGACAATGCTGGAAGAGGCTCTTGTGTTCTTTAGCTCCCTAGTTGTTGCTAAGACTTCAGAAGGTCATAGTGTTAAGAAGCTTTGTATTTAGGAATAACACAGGGTTGCTACGAGTTAGAATCAACTTGATGGCAATGGGTTTGGTTTTTTGGTTTTTAGAAATCACGTCAGTTCCCATGACTTTCTCGATGAGACATTTGGTGTGATATGGCTATTTATTCAAGGTAATGTTACTCTTATTCCTTTAAGTTTTCTTTATATATGGTTGAAAACAACAACTATATGTCATACATTTTTTGAAGATCCATATTTCAGTTGATGTTGTTTTTCTTTTTTTTGCTTTTTCTGTCTTTCAAAGTGTTCACAATTTATTAAAATGCCACTCTTTCACATGTGATTTGCTGTCAAGAGAAATGGTGGTAGCCCAGATCGAACACAGGGGACAGACAAGGTGATCAGACTTGCAGAAATGTGTGACTTGAGGGGCTTGAGCAGAGCTGGCCTAGTGCGTTCAACATATGGAAGCTGATGAGGGCATGTTTTGAAAGATGGAAGAAGGAAAGGGTGGTTAGCTCTGTTTTCTTTTCTCTACCTTTTTTTTTTTTTTTTACATTTTCAACATGTGTCATTCTGCACACTAAGCCTGTTGCTTCCATGTTGCTTCCTTGGTTAGAATTAAAAACCCGAAATTTAAATAAGATATTCACGAAGATACAGAAGGAGAATAAAGAGAAAGGAAACTTAATTTGTAAATGACATGAAGGACAGGAAGAGTAGGAAGATAATTAACTTATGCAACTAAGTTCATGCAAAAAAGGTGTTGGGGAGGGGTAATGAATGCTTTAATTTGCCAAAGTCAGTGTGCCAGTAAAGTATGAGCAATGTTCTATGTAAAATAATGAGGCGTTGAATGCCATCACTGAGATTGCATTTCTTCTAGCATTGAGCCATGCTTGGGGGAGTGTCTTTGAGAGATAAATTAGTCAACTATTTCTAAGCCCACCACCTCAGAAAATATTTTTTATCACTCTTAATTTTAGAGGGATCCCTACTCCCCAGTCCTTGTGGAGCTTCCAGTACCAGCCCTTCTTTCCTCCCTTCTGCCAAGGGAGGAGAAGCAATTATCTGATTGTAGAGCTTGTTAGCTCAGCCCTATCAGGTTTCTCCTGGCTAGCCTGCCCTCAGGACAGGTGCATTCTCCTTTCACTCCTGTCCCCCATGCAGTAAGCACACCTGGGTCATGCCCAGAACCTACCTTCTACATGTACTTCTGGAGACATATGTCTCTCTGTCCTTGCTATTGGGGCTCAACAGGTATGAGGCAGCAATTTCCTTTGAAGCTGACTGGATATGTTTTGAGTGGTCTGGAGGCCCAGTCTTCTCTGTGGTGGATTCCAAGGTCCAGACCCAAAAAGCAAGTGGCGGGTATTCCATTCAGAGATCAAGCCAACCATAAGGCAGTGTTAGGGGATGGACGGTGGAGGATAAATGGGATAAAAAGGGTAATTAGGGAAGGCCTCTCTGAGGAGGTGACATTTTAGCTGAGACATGAATACTATAAAGGAGAAAGATGTGAAGATTTGGAAACAGAGTGTATCAGGAAGAAGAAACAGCAACGGTAAAGGCCCTGAGGTGGGAACTAGCTTGGATGTTCCAGGAACAGCAGAAAGGCCAGCATGGTTGCAACACAGCCAGTGAAGGGGAAAGTGGTAAGACATAAGGCCAGAGGGAGAGGCAAAGGCCATGGTAAGGAGTTTGAATTTTATTCCAAGCAACATGGGAAACCATTGGAGGATATTGAGTAAAGAAGTGATGCGATCTGATTCGTGTTTTAAAAACATTCTGTATGATACTGTAATGATAGATACATAATATTATGTATTTGTCAAAACCCATAGAACTGTACAACATTACATTACCCTTATATAAACTCTAAGGAACCCTGGTGGCGCAATGGTTAAGCCCTGGGCTGCTAACTGAAAGATGGGAGATTTGAACCCACCAGCGGCTCCATGGGAGAAAAGATCTGGCAACCTGCTCCTGTAAAGATTATAGCCTAGGAAAACCTCTGGGGCAGTTCTAGTCTGTCATATAGGGTTGCTATAGGTTGGAATCGACTTGATGGCACACAACAACAACAATGTAAACTATGGACTTCAGTTAATAATAATGGCTCAACATTGCTTCATCAAATGTAACAAATGTGCCACACCAATGCAAGATGTTAATAATAGGAGAAACCGTGGGCAGGAGGAGAGAGCATTTGGGAATCTTTGTACTTTTTGCTCAATTTTTTGTAAACCTAAAAATCCTCTAAAAAAAAAAAGTCTATAATTGAAAAAAAAAAAAAGAAAGACCACTCTCTGTGCTATAGAGAAGAGACAGAGGGAGGCAAGAGTGGAAGCAGGGAGTGGTAGTGGTGGAGATGGTGAGAAGTGGACAGATTTGGAATATACATTGAAAACTGTGAGAGCTGAAACTCAACAGGACTGCCTTGTTTTTCCAGGTCTCGCAAGTTTTCCACCTTTGACAGGGTACTTAACACCCACTTTTCTATTCTTCTCTATTAAGAATCGTACCTCGTAAATACCCAGTGAGTTGTCCTTCTCTGACAGGTTTCCGCCTTGTGTAGGTACCGGCTTTCACAGGTTTTACTGTATTTTGAAGATATAGCTAACAGGACTAGTTAAAGGGTTTGATGTTGGATATGAAGAAAAAAGAAGGAATTAAGGATGACTCCTAGATGGAGCCTGAGCGTCTGGGTGAATAGTGGTGCCATTAATTAAGATGGGTGAGTGGAGGGAGAAGGAGTGGTGGTGAGGGGTAGGGTTCTGTCTGGGATAGGTTACATTTGAGATCTTATTGGACGTCCAAGAAAAAAACATCAAGTGTAGACCAGTCCACAGCTCCAGTGAGAGTCTGGTGCTGGATATATATTTGGAAGCCATCAACGTATCCAAAATCAAACCCATTGCCGTCGAGTTGACTCTGACTCCTAGTGACTTTATATGACAGAGTAGAACTGCTCCATAGGATTTCCGAGGCTTTAACTCTTTACAGAAGCAGATTGTCACATCTTTCTCCCATGGAGCAGCTGGTGGGTTTGAACCGCGGACCTTTTGGTTAGCAGCCGAGCACTTAACCACTGTGACACCAGGGCTCACCCTATCAACGTATAGATGATGATATTTAAAGCCTTGGAACTGTGTGATTTCACCTACATATAGATGTATTTAGAGAAGAAATTGAGGACTGAGCTTGGAGTACTCCCAGCATCTTAGAGATCAGGAAGTGAAGAGTCAGCAAATGAGCCTGACAAAGCACTACAGTGAGGTAGGAAAGTTGACTTCTCAGCATGCTCTTAAGACTTTCTCATGTACATGCATGTCAGCTAAACAAAGGTGGAAAAGAAAAAAATGGTACATTCCACTTTATAGCTAGAAGCGTAGGAGCCTGGGGGGGCCTTGGAGGCTCTTATGTCACCTTTCCACCCAATGCAGATTCTTCAGTTTCTGCTTAAACATTTCCAGTGCTAGGGTGCTTTGCAAGAGGAAAAGTTCAGTTAATGTGACCCTCTATTTCTTAAAAAAGTTAACCTAATACTGAACAACAGCAAAAAAGTTTTCATCAAGGCTAAATCTCTCTCAGCTTCCCTAGCATGTAGTAAGAATGAGTCCTATTAACATTAACCTGAATGTGCTAACTCCAGGCCACACCACTCTTGCAGAGTGTCGGTTCTGGAGCTCTGTGGGCTGTGGGGAGAGAGCTTTGTCAGGCCGAGACACACGGCTTTATCTCCCCAGGGCACACACTTGGCACCCACATAGTTGGGTCAGGTCTGGATCGATTCAAGTATTGTTTATCTGAAACCACTTATCTCTGACACTCAAGCCTTACTGCTAAGCCTGACAAGCCCTGCCAGGCTGCTTCAAGATGGTGAACTCCCTCTCAGAAGCCTAGCTGACCCTACAAGCTGGTTACTGTTAGAGCCCTACAGGTTGTCAGCCTTGTCTGTACATGTCTGAATCTACTTGTGAACTTGCTTTGTTTTTTCTCAGCCTACATTTAGGTCAGTAGACAAATAGATCCGAGGAGCAAGGGGTGTGGTTCAACTCTAAATAGCTACATGAATATTAGCTCCATTCTGCCTAGAGAGCCTTTAGTTGGAATGACCACACATTGGTTCCAGTTTTGCCCCTGGTGACACATTACCTTTTTACCCTCTAACCAGTAAACTCTGCTTTGTACTAATACTAACTCCATTTTTATAAAAATGTGATTAAATTGAAGCCTAGACATCAACAAACAAGACTATTTCCTTGTAAATTAATCCCTGAATATAAACCACATCCTGGAGGCTGCCACAGATCAGTGTTTCCGATGTTGCTGCATCTACACTGTGTAGACTCCTTTCTGCTAAGAATCTTTAATTAGAAATTGACCACAGGCACTAGGAAAGAATAAAACTCATTGCCATCGAGTCAATCCTGACTCAGTGTGTTGGTTAAAATTGTATGTTGTCATGGATTGAATTATGTCCCCCCAAAAATGTGTGTGTCAGTTTGGCTAGGCCATGATTCCTGGTATTGTGTGATTTTTCTGTATGTTGTAAATCCTGCCTGTATGATGTTAATGAGGGAGGATGGGTGCCAATTGTGTTAGTAAGGCAGGACTCAATCTACAAGACTGGACTGTGTCCTGAGGCAATCTCTTGAGATATAAAAGACAGAAGTGAGCAGAGAGGCAGGGGGACCTCATACCACCAAGAAAGAAACACCAGGAGCACCGCATGTCCTTTGGACCTGAGGTTCCTGCACAGAGAAGCTCCTAGTTCAGGGGAAGACTGATGACAATGAGGACCTTCCTCCAGGCCAACAGAGAAAGAAAGCCTTCCCCTGGAGCTGACACCCTGAATTTGGACTTTCAGCCTACTTTTCTGTAAGGAAATAAACTTCTTTTTGTTAAAACCATCCACTTATGGTATTTCTGTTAGAGCAGCACTAGATGACTAAGACATATGTCAGCTTGGCTGGGCCATGATTCTCATGTTTATATGTGATCACTCCCATGATGGAATCTGCTGTGAGTAGCAAATCAGTTGAAAGGGAGTTTCCTTGGGGGTGTGGCCTGCATCTGAATATAAGTAGATGTTCTGGCTTTTTTGCTCACTCTGGATCCTGTGGCTGCCTCCTGTTCATCTGATCTCCGGTTCTTGGGACTTCAGCTATCAGCTTATCTGCTGATCTTGGGATTTGTCAGTCATCACAGCCTGTAAGCAGGAGCCCTGCTCTTTGACCTGCTAATCTCTGGTTCTCCAGTCCCTGCAGCTACATGAATCAAGAGAAGCCTTGCAGTCTTCCCTGCCAATCTTGCGATTCATCGATCTTCACAGCCTGTGAGCAAGATCCCTGCTCTCTGGTTTGCCAGCCCCTGCAACTACGTGAATCCACAGAAGCCTCTATCTTGATCTATGGACTTGGGACGTTCCAGCCTCTACAATCTCTTGAGCCGTTTCCTTGATATAAATCTCTCTCTATATATTTATACGCTTTACTGGCTTTGCTTCTCTAGAGAACCAAGCCTAAGACACATAGCAACCCTATAGGACAGAGTAGAACTGCCCCATAGGGTTTCCTAGGCTGAAATCTTTATGGGAGCAGATTGCCAGGTCTTTTCTCCCATGGAGCTGCTGGTGGGTTTGAACCACTGACCTTTAGGTTAGCAGTGCAGCACTTAAACGCTATGCCACCAGGGCTCCTTTAGGAAAGAATACGCTTGTTAATTCAAAGAAAGAGAATTAGTACAGGGTTTGGTCCAACTTATTAAAGGTCTTGCTTTTTACTTTAATAAATGAAACACTTAAACAGAAAAAATAATTCTGGAGGGGACTGGCTCTGACATTCAGACTCCCACTGGGCAACTTGCTCTCTTTTTAGCCTGCTGTTTGCAAACACTTCAACATAACATCTTTTGTCCTGATTTGTTTCACTAGAAAAATCAGTGGCAATGACTTTTTTAAAAGTATTGTTGTGGTAAATACATAGGTAACAAAATACTTGCCATTTCTACAATCTGCACATGGACAGTTCAGTGACGTTAATTATGTTCATCATGTTGTTCAGCCATCATTAACTGTTCCCCAATTTTTTCATCACCCTTAACAGAAGCTCAGTGTCCCCTAATTTTGACTTTTTTTTAATCCTGAAGAGGACTGGTTACACAAATATGCATGTGTGCTATTCTTGGTCACTGGGTTCTATTAAGAAGTTGAGGACACCACTGAGCAGAGATTCTCAGTGCGTGTTAACCGGTCTGTGTGCACCTCTCTGTTTTTCCTCCCTAAAGTGCACTATTCTTCCTTCAGCTCTTCTCCAACCCCCTCCATCCCCTCAAGAAATAACAAACTTCGTACGGCCGAGAATTGCATGTGCACATCAGCATTCACGTTTCTTTCCTCAAAAAAGTGAACAGGTTTTCTTAACAGAAATAGTTCTAAAAATCTTTTGCTTTTTGCAGTATTTGCAATGACATCGTTTGTACTAAATGTTGTCCATTTGATTGTGAACTTCTTGAGAAAGGGATAATATCTCAAACATCTTTGAGCTCATGTGTCTTAAATGCCATCCTATACTTAGTGAACTACAAATATTCAGTGAAGGGGTGAAGATAATGAATGCATTATACCTATATATTGACATATTGTTTGGGAGTAAATTGCTCTTTATAAACCAAACACTAATCTAGGTATTGCTGTGGAGGTATTTTGTAGATGTGGTTAACATCTATAATCAGTGGACTAAGTAAAGGAGATTATGCTTGATAATGTATGTGTGCCTCTTGCAATCAGTTGAAAGGCCTTAAGAGCAAAACACATTTCCCTGAGGAAGAAGAAATTCTTTCTCAAGACCACAGCATCTGCTCCTGCCAGAGAGTTTCCAGGGTGTTAGCTTTCCCTCAGATTTCAGATTTGCCAGCCCCCATAATCATGTAAGCCAATTCCTTCAGGGAGAAAAATATCTATATATCTATATCTCCTGTTGTTGTTGTTAGTTGCCATCAATTCCAACTCATGGCAACACCGTTTGTGCAGAGTAGAACTGCTCCACAGAGTTTTAGGGCTGTGGCCTTTCAGAAGCAGATCGCCAGGTCCGTCTTTTGAGGGCCTCTGGGTGGGTTTGAACTGCTAACCTTTTGATTAGTAGTTGAGTGTTTAACTGTGTCACCCGGGAACTCCAAATATATCTCCTACTGGTTCTGTTTCTCTGGAACAGCCTAATATGCATAGTATATGCTTATTTTTTGAAAAATTAAAAAGATTGAATGTCTTTACAAACGCACTGTCCAGAGATAACCACTACTGAAAGTTTGGTGTGTTTGCTTTAGTCTAATGGAACTACCAAATCAAACAACTTTCGTTATAAGTCAAACTTTCTTTATATAATTGTGTGTTTTCCAGTTCATCTCGTAGCAAGTTTTTATTAATAGATAAAAAGAAGCTAATTTCGTTGGTCTATTTTACCTAAAGAGCATCCTCTCTAGATTCAGGAGCATGTTGCTTCATTGATATCACTGCTCAGATATGAAAGGTGCAGAAGGCGGTGTTCATCACTTAGAAGAAGCAGCCCTGACTCCAGTCTATTGAACTTCAGCATTAAAGGAAAAAAATGACTAAAGCAGTTATTTGGATGATTGGGGGATTTTTTGTTTGTTTGTTTCTTACCTTTTGCCTTAATATCTGTACTCCCAAAAGCCACTAGGAAATTCATCCCTTCAGCAAATATTTATTGAGCCGCTACTATGTGCTAGGCTTTTTTTCTAGGTGCTGGGGACACAGGGATAAATTAGAAAGACAAGTTCCCTAACCTCATGAGTTCTAGTGAGAAGAGACAGACAATAAACAAGTAAACCAGAAGATGAGCAAGATTATCTCGTAGAGTAATAAATGTTTCCGTGAAAAGAAAACGGGTGCTATGGTCAGGACTGACCCAATGGGAGAATGTCTGTGAACTCTTATAGGAAGCGTCCTCAGCGGTCATTATCAGCTTTCTATTTCTCTTTATGCTGAATGGATCTGACCATGAATTTAAAAGTCACTTGTATGTACTTATGATGGGGCCAGTGTGCAACAGTGCATGGAGTAGGAAAAGAAGACTCAGAAACACACAACCCAGAGAGAGTAGTTACAGGCTACCAATAATTCAAAGTCCTCAATCTGGAGAAAATACAGATCAAACAACAGAGAACTGCAAAACTAAATCCTAGCTTTAGGCTTTGTATTTTTCTTTGCATCAGAACATAAGAGTAAGTTCAAGAGAAAAAAAATGCTTTACCCCACATAGAACATTGTGATGTAGTTTTTTAAGAGTTGAAAGGAACATACACTTTTGTGTCTTTTTTTAACTAAAATTTTTATCTTTTTATAAAGGCACTATGGTGGAGGTAGGGACATACTCTGATTAGGTTGGAAGATACTTAAAGAAGAAATTAAAGGTGATGATAAATCTGCAGACATAGGAACCCAGTTCTTGGGAGGACAATGATAGCATCCTATAAGCGATTCTATTTTTCTTTATTTCTCATGATTTCAATATAAAATATGTTTTCTTCTACTCTGTTTTTAGTAAATCATAAAATAAACCAGCATAATTAGACTCATCTATCCCAGCCCAAATCTCTGATCATCAGAGTTTTTAAAGCAAGTAAGATTAACCTTCACATAACAAAATAAAACCCTCCATAGCTCTGAACTTTAACATAGTTTCTTTTCTTTCTGGGAAGGAGAACAAATTTTCTTGTTTATAGTTTTCTTTGATCAAATACCTCAAATCTTTTACAATGCTAAAATATAAATAGCTGGGACTGGGACTGCTGCAGCATTTGGGACTGATGTTGACAAAGGGACCAGAGGTGGCTGATTTTTGCTTGTTTTGAAACAGTAAGTCCCATATTGTAAAAAAGGCAGAGTTCTTCCGGTCCCTGATTGAGCATAACTAATTCCTGATCTGTGGGAGCATGTTTATATTACAATGATCCTAATTTACCCATAAATAAATTATTCCCCTCTGAGGCCCATAATAAATATAGTTTTAACTGCATGCCAACCGTTAGACCCTAAAATTAGACAGCTTTGGTCCTCCTTTGCCAACGGGAGGAGGTGTTCTGGAATATTTTAGTTGCGGTTTGCTGTGGCTCCAGAGGCAGTTTGGGAGAGAAAAAAAGCGGAAGTATTTTGATAAAGGTTAACGGATTTCAGTGGTAGAAGCCTTATTTCTAGGTCAGACAGAAGCCGTGTTCAAATGTTTTTCAACAAGCTGAAGAGTGGTGCCCCAGCCATGCCTTCTATCTTCACATTTCTTTTGAATCCCCAGGGTCCATTTTCCTAGATGAGGCCAACGAGGGTGAAGCAGAGAGCCTGCCCTCCTGGCTTGTTCCAGCGCCCAGTCTTCCTTAATTAGCAGAAACAGGACCCACTTAGAAAAGATGTTTGTGCCCTTATGACGAAGGGCCTTCAAATAGACTCACTGACTAAAAGAGAATGTAGGACAACCTTACAAATTAACTTGAACACAAAGGAATACAGTCCACGTGTGGAATTAGGTTGACCCCAATAGAAGTGAGGTTAGGAAAGAGCAGGAGAGGTAAGCCACCCCACCTCCATCAGCCCTCCTTTCCACCACTCTCCCACCCAACACGGCAACTTCCACACTCTCCCAAGCTGAGTGGCTTTGTGCAGGTCACTTGACCTATTGATACCTGTTTCCTCATTTGAAAAACAGAGAGGATAACAGTACCTACCCCACAGAGTTGTTTTAAGGATTAAATCAGACAATATTTATATAGTACACACACACAGGGGTGTCGGTAAATAAAATTGCTAGCCCTTTCTTCCATTCCCTCCATGAGGTGTACTCTTCAGTAAGTTATTTCCTAGACTTGCTTCATTTTTGTTCTCTACTTTTCTCTGCACCCATGTTTTCTGTCTGTGGAATGTTGAAGGGTGGGTACGCTAGGAAAGGTTTCTTCTTTTTTTTTTATTCAGATGTGTATTTTTATTTTTCATCCCCTAAAAACTATGAAATGGGAGTTAATGAGTCAATGTTTATTGTAATTGAACTACTTTTCAGAATAGGTGTGTGACTATAAATACAATCATGTTTGTAGCCAGGATTTTGAGTGAGAAGGCTTTTTTTTAATTTTTTATTGTACTTTACGTGAAGGTTTATAGAACAAATAGTCTCTCATTAAATAGTCAGTACACATATTGTTTTATGATATTGGTTAACAACCCCATAACATGTCAACCCTCTCCCATCTCGACCTTTTATTTTTAGGGAAAATATACATAGCCAAAGATACACCATTTCAAAAATTTCTACATGCCCAGTTCACTGACATCAATTATGTTCTTCAAGTTGTGCTGCTACTCTCGCTTTACATGAAGGTTTACAGAACAAAATAATTTCTCATTAAACAGTTAGTACACATGTTGCCCTATAACTATGGTTAACAACCCCACTACATGTCAACACTGTCCTTACTCAACCTTGGGTTCCCTAACACCAGCTTTCCTGTCCCCTTCTGCCTTCTAGTTCTTGTCCCTGTACTGCTGTGCCTCATTAGTCCCATTTGGTTTTATGGGGCTGTCCAATCCCCAGCTGAACGGTGAACCTCGGAAGTGACTGCACCACTGAGCTAAAAGGGTGTCTGGGTGCCATACTCTCGGGGATGCTCTAGTCTCTTTCAGGCCAGTAAATCTGGTCTTTTTTGTGTGTGTTAGAAGTTTGTTCTACATCCTTCTCCAGCTCTGTCCAGAACCCTCTGTTGTGATCCCAGTCAGAGCAGTGAGTGGTGGTAGCGGGGCACCATCTAGCTGTACTGGACTCAGTCTGGTGGAAGCCTTGTTAGCTGTGGTCCATTAGTCCTCTGGACTAATCTTTTCCTTGTATCCTGTTCTCTTCATTCTCCCTTGCTCCCGAAGGGGTGAGACCAGTGGCATATCTTAGATGGCCGCTCACAGGCTTTTAAGACCCCAGATGCTACTCACCAAGGTAGAATGTAGAACATTGTCTTTATAAACTGTGTCATGCCAATTGAGCTAGATGTTCCCCGAGACCATGGTCCCCACAGCCCTCCGCCCAGCAATTCAGTCCCTCAGGGAATTGGGATGTATCTGTGGAGTTTCCATGAGAAAAGGTTTCTTTTTGAGAGAAAGGGACTATCTGCTACTATGAACTCAAAACCCCAAAAGACAAAACAAAAAAACCCAGTTGTGAGTGCAGTTGACTCCAATTCATGGCGACCCCATAAGTGTCAGAGTAGAACTGTGCTCCTTCAGTATGAATCCCTGTGGGCTGTCGAAAAATAGATACAAATTTTAAATAAGTGGATGATTTTTTGGAAGTAGATCACCAGGCCTTTCTTCTGAGGTGCCTCTGGGTGGACTCAAACCTCCAACTTTTGATTAGCAGCAAGCGTGTTAACCATTTGCACTACCCAGGACTCCATTTAAAATATTAAAGGCTACTAAAAAAAACATAATCCATTTTCTGATGATTATTTACTGACGTCTACTTCAAACTCTTTTAAATCCATCGTTTTTAAAAGAACTCTTTAAGTATTTTTTTAGAGGTGTTTGTATTTGTCGTATTTACTTATTTATCATTCCAAGTCTTAACCCCGAAACAGGAATACAACAGCTCTTTGAGGCCAAGAATTGTGTCTGACTCATCTCTGGAGACAACGCAGTGCACACAGTAGGCCCCCAGCAAATATTTGTTTAAATTGTATACTTTATTATTTAGCATTTATAACAAGTACTACTGTGTGATTAACATTTTACATACGCTGACACAGTAAGAGTCCTTGTGGGCTGTGGAAAAATATAAATAAATTTTAATAAATAAAAAGAATACATACATTTCTACCTCTCAACTATAATAAGTATGTAGCACATTTAAGGGATTATTAGTAATGATGCATAAAGAATCTGGGTAAAAGAAAAAGTGTCAATACTGGAGATTATAATAAGTAGCAGCATAGTATAGGAAAAAGTTCCAGGCAGGAAGCCAAAGAAAAGCATGGGTGATAAGAAAGACTAAGACAAAACTTGGGAATAGTAGGAAATTGTATAAATAATGTGACATTATGCGTTGAGTTTTTGTCTTCAAACCATTTTATTTGGACCCTCTTACCTCTGGAGAGATAGGCTGGCCAATCACATTGGGGCAGAAGCACCTGATGCTTAGGGGCCATGTGCCCATTAAGAGAATAGCAAAAACTGAAACCAGGTGTTTGAATGCTGCTATAGGAGCCCTTGGAGTCCTGGTGGCCCCGTGGTTAAGAGCTATGGCTGCTAACCAAAATGTGGGCAGTTCGAATCCACCAGCTGCTCCTTGAAAACCCTATAGGGCAGTTTTACTCTGTCCTATAGGTTGCCATGAGTTGGAATGGACTTGACGGCAGCCAGTTTGAGGTTTTCGGGTGGTTTATGGGAGCCCTTGGAACCCTGGTGGTGCAGTGGTTAAGCACTTGGCTGCTAGCCAAAAGGTGGGCAGTTCGAATCCACCAGCTGCTCCTTAAAAATGCTACGGGGCACTTCTACTCTGTCATATAGGGTTGCCATGAGTTGGACTCAGTGGCAACCAGCTTGGTTTTGGTACGAGCCCTTAGTGACAATTTACGAAGTGGGTAGCTGATGTAGAAAAGGATAACTTCTTTTTGGTGAAAAGGGAACAACCTCTAACAAAGCTGACCTTTCCTGAGAGTTTACATGGTAGTCATTACACATTAACTTGTTTAATCTTCACAATGCAATGAGCTATCACCCCATTTTGCAGATGAGAAAACTGAGTCACAAGACAGTTGGTTCGACAACTTTTCCAAGATTACACAGATTCTAAATGGTAGCAGTGGAAGCAGATTTTGAGTGCTGGCCATTTGGCTCCACAGCTACACTCCTAATCTTCTCACCTCATTCTGACCCTTCTTCCTCAGTCCCACAGAAGAAATTGAAGTAGCAGATACAGACACACATTTGTATTCAATAGCTTCAATGACTGTTAGCATAGCAACCAATCCTGTTTCTGTTCGTGTTGCTAGGTCTGAAGTACTAATGATAGTTTCACTTATTTATTGAGCACTTACTCTGTGTGGCTTAATTTTATTCTCAAGCATCCGTTAGATGTTGGCCTTCTACATCTGTGGAAACAAAGGCATAGAGGGTAGCTTGCACAGGTTTACACAGAAAGTGGCAGAGCCAAGAATTCAATTTAGAATTTTGTGACTCCTAAGACTCTTAAGAACTACACCGAACAGCAAAGGTGCTCTTTACCTCTCACCCAAATGTAATTCCCTCTCCCCTCTCAGCGCTCTGTCCTCTAAGTGACCATAACTTCCATCATCATTATTGAGGTGGTTGATGTTCATTGTCTTCCCTAAAGCCACGCCCACCTTCTTCCTTGCTAACAGAACCAGGATTTTACATGTCTCTTGACAGGCCAGGGATTGGTTTAGGCACCAGCATGTGTATGCAGTTCTGGCTAATGGACAGGAGGGAAAGTCTCCTGGTTCAAAAACAATTTTTCTTTCTCTTAAAAAGGAAAAGGAGTGGTCTCTTCCTTTCTCCACCTTTGGAGATTGTTAGAAGAAGATGTGTATCTGGAGTAGTGGCAGCCATCTTGCAGCCATGAGGGAACAGCACACGTTAAGAAAAAAATCAACGTGCTGAGAAAGAGTGAAGGCTGTAAAGAGCTCAGATCCTCAGTGCCATCCTTGAGCCGCTGAATTAACCATTCTGGAACCTCTCAACTTTAGGACTTCTTGTCATGTGAGATAATACAATTAATACCACCAGCATCACCATCATCATCATTAGACATTATTATCAGGCACATTAGATGCGTTATCTTATTTAATCCTTAACCCCATGAGATAGGTACTTTTATCATTCCTATTTTACAGATGAGGAAATTACAGCTTAGAGATGTTAATTTGTCCAAGGATCCACAACTAGAAAGTGGCAGAACAATGCTCTAAAGTACAGGCACTTCCTTCATCTTCATTAATACTTGCAATAAAACATAAGTTTTATTATCCTTATTTTATTTTACTGTGCTTTAGGTGAAAGTTTACAGCGCAGATTAGTTTCTCATTCAAAAATTTATACACAAATTATTTTGTGACATTGGTTGCAATCCCCACATTGTGTCAGCACTCTCCCCCTTTTCCTTTCCACCCCAGCTTCCCTGTTCCTATTGGTCCAGTTTTCCTGTCCCTTCCTGCTTTTTTGCCTTTGCTTAAAAACATGGAATGCTTCACGAATTAGGGTGTCATCCTTGTGCAGGGCCTGTGCTAATCTTCTCTGTATCGTTCCAATTTTTAGTGTATGTGGTGCCAAAGAGAGCACTATCCTCGTTTTATTGAAGAGGAACCTGCAGTTTAAGAGATTAAGTTCTGCCCTACACCTAGTAAGTGCAAGGTTTACACCGAGGTGTTTATCTCCAAGTCTGTGTTTGTTCACTGCGTCCAGGCCTCCCACTTCACTGCCCTTCCCAGACTCTGGAAGGACTCCTTGTTCTCAGTCTTTTCATAGTTATTCCTTCCCCACCCTCTACCTGTTCTGTGCCCTAATCCTCCAGCCCCTTGCTTTCTCCAGGGTGAGAGCAGATATCAATCTCTGTTCACAAGTGATCTAACTAATCTGCTACATCTGCTAGTAATGTTGTTGTTAGGTGCCTTTGAGTCAGTTCCAAATCATAGCAACACTGTGTACAACAAAACAAAACACTGCCCAGTCCTGCGCCATCCTCACAATAGTTACTATGTTTAAGACCGTTGTTGCAGCCATTGTGTCAATCCATCTCGTTGAGGGTTTTCCTCTTTTTCACTGACTCTACTTTATCAAGCATGAGTCCTTCTGCAGGGACTGGTCTCTCCTAATAACATGTCCAAAGTGCATGAGACGAAGTCTCGCCATCCTTGCTTCTAAGGACCATTCTGGCTGAACTTCTTCCAAGACAGATTTGTTCATTTTTTTAGCAGTTCATGGTATATTCAATATTCTTCACCAACACCATGATTCAAATGCATCTATTCATCAGTCTTCCTTATTCATTGCCCGGCTTTCACATGCATATGAGGTGATTGAAAATATCATGGCTTGGGTTAGCCTCACCTTAGTCCTCATGGTGATATCTTTGCTTTTTAAGATTTTTAAAGAGGTCTTTTGCAGCACATTTGCCCAATGCAATATGTCCTTTTGGTTTCTTTTTTTTTTTTTAATATTTTATTGTACTTCAGGTGAAGGCTTACAGAACAAATAGTTTCTCATGAAACA
>NW_004443983.1:6530387-6598750 GCF_000243295.1 Trichechus manatus latirostris
TGGAAACACTATGGAGCAGTTCTACTGTCCTATAGGGTTGCTATGAGTCGGAATCGACTTGATAGCCACGGGTTAACTGTGTTCACATGCACTTGTCTCTTGGAAGCCCCTACTCATTGATGAAAGGATGGAGACCTCAGGCTTGCGGTAGGCATATGAACGGGCAAAGCACGCACGCCCCTTGGCTTCCTTCAAACCCCTGTACGCTAGCATCCTGGAGAGTATGCTTCCCTGTGTGTGGCCCGCAGGCTAAGCCAGCTCAAACACTGATCCTAAGAATCATTAGAATGGACTACAGAAGAAAACCTGTAGTTAGACCAAGTAGAATAGAAAGATTGACAATATTAAAATCTTTGAGACAAATCAGAAAAGGAAGAGGACAGAGTGAAGTTATTCATTATCTCAGTAATGGGGAGTTACCTGGACCCTCAAATTCCTTCCCCTTCTTGCCCAGTGTGCCACCTCCTCTCTTATAGGCTGACCTCACTAGGAAGCTGCTGCTCTTCCTCTCCCACCACAGCCCCGTCACTTGTACCAGACTCCTAGTCTTTATTCATGCAGGTCTGGGCTGTTCCTGCTGCTCCCCCAGCCCATCTTTCAATCCAAATCTTATCCATTCTTCAAGACTCGGTGCAAGTCCCATATTCTCTATGAAGCCTTTTTGAAACATACCTGCTTACACAAGTCTCTCTTTTTCCTGAATTTAGGTTGCACTTTAGGAGCTCTGATGAGTCAACTTCTGGAATCAATTTCTGGAAGTTGTTCCCCTACTCTCTCTAAGGCTTTTGAGCTTATGGCCACTGGCATCACCAGTCACTGGAATTGCTGACCTTTGAGGTGTCTTTGCCTGGTACCCTAAGCAATCTTTGCTACCCAAGACCACCACAAGACCATATTGGGGGCATCTAATGTTCTTGCCTGACCTTCATCTTTTCTCCCCTTTTCTGGTAACATCACCACAATTTTCTTTTGGAATAGTTAGGGAAGGGCATGTAAGCCAAGCCTGACCGATCAGCTTATTTATTCTCCTAAACCACTGTGATTTGTTCAAGGAAAGCATGTGACTCAGACCAGTCCAATATGATTCTGTCCTGGGACATTTGCTGGAACTCTTATAAAGGAGAGAAGCTCTCTTTCCTTAATCTAATTTGATGGAAGCCTGGGTTCTTTGGGGGCTTCAGTATGAGAGTATGATGAGAATAAAGCCAAAACAGAAAATTAGATGAACAGTTAGCAAGAGAGATATTAATTTCTGGCATCATTTGACCTGAATTATGTATCCAGCCAGACTCACCCTTGTAATTTTCATTTTCTTGAGACAATAAATTCTCCTTTTACTTAAACCTGCTCGAGTTGAGATTTCTCTCAGTTGGAACACAGAGTCCCAAGAGATTCACACATCCAACAAGTAGAGTTTCCTGTGTTGTTAGGTGCCATCGATCGGTTCTGACTCGTAGTGAACCTACGTACAACGAAACCAAACACTGCCTGGTCCTACGCCGTCCTCATAATCGTTGCTGCGTTTGAGCTCATCATTGGCAGCCACTGTGTCAATCCATGTTGTTGAGGGTCGTCCTCTTTTTCACTTACCCGCTACCAAGCTTGATGTCCTTCTCCAGGGACTGGTCCCTCCTGATAACATGTCCAAAGTATGTGAGTCAACGTCTTGCCATTCACGCTTCTAAAGAGCATTCTGGCTGTACTTTTTCCAAGACAAATTTGTTAGTTTTTCTGGCAGTATTCTTCACCAACACCATAATTCAAAGGCATCAATTCTCCTTCAGTCTTCCTTACTCATTGTCCAGCTTTCGCAACATATAAAGTGATTGAAAATACCATGGCTTGGGTCAGGCTCACCTTAGTACTCAAGGTGACATCTTTGCTTTTTAACACTTGCAAGACCTTTTGCAGCAAATTTGCCCAATGCAGTATGTTGTTTGATTCTTGACTGCTGCTTCCGTGGGTGTGATCGTGGATCCCAGTAAAATGAAATCCTTGACAACTTCAGTATTTTCTCTTGTTTATCGTGATGTTGTTTATTGGTCCAGTTGTAGGGATTTTAGTATTCTTTAGGTTAAGGTGTAACCTATACTGAAGGCTGTAGTTTTTTTTTTTTTTTTTAAGTTTTTTTCTATTCTTTTATTTTTTTAATTGTACTTCAGGTGAAGGCTTACAGAACAAATAGTTTCTCATGAAACAGTAGTACACATGTTGTTTTATGACATTGGTTAACAACCCCACAACATATTAACCCTCTAAATTCTCAACCTTTTTTTTTGGTGAAAATACACATAGCCAAAGATATACCATTTCAAAAATTTCTACATGCACAGTTCAGTGACATTGACTACGTTTTCCAATTGTGCTGTTATTCTCACTTAAGATGAAGGCTTACAGAACAAAATAGTTTCTCATTTAACAGTTACTGCAAATGTTGCCCTATGCCAATGGTTAACAATCTTACAACACATCAACAATATCCTTACTCAACTTGGGTTCCCTATCACCACCTTCCTTGTCCCCTTCTGCCTTCTGGCCCTTGTCACTGGACTCCTGTACCTCGTTAGTCTCATTTGGTTTTATGGGGCTGTCCACTCCCAGGCTGAACAGTGAGCCTCGGAGGTATCTTCACCACTGAGCTAAAAGGGTGTCTGGGGGCCATACTCTCGAGGTTTCTCCAGTCTCCTTTAGGCCAGTAAATCTGGTCTTTTTTTTTTGTGAGTTAGAATTATGCTCTACATCCTTCTCCAGCTCTGTCCAGAACCCTCTGTTGTGATCCTGGTCAGAGCAGTCAGTGGTGGTAGCCGGGCACCATCTAGCTGTACTGGACTCAGTCAGGTAGAGGCCTTGGTAGCTGTGGACAATTAGTCCTTTGGACTAATCTTTTCCTTGTATCCTGTTCTCTTCATTCTCCCTTGCTCCAGAAGGGATGAGACCAGTGGAGTATCTTAGATGGCCGCTCACAGGCTTTTAACACCCCAGACACTACTCACCAAGGTAGAATGTAGAGCATTGTCTTTATAAGCTGTGTCATGCCAAATGAGCCAGAGGTTCCCCGAGACCATGGTCCCCACAAAGGCTGTAGTTTTTGATCTTTCTCAGTAAGTGCTTCAAGTCCGTTTCATTTCAGCAAGTAAAGTTGTGCCATCTGCATATTGTGAGTTGTTAATGAGTGAGTCTTCCTCCAATCCCCATGCCTTGTTCTTTATATAGTCCAGTTTCCCGGATTATCTGCTCAGCATGCAGGTTGAATAAGTATGGTGAAACTACACAACTCTGACGCATACATTTCCTGATTTTAAACCGTGCAGTATCCCCTTGTTCTGTTTGAATGACTGCCTCTTGGTCTATGTACAAGTTCCTCATGAGCACAATTAAGTGTTCTGGAATTCCCATTCTTTGCAATGTTATCCATAATTTGTTATGATCCACACAGTTGAATGCCTTTGGTATGGGGAATTTCAGGGCTCTCAGTAAAGCAAGAAAGCTACAGGGATGAAGCAGGGAAGTTATTTGTAGATAACGAAGCAATTTTTAAGGGGAAAATGTAGCAACTGCAAAAATACAGAACTGATACTTCCTTGGCTGCTCTTAATAGGTGAGCACATTTTTTTGGGGGAGGTGTTACAAAGTTAAAAAAAATTGAGTCATCAGATTGGTTTTAGGGTTATCAAGCATTTATTCCCAAGGATTCAGTCCCTCTGTGTTGATCCCCATGACTTTCCCCTGGTGCAAGAGACGACTGACTGTGGAGCCTTGCCCTGATGCCTCGGCCTCACCTTTACCTCTGTGAGATGAGAAGGATCCACAGTGACTTCGAGCCCAGGGACTTGGCCAAGTGACCCAGAGCATGGAAGTTTTCTCACTTTGCTTTGTGGAAATCACCAGACCTCAAGTGGGAGAGAAAAGAACTGAAGCTGCCAGTTAGGTTCTCAGTGAGGCTGGCTGGAGGCTAGTGTGGCATAGATCCGGGAAGCTTGAGATGGAAATTACTGGCATTTTGCTCAACCAAATGACCCTTTTACAAAAATTTGTTGACTGACAAGTTGGTGTGGCATCTTGTAGTGTCTGCCTCACCCTTCAAGTTGCCTCAGCAGCATATAAGCATAGGACTTTGTTCTCTAGGGCTTTTTATGTGTTTTCCAAGCTTCCCAAATTCCTTAAAATATATTTGAGGTCATGGTGGGCTTTTTTGTTTATTTTTGTTAACTATTTCTTAAACTTACACAAAGAATTTATGCTTATTATAGAAACATTAGAAAATTTAGAAAAACAAAATGTAGCATAAGAATAAGCCCAGCGGCAATCATTAACATTTTGTTACATGTGAATTTTTCTTTTTATAAAAAATGGGATTATTCTGTGTTTATTGGTTAGTAATTTTTGTTTTTTGAGTGTATTCTGGACATCTTTCCTTGTCAATAAACACGCATCAATACAATCCCTTTAGAGAACTGGCTGCATAGTGTTCTATTGTCTGGATATACATAATTTATTTTGCCAGTCCCTATTGTCGGGCAGGAGCCCTGGTGGCATAGTGGTTAAGAGCTCCGCTGCTAACCAAAAGGTCTGCAGTTCGAACTACCAGGTGCTTCTTGGAAGCCCTATGGGGTAGTTCTACTCTGTCCTATAGGGTCGCTATGAGTCTGAATCAACTCGATGACAAGAGGTTTGTTTTTGTTTTTGTTAGGCAAGAAAGTAGTTTTTATTTTTTCTCTATTAACATCATTATATTTACATGTTGATACACATCTCTAATATTTCTAATCACTTTCTTTTTTTAATATTTATTTTATTTTTGGTGGAAAATATACACAGGAAAACATACACCTATTCAGATATAGATTACATTCTTGTTATCTCTACCCAAATTATCTCACCACTATTAAGTTAGATTCAGTGTCCCCTAAATTTCCCATCTATGCTTTAGAGTTACTGTTGTCAGTTTGATCTCATATAGGTAATTCTTTAAAAGAGTATAATGCTCAAAGTAAACATTCTTTACTAATTGAGCTAAATTGTTGTTTGGTTTAACGATGACTTCAGGGGATAATTTTGGTTCAAAGTTTAAAGACTATCTCAGGATATTAGATTCAGGGATTTTTCCAGTCTCAGTAGGTCCAGTAAGTCTGGATTCCATAAGAATTTTAAATTCTGTTCCATATTTTCTCCCCCTTTGATCAGGATCCATCTATTGAGACCCTGATGAAAACATTCAGTACTGGTTGCCAGGCACCATCCAGTACTTCTGGTCTCATGGAAAAGGAGGCAGTAGCTCATGGAAGAAGTTAGAACTGCAGCCCAGTTCCTCCTCCAATTCATCACACAGGAGTTTTTGTAATTATAGCTTTGTGTGGGAGTACCAAAAAAAAAAAAAAAAAACCTTACGATTTTTTGTGGTTGGATGGGGCAGAAATTTTTAATGGTTTCCTTTCTCTGACTGCTCTGCATTAGGCCTTCTGATCAGGAAGTTTGCAGGCTGTGTCTTTGCTGGGACAGTGTTTGGGGCAGAATGATGCTCAGGCTACAAGTCAGTCACCTGCTGTGGGCACCACGTTAACCAAAGGCGGCCACCAAGCTTGCCTTATCTCTCTTATGAAAGCCTCTGCCAGATTTTGCAGACACGTGTCTAGAAACCCGGAGGAATGAGGGTAGAACAACAAAATGGCTGTGAATCCCCAGAACATATTGGCCTTCTGGAAAGAAAAGCCAGGCACAGCTATTAAAACATTATATCTAATGCAGATATTTTTCTCCAACTTCCAAATGAGAACATGATTGATTACTGTAGCTCCCTCATAGGTTTTTTTTTTTTTTTTAAATTGTGCTTTAGGTGAAAGTTTACAGCTCAAGTTAGTTTCTCAGACAAAAAGTTATACACACATTGTTATGTGACCCTAGTTGCTATCCCTATAATGTGACCTCACATTCTTCCTTTCCTCCCTAGATTTCCCACGTCCATTCAGCCAGCTCCTATCCATTTCTGCCTTCTCATCTCCTCTATGGACAGAAGCTGCCCATTTAGTCTTGTGTATCTACTTGAAATAAGAAGCACAGTCTTCATGAGTATTATTTTAGGTCTTATAGTCCAGTCTATTCTTTGTCTGAAGAGTTGGCTTCAGAAACGGTTTTAGTTCTGGGTTAACAGAAAGTCTGGGGGCCATGTCTTCTGGGGTTCCTCCAGTCTTGGTCAGACCATTAAGTCTGGTCTTTTTACTAGAATTTGAGTTCTGCACCCCACTTTTCTCCTGCTTCATCAGGGACTCTCTGCTGTGTTCCCTGTCAGGGCGGTCATTGGTGGTAGCCAGGCACCATCTAGTTCTTCTGGTCTCAGGCTGATGGAGTCTCTGTTTTATGTGGCCCTTTCTGTCTCTTGGGCTAGTCCTTTCCTTGTGTCTTTGGTGTTCTTCATTCTCCTTTACTCCAGGTGGGTTGGAACCAATTGATGCATCCTAGATGGCCACTCGCTAGCTTTTAAGACCTCAGATGCCACTCACCAAAGTAGGATACAGAAGATTTTCTTAATAAACTTTGTTATGCCTATTGACCTAGATGTCCCCTGAAACCATGGTCCCCAGACCGCTGCCTCTGCTACATTGTCCCTCAAAGTGTTTGCTTGTGTTCAGGAAACTTTTTAGCTTTGGTTTACTCCAGTGGTGCGGACTTCCCATGTATTGTGTGTTGTCCTTCCCTTCACCTAAGATAATTCTTGTCTACTATCTAGTTAGTGAATTCCCCTCTCCCTCCCTCCTCACCCTTGTAACCATCAAAGAATGTTTTCTTCTGTGTTTAAACTTTTTCTTGAGTTCTTATAATAGTAGTCTCATACTATATTTGTCCTTCTGTGACTAATTTCACTCAGCAAAATGCCTTCCAGATTCATCCATGTTATGAGATGTTTCTCGGATTCATTGTTGTTCTTTATCATTGCATGGTATTCCATTTCCCTCATAGGTTTTTTTGTCTTTTTCTTTCTTTCTTTTTTCTTTTTTTATTGTACTTTAGGTGAAGGTTTACAGAGCAAATTAGTTTCTCATTAAACAATGCACATATTGTTTTGTGACATTTGGTTGCCAATGCCATGACATGTCAACACTCTCTCCTTCTCAACCCTGGGTTCCCCATTACCAGCTTTCCTGTCCCCTCCTGCCTTCTTGTCTTTGCCCCTGGGCTGGTGTGCCCATTTAGTTTTGTTTTGTTTTATGGGCCTGTCTGATCTTTGGCTGAAGGGTGAACCTCAGGAGTGACTTCAGTACTGAGTTACAGTGTCCGGGGGCCATTCTCTCGGGGTTTCTTCAGTCTCTGTCAGACCAGTAAGTCTGGTTTTTTTTTGTGAGTTTGAATTTTGTTCTACATTTTTCTCCAGCTCTGTCTGGGACCGTCAATTATGATCCCTGTCAGAGCCATCAGTGGTGGTAGCTGGGCACTATCTAGTTATGCTGTACTTAGTCTGGTGGAGGCTGTGGTAGTTGTGGTCCATTAGTCTTTTGGACTAATCTTTCCCTTGTGTCTTTGGTTTTCTTCATTCTCCCTTGCTTCAGACGGGGTGGGACAAGTGGGGAACCCAAGGTTGAGAAGGGGAGCATGTTGACAAGCCGTGAGGTTGGCAACCAATGTGACAAAACAATATGTATATTAATTGTTTAATGAGAAACTAATTTGCTCTGTAAGCCTTCATCTAAAGCACAATAAAAAAAATCATTAAAAGAAAAAATTACAGGTTGAAGCTCTGGCATGGGAGACTCTGAAAAGGTGTAGTGAGCCCTTTCAGGAGCCTGATGTGGGAGACTGGATTTTTGCCAGGACTGTGGAGAGTGACACACATTCAAAGTGGCATGGTTGGCTACCATCTTTGAGCAGGACACTGGTGCTTCTGACTCTGCCAGTCAAGAAATTTGGTTGTTATGCAATGCCTATATTGCCTTTGTTTTCTAAAAGGGAGATTAAGTTTCTAGCAGGGCTTCAACCTATAATTTTTCCCATTCCGCTTATCATTTCGCTTCACCTACATCTTAAAAATTTGGGCCCCTTCGGGTTTTGCTTCGTCATGCATAACTGAACCGGACAGAAATGGTTCAAAGCCCTGATATATTGTCCTTTTGTATATTTAACCAATATTTTTTGAGTGCAACCATGTGCTCAGGCTGGGGGCTTGGCACAGCAGTAAACAGGAGCCAGGCCCTACCCTCAAGGAACTCACAGTTTAATAGTATTAAATTAGGACTAGAATTTCACGTAAGTTATAATCAATTTGCGCATAGTAATTTTAAGATCCCTTTTGATGTGTGAAAAGGAGCTCCGGTGGTGCAAACAGTTAAACACTTGGCTGCTAACCAAAAGATTGGCAGTTTAAACCCACCTAGCCACTCCACTGAAGAAAGACCTGGCAATCTGCTTCCATAAAGATTACAGCCAAGAAAACCCTATGGGGTAGTTTTACGGTGTCACATGGGGTTGCTATGAGTCAAAATTGACTTGATGGCACTAACAACAACAATTGATGTGTATTAACTGTACAATGAGCTGCCAGAAGAACAAACAAATCAGTCTTACAAGAAATTCACCAGAATACTCCTTAGAAGTGAGTATGGCAAGACTTTGGCTTGCTTACTTCGGGTACATCATCAGGAAAGACCAATCACTGGAAAAGGACATCATGTTTGGTAAAGTAGAGGGCCAAAGAAAATGAGAGAAATCTTCATTAAGATGGACTGATGCAATAGTTGCAATAGTGGACTCAGACATACCAACAATCATGGAGATGGTGCAGGACTGGGCAATGTTTTGTACAGTTATACATAAGATCACTGTTATGGATTGAATTGTGTCCCCTCAAGGTATGTTTTGTAAATCTTAACCCCTGTACCTGTGGTTATAATCCCATTTGGGAACTGGTTTTCTTTGTTACGTTAACAAGACAGTATTGTAAGGATGTGTCTTAAGTCAATCTCTTTTGCGATATAAAAGAGATTTAAACAAACAAGCATGAAGCAGAGATGGGGCAGAGCAATGCCAAGCCACATGAAGATTGCCCAGGCGCAGAAGCTCAAAAGGGACAAGGACCTTCCCCCAGAGCCTACAGAGACAGAAGGCTGGAAAGACAGAAAGACAGAAAGCCAGCACTCTGAATTTGGATTTCTAGCCTTGTAAACTGTGAGAAAATAAATTTCCGTTTGTTAAAGTCACCCACTTGTGGTATATCTATTATAGCAGCTCTAGATAACTAAGACAGTCACCATGAGTTGGAGCCAACTCGACAGCAACTAAGAACAACAATAATTGATATATAGTACCTCATTTAGTTTATACAATACCACAATTCAAGTTACGAATTATAGTACTGGCAAAGAATATTGAATAAGCCATGGACTGCCAGAAGAACGAACAAATCTGTCTTGAAGTAGAAGTACAGCCAGAATGCTCCTTAGAAACAAGGATGGTGAGACTTTGTCTCTCGTACTTTGGACAGGTCCCTGGAGAAGGACATCATGCTTGGTAAAGTAGAGGGTCAGTGACAAAGAGGAAAACCTTCAGTGAGATGGATTGGTACAGTGGCTACAACAATGGGCTTAAACGTGGCAATGACTGTGAGGATGGCGCAAGACTGGGCAGTGTTTCTGTTGTCCATAGGGTTGCCATGAGTCAGAACCAACTCAATGGCACCTAACGACAACAACCACAGTTTACACAACAACACTAATCAATAATACTATATCCCATTTTATGGACAAAGACATCAAGCCTGAAAGAGACTGACTGAAAGCTAACACATGGCAGAATAGCAACTCTAAATCTCATGCTTCCTATATGATACTTCTAAGACAGCAAGGGGAAAAGAAATTAAAGATATTAGGAAGACCTTCTTACCCGCAATTTCTTTGCCTCAGTGTCTCTCTTCTCTGAGAATCTTTTGTGCATTCTTTTATGGTAAACATTACCTCTTAAGATGTGTATGTTTCAAAGAGATAAATAGACATAACATTCCTAGAGAGATAATAATATCTGTAGGTTAGGAAGGTCTAGGGTGGAGGCAGTGTTGTAGATATAGGAGGGAAGGATTTCAGGAGTCAAGCTTCACCTGCTCTATATTTAATACACATGGATCCTCCTTGTATAAGTGGTCCTAATATTGAAATAATTAATATTTTAAGAAATGTTAATTTTTAGACTTGACAGTTTAAGTTCAATAATTCATCTTTATGTCAGAAGTATATGTATTTTTCCAAAAAACACCAACCGTGTTGCAATAAAGTCAGTTATGACTCATGGTGACCCTATGTGTTACAGACTAGAACTACCCCATGTGTTTCAGAGTAGATCAGCACTCCATAGGGTTTTCAAGGCAGTGACCTTTTCAGAAGCAGATCTCCAGGCCTTTCTTTCAAGACTCCTATGAGTGGGTTTGAACTGCCAATCCTTTGGTTAGTAGTTGAGCACTTAAGCATTTGTGTCACCAGGGACTCCCCATACATCACTAGACAGTTTATGTCAGTATTAAAAACATGAGAGAATTCTATCAATATGAATTCTTAGCTTTTTCCCCCTTCTCTGAGTAGCTAGTCATCATTCTGGAAAATCAAATGTCAGGTCAAATATAACGAAAGTTCAAAATCTGTTTCTATGATTAGTTTTAATATGTCCTTGAGAAAATCTGATTCGTTTACTTCCAAAAGTAGACAGCTCTGCTTTCCAGGCATTTCCTTTGCAAACGGGTTTTCTCTCTATTTTCAGGTTCCACACAAAGACAGCAAAATGTTGGGAGCAGAGACTCTTTTTTAGCAACTTGGAGGAAGTTTCAGAGGATTTAGAAACATGAAAACTCAGCAGACAGTAATGAAGCCAACTATAATATTTTAAGCTCAGGGGACTTTTTCCACCAATATTATTCTTTTAGGGAGTCTATGGCCCTATAGTTAAATTCCTTTTCACTCAAAGTGTGGTATGCTGACTGGCAGATTTGGCATCACTTGGGAACTTGGATGCCCTAGATTGAGATCATTATAATAGAGATCACATTAACTGTTAATATTAAGATATTGTTAAGATATAATATTAAAATAACCCAATTTCCTTTGCTTCATCAGCTTGTTGGGTCCAGTGAGCTCTCATTATCGATAATAATTTGACTTCACTGGCTCATATTCCTTGGTAGTGTTTAAGACAGGATCTTAGTTCATCCTCAAGATGCCCTCAAGCTTTTCTTAAAATCCTCACAAGGTCATCCACATGCTAGCTGGGGAGCAGAGTCCCTTCACCCCTTGTTGCCTGTTGCTCCCTGCTTGCCAGGGTGTTCCAAAGGAATGCCAAGTTCCCTTCCAGGGGCACACACATGCAAGGGCCATGTTGCCTTCAGTACTTACCACATCAGGACTCTGCTGGATATGAGCAAAACTGGGGAGGATATTCTCTCCTCAAATCCCTGTTGGCTGTTGTCACCCGATCCCAGATAGTCCTGTGTATGCCCTAATATTCTCAGCCACACTCTCCACAGATCTCAGACATTTGACGGATGCATTGCTGTCCGCCTTACCTCCCATTTCCATCCTCAGGCACTCTGGCACCAAGTTCTCCCCACAAGCTACTTCCTCCACGCATATCAACTCATGCAGAACTATCAGTGCCTATAGGTCACCATTGTACCAGTCCATCAAACAACCTTAGAGTCTGAATCCCAGTTCAGGCTCAGCTATGAGAAGCAAGAGTATAATGCAACTGGCTAGAAAAACAATGGCGTAGTAACCATTATCCACAGCCAATGCATGCTTTTGTTTCATTACTAATGAAATGGAAGTATTAGAACTATTTTTCCTAGATCACTGGAGATACTCTTTGAATCATCTTCTGAGATCATATCTGGGATATAGTTTAATTTGGGGAACTACTTTCAAGATGGGCATTGATAAACTAGGGAGGGGCCAGCATAAGGCAAGAAGAGTGCTAAGGTGTCTGGAAATGATTTACGTAGAGTGAAAGGAGGTGGTGAGGTTTAGCTTGGAAAATGGAGGTAGGCCAGGATAATGTCTTTGCATATTTAAATGGCTATCACATGGCCAGGTGAGGTCTCTTGTTCAGGATTATTCTGGTGCACAAAGTTCTATGGGAAGAAATTACAGACCGGCAGATTCTAAGTCCAGCGAGGGGTGAATGCCTTGGGAAGCAGAGTTCTCTATCACTCATGTGTCTAAACTAAGAAGGAGTATTTTACATCAGAGCAATTTAGGAGGAATTTTTAAATTAAGGGGGAAATTAACCCAGATTGCCTCACCTCTTGGAAAATAAAAACTAGAAGAATGTTTAGAGATTATTTTACAGGATTGGGATTTGATTTACTCCAGTTCACACTAATTCCTGGAAGAGAGGGTATGAGATTTCTAATACCCGGCTTTTCACTACATACCTTTCTTCCCCCTAAGGTTCCATACAAATCTCAGCTTCTTTGATGCTTTATTTCCCCCAAGAGAATTGGGTGCATGAATAGGAAAATGGAGGGAAACCTGGTGGGACTTGAATGATTTACTCTCTGGAGACCATTATGAAGTGAATTAATGCTGCTAAGGTTAAACATCTACTTCTCCTTAGACTATTCCTTCCCATCAACCAATTTGAATTCTCTCATTTCTACAATTAGCTACAACCTTTTTCAGAGTGTATTGAGTTATAACCTATTCTCCACATACTCTTTGACTTTATTTGACAGCCATTTTAACTGAATATTTCTCAGTACACAGGTTGGAAATCCATTTGTGCATTGGGTCAAATGGAATGAAACAATGATTGACCATTAAGATCTCATACTTAATTCACAGAAGAGGCAGAGCCACTCATGAAAGACATATCTTGAGATATACTGAGCAAAACAACGCACTTAGACCCAGAGATTGTGAGGTTTTTGAATTGATTGAAGGGTTTTGAGGCCCTTGGAGCTGATTCCGTTCATGACTCGATGTCAAGCCTGCTGGCACTTCACTCTCTGGTGCCAACTGGCCAACCACTGTGAGTGTCAGCTTTCTCATCTGTGAAATAGGGTTGTTTCCATCACTGTCAACTCTGTACCACCTCCAGGACTTATTAGGAGGAGTTATGAGCAAGAGCTGCAAAAATTAAAATATGAAGTACCACTATCAGGCTCATCAAGTTTTAGCAAAAAACCTATACAGCAGAAGTAATCGAATGCAATTATGGCAGAGAGAGGAGGGTGGAAAAGTAAAACTTAAGCTATTTTTAATTACTGGGCCTTCAAATTAATTTCATTAATCATGATAAAATGTTGTAACCCCATCACTTGCCTCCCCCTCATTTTTCCCCTTTCCTTTCTTTCTCCTGTTTGCCCCTCCTTCTTTCTTCTCCATTCATATATTCCTTATATCATCCCTTCCTTCCATCCTTCCTTCCATCCTTCCTTCTCTCCTTCCTTCCTTCCTTCCATCCTTTCTTCTTTCCTTCCTTCTTTCCTTTTCATGTCCCATTATTCTTTGTTCAGCAAGGAATCTGAAGATGCAATTTAACAATATAGGCACAGGGAAAGGTAAGATAGGTAAGCGAGAAGACAATCACTTTGCTTGCTTTTTTTATCTTTCAGTGAGCTGATTTTTTTTTTTTTAATTGTGCTTTAGGTTAAAATTTACAGAGCAAGTTAGTTTCTCATTAAATGATTAATACCCATACTGTTTTGTGACATTGGTTGTCAACACCAAGATGTGTCAACACTCTCCCGTTCTCGATCTTGGATTCCGCCTTCCATTTGTCCAGGTTTCCTTGCCCCTCCTGCCTTCTCGTCCTTGCTCCTAGGCTGGTGTGCCCATTTAGTCTCCTACGCATGGTTGAGCTACATGTGTTATTGTTTGTTTTATGGGCCTGTCTGATCTTTGCCTGAAGGGTGAACCTCCGGAGTGACTTTAGTACTGAGTTAAAAGCGTGTCCAGCGGCCATGCTCTTGGGGTTTCTCTAGTATCTGTCAGACCAGTAAGTCTGATCTTTGCGTGTGTGTGTGTGTGTGTGTGTGTGTGTGTGTGTGTGTGTGTGTGTGAGTTTGAATGCTTGCTTTTTCCTCACGTTC
The DNA here is from genome assembly GCF_000243295.1 of Trichechus manatus latirostris. Lineage (NCBI taxonomy): Eukaryota > Metazoa > Chordata > Mammalia > Sirenia > Trichechidae > Trichechus > Trichechus manatus. The sequence continues at coordinate 6,544,444 of NW_004443983.1, forward strand.
ATTCAAAAATTCTTTAGACCATGTATAAAGTGTAAACACTGTGATAGATATTACAAAGGATGCAAAAAGATGAGCAAATATACCCATGCCCTCTAGGAGTTTACAGTCTAATGGTGTCTTAGTCATCTAGTACTGCTCGCTTCTCTCTTTTATATCTCAAAAGAGATTGGCTTAAGACACTAACCAATCTTGTAGACCTCATCAGTATAACTGCCACTAATCCATCTTATTACATCACAGTGATAGAGTTTACAAACATGAGGAAATCACATCAGATTACAAAATGGTACACAACCATACAATACTGGGAACCATGACCCAGACAAATTGACAGATATTTTTGGGGGACACAATTCAATCCATAACAAATGGGGAAAGGAAAAATAACCGTAATTCTTGGGAGAGATGGGTTTGTGCCTTAAGAGATGCTCAGAAAGCTGGCTATGAGACTTCAAGAAAGGGGACATGACTTGTGATGGGAGAAAGAAGAAATCTAGATGCATCCAACAGAGTTGGTAGAATAGATCCACGGAGTGATGAGTACATAACAGTTTAGTCATTTATAATCACTCAACAAATGTTTATGCATGCCTCTATGTGTTAGATATATAGTTGGAACCATTACACGATAGTGAACAAACACAATATGGTCCCAGTCTAACTGATGCTTCTAGCCTAGTTTGGAAGACTGTCTTTAAACAAATAAACATACATACTCAGATGTAACATGCCATTGGAAGTACAGGGTGCCATGAGGTAGAATAATAGGGGGAACCTAATTTAGATTAGGGTGGAGAGCATCAATAGAGGACTCTGAGGTCTTAGAGATGAACAGGAGTTGGTGTGAGGGAGAGTTCTCCAGGCAGCAGTAACAGCATGAGCTAACATCTTAGGGCAATTTCCTGGTACTTTAAGAAACCAAAGCAGGCCTTGGTGGCCCAAGCTCAGTAGACAGGAGGGAGAGTGATGAGACATATGGTTGCGGAGTTAGGCAGAGGCTAGTTCATGTGGGGCATTTTAAATCATGGTAAGGATTTGTATTTTATTCTAAGTACAACTAGAAACTGTCAAAAGATTTAAGCAGTGGAGTGAGATAACCAAAAACCAAACTCATGTTTTAAGAAGTACCTTCTGGCTGCCATTGAAAGACGGATCAGAGGCGAGTAGACTGAGCATGGGAAAACATGTCAGGGGCTGCTGCAGCAGTCCCAGTGATGGTACCTGGGAGGGACTCAGGTGGTGCCAGTAATATGGAGACCAATTTTAGATACTATGTTGGGATTAGAGGACAAGATGACTTTCTAATTACTATCAGTTTTATCCAGCCAAAATGCATTTTTAGTTCTTTTCTTTGCACTTACTGAGTTTTGCATAATCTGTAATTTGCTTTTCAGTAGTAATCGTCTCTGATATCATTTTTATGTTTGATCGCTAGCAACATCAACCCATACAAAGTCACTTGTCACTTGTCCTGGTTCTTACTTCTCAACTCCTGGGTTTTCCTTGGCTCTGCCATTGCCCTCTGGCAACTGTGCTGAGCTTCCCTGGGCTCTAACCTCTCTGAAGTCCTTCCTTTCTTTGCTCTCTTCCTGAGTTCCTACCAGTGAGGGTGTTATAAAAGGAGGAAGTCACTGGAGACCTGCCAGAGGGGAAGGGAAAGACCACAGGGGAAGAGAGCCAAAATAAGAGGCTGGGAGCCCAGATACACTTTGCTGACTTCTTCTAATTTTTGCCACAAGTCTTTCCAATTTCTGTTATCTATGCTTAGAAAAACAGAAGCTGTGAGCAAGTGCTCTTTCATGTCCTACCTCTTATGCCCCACCACAGTAGGAATGATGACCACAAGGCCCATGTGAACAAAAGTAGCACCTTCATGGCCTGGCATTCAGAATGGCCACCATTACAGGGATTCCTTTGAAAAAAAAATGGAAGTGTTATTAAAAATTTCACTGATGCCAGAAAATCTCTGAGGGAAGTAAGGGAGTGCTGCAAGGGGTGCAGGACACAGCACCTGGCATCCTGGGGGAAAGGGGAATGGACCATAGTTATGTGGGGACCTTCCTGTTAGATCCCTGGGCTTAAGCACTGAAGGTTCCTTTGGGAAATCAAGTATGTTTTCTGAGAAGGGCAACACATGAATGAATTGACCTTTTAACTCCAAATATTTTATTAAATTAGGGAATTGGGGAGCTGTTCAGCATTTTCTCAGTGGCTATAAGAGGCATTGGGAGCTTCAGCTGGATTTTACCCTGATGAGTTGTAGTTTGAGCTTCCTCTTGTAGGTATGAATTGTAAGCCTCTGATGAGAACTTAAGCGAAGGGTTCTTAACACCAACTACATGCTAGAATCACTTGGGGAGCTTATAAAGAATGATGCTTGGGCATCACCCACAGAGATTCTAATTTAATTGGTCTACAGGGCCCATGGCTTTGAAAAGTTCTCCAGGTAATTTTAAAATGCAACCAAGGTTGGGAACCTGGACATTTAGCCCTTTCTACAGGGGGAATCTTCCCATGATCAGGCCTCTTCCTAAACAATTTTACCTTTTTGTACAATTGCTTTTAAACGCTATCCATTAGTGTCACCCAAGGACTTTAAAATATAGATCCCTGACAGCCAGGGTTCTGATTCAGTAGTGCTGGGTGGGGCTATGAAATCTATATTGAAACAATTCTGTAAGAAATATGAATGATCAACCACATCTGGCAGCTACTATTCTAGGAAACCCACTTTCAACAATTCACGTTGATTCAGGTCACCAACTAAATTTGTTAATCTTGTTTTTGTTAACCAGTTTTTGCTGTCTAGCATTCACTTCCCCTTTCCTCTAATAACAGCACCTTGATTTTCCTAGGGGCACCATACCTCCCTTCCTTTTAGGTCACTGAGTTCTGTAGGAGCTGACCCACCCATGGTTATAGTAGTGGCCCATAACCCTTTGTGGCTGTCTTTGTCATCTAGTGCTGCTCTAACAGAAATACCACAAGTGGATGGTTTTAACAAGAGAAGTTTATTCTCTCGCAGTCCAGTAGGCTACAAGTCCAAATTCAGGGCATCAGCTCCAGAAGAAGGCTTTCTCTCTCTGTCGGCTCTAAAGGAAGGTCCTGGTGATGCATCAGTCTTCCCTTGGTCTGGGAGATTCTCTGGGCAGAAAGCTCAGGTCCAAAGGACATGCTCTGCTCCTGGCACTGCTTTCTTGGTGGTATGAGGTTCCTGTGTGTCTCTGCTTGCTTCTATCTTTTATATCTCAAAAGAGATTGCATTAAGACACTATCTAATCTTGTCGACCTCATTAGTATAACCTCATCACAGTGATAGACTTTACAACACATAAGGAAATCACATCAGATTACACAATCATACAACACTGGGAATCATGACCCAGCCAAGCTGACAGATATTTTTGGGGGACACAACCCAACCCATGACAGTGGCCAATCAATAGATTCCATCCTTCTTCAAATACTGATTGTTTCAAGGATGGGCACATGAAATAAACTGATTCAATACAACTGAAGCTTTGGATTTTTTCCAGATGATTGCAATCTCATTTTCTGAGATTGCTAACCTGCATGGATGTAAACCAGGATCTGCTGGTGGCCATCTTGCCTCCATGAGAGTGGATGCTGCCTGAGAATGGAGCCAAGACAAGAGGAAACTGGAGGGAGGAGGGGAGAATGACCCGTGTGCTCCAAATTCCCTGGCAACATCACATGAAACCATGAATCAAAAAATGCAATGCCTAAAGTTCGGTCACTACCAGAATTTTCTGTCCTGGAGCCAATAAATTTCCTTTTCTTTAGCCAATTCAAATTGAGTTTCTGTCACTTGGAACCAATCCTCATTATCTGAGGGCTCTGTATTGGCAAAACTCATTTATTCACTGAAAATACTCTCAGTGCTTTTAGGGTTACTGGCAGACATGCACAGAGAGGTGAAAATTTTCCTGATGCTGTTGAACAAGCTGGTTTGTTATTCACTAATTCAGTGTTTATGAGTACTTAATAAAATATAACTACTGGGAAAATGAGAGTCAAATGCAAATCCTTAGCATTTCCAAATTGCCTGTCCACTCTAGTCCCTGATGGTCTGGGAGGAACATGGCGAAAACAGCTGAATCTCTATAAGGCTGCTTGAAGTTATTTGGCGTCAGTAGACTGGGTCTGAGTCCTGGTGCCATCATTATTTACTAGCAATGATTATTTACATATAATCGCCTGTAAAGTGTGTATGAAAATACCTCTCCTATCTATCTCACAGGCTTATTGTGATACCCGATGAGATAAAGGAAGTGCATTTGCTTTCTTAGTAGTATGAACATGTTAAAATGTAATTGTGGGGCAGAGGAGAAAAGAAATGTTATTTTTCTGGTGTCTCCTCTGTGCCAGGCACAATGCCAGGCACTCCTATATGTAATCTTATTTCATCTTTACAACAACTCTCTGAAGCAGGTTGTGGTGAGGGTTCATACATACAACACCTAGCATATTTCCTGGTTCAGAGAGATTGCTTCATAAATATTAATTTCTTGTTATCACGGAGCCACAAGCTTAGTGACCTAGGATAAATAACATCTCCAGCCCCCAGGTTTCTTCAACTGTAATATGGCAGCTTGATCTAAATAGTGTTTAATATTCCGTTTTGGCTTAATTTTCTAAGCATTTTTGGATGTGCCACTTGGAAAAAGGGTTCTGTGATCAGAAAAGCTTGGGACGTGCTGGGATCAAGATTAAGCAGGGACTTGTCCAAGGTCACCTAGCTGTAGCAAGTCTGTAGCCAAACCTGCCGTGACTTGATGTTCTATATCTTGATAAGGGTTTGGGTTACACAGGCGCACGTATTTGTTAAAACTTAGCGCCTGTACACTTAATATTTGTGCATTTCATAGTATGTAATTTTTATATCAGAAGGAGATTTCTGTAAACAAATACTGAGCTCTAGTTAATGACATGCATGCTGAAGTATTTAGGGGGAAGTGTATTGTTATCTGTAATTTTGCTTTGAAATGCACAAAAAATAAGATGGAGTAATGGATGGATAGAGGGATGATAGGTATGTGATGAAGAAAGTACAGTAAATGAGAGACTCTAGTGGGGTTATACTGGTGTTCACTGGAAAGTGCTTTCAACTGTGCTGGACGTGTGAGATTTTTCATAACGTAGAAAGAAAATCTGTAGCCAAGTCCAATTTCTGCTCAATAGCTTGGTCTCTCTCTCCACGCAGGACTCCTGCTTGCTCTGGGTTCCCATGTGAAGACCCATTGTATAAGCAATCGTCTGAGCGCCTGTTTTCTGTAGGACCGCTAAGCTGAAACGGGCACAAGATCTTATGTGATGATTCCCCTCTTCACCCTTTTTCATAACAAGGGAAGCAAAATTCCCTCTAGCTCCTTCCACTCATTTTAACAAGAGCCAAAACTCTCTTTAAGCCACCACAAGCAGCTTCAACTGTCATCACCTCTTTTCCCAGCTGCTCCCTTGGCTTTGGCAGCTCCCCCTCCTCCAACAGTCACTTTATCTCCCCTGCCCTTCCTTCAGGCTCCCTTACTCCCCTAGGCCCGTATTTTGGGCTGAGCAAGCCTGGGAACCATCTGGGATTCCTCCTTTGCCTTCTCTCTTTTAATCTCTCCGAGGCAAGTCCAGGGGTTTAAACAGATTTCTCTATTTATGGTTTTAGTCTGTTTAATGAATTAATCAGGCACATCAAATCTGCTCTGCCTTAAACTCTGCATAACAATAATTCCTGTCATTTGCATATGCTTTTCTTAATTCCAAGCACTTTCCAGACCATTCCATAGCTTACCTGAATTTTCACAAGCTAGGTAGGCAAGTATCATTCCTCTGTCACAGATGGAGAATCTTGGAGGTATTGGAAACTAACATTTATTAAGTTCCTACTGTATGTACTCACTGTGCCGTGTGCTTCCATGGCATTGTCTCACATAAAACACACAACCTCCTTGTGAGATGCTTATTGTATTGGCTTCACTTTTACAAACGAAGAAATGGAAGAGACCCAGAGAGAATATTTTCTGAGGTCCAACACCTGGATAGCAACTGACACCAGAAGTGCAGCCCCACAGGATGACAGAGCGGGGAGGGATGTTAGTGGTTACCTAGGCGAACCACTAGATGTTCCAGTTGAGGATACTGGGGCCTAGGGAATTAAAGTGAGCTATGTAAAAGAAAAAGTAGAATTAGAACTCAGGTCTAAATGTTCTGACTCAGCCCAATTTAGAAAATGAGAAACTCCATATAGGTTGAGACATATGGGGAAAGTTGGTGTGTTTCATGTCCTCTGGGGATCTGCATGCCACTGTAGGCTGGCATTGCAGTTTTCAGATCTAGCATGAGATGAGTGTTGTGTTGTCTTGAAAACTTAGCCACTCACAGCCCATGAGGCACTCGGACATAACCCATGTTCCCTTGTGCAATAACTGTCTCACGTGCCCGGAGGCTTTGAAAGCAGAAGCATCAACAGTTTCAGTATAAACATAGAAGTGAGAAGTGAATGGGGAAAAAAAAAAAAAAGCTGAATAGACTCCAGATCAGCTGAACACCTGGGTCTGCTCATTTACTGCTCCCACCTGTCACATCCTGATTCAACTCGATTGGGTTTGAGGGTGAATGGGAGTGCAAAGATCTGATTTCCTCACTGACCTGATTTGCATCATTTCCATGCAACTAGCACGTTGTTGTTAGTTGCTATGAAGTCAGCTCCCATTCATGGCAACCCCATGTACAACAGAATGAAACAATGAGTCCATTGTTGTGGCCACTGTGTATTTTGAGTGGCTTCCAACATAAGGGGCTCATCTTCCAGCACTATATTACACAATATTCGGTTGTGATCCATAAGGTTTTCATTGACTAATTTTCAGAAGTAGATTCCTAGGCCTTTCCTCCTAGTTTATCTTAGTCTGGAAGTTCCACTGAAGCTTATCCACTGTGAGTGACCCTACTGGTATTTGAGATATTGGTGGCATAGCTTCCAGCACCATAGCAACACGCAAGCCATGACTGAAGGGTGGTGGTGGTAATCAGATAGCCTTGGATATGACCGTTCACATCCAACTATTGAAGACAGAAAGTTTCTTACTTCTGAGCTGATATTTGCTTGCCCTCCTCATAAAGTTGGTAGCTAGGTCTGAGGTTTATTTGTACATTAAAAAAAAAAAAAAAACAACACACTCGTTGCCGTTGTGTCAATTCAGACTCATAGTGACCCTACAGGACAGAGTAGAACCACCCCATAGAGTTTCCAAGGAGTGCCTGGTGGATTCGAACTGCCAACCTTTTGGTTAGCAGCCATAGCACTTAACCACTGCCACTAGGTTTTCATTTAGTTACTTGTACATCTGCTAAAATTGCTTAGTCCTATAAACATATGGGTCTCTTGTAATTGAAGGTGAACAGTACCATATGAACTGTCTCGTGAACGGGTGGTTCATATATCTGAATGGTATGAACGAAGGTGTAAAAATGGTGTGGCAGAGGCATCTGACCACCTCTAACATCACAAGAGGGAAAGAGAATAAAGCTGAACAACCCAAAGCTGATTCCTGAGGCAGAGGTCAGACATGCCTCTACCCTCCAACTTTGTCACCAATTCTGACACCAACTATCCCTCCCAAGGCAATCTCTACTTCTCTGTTGGGTTTGATAATTCGTTGCAATGGCCACACAGAACTCACAGATCATACTCATAGTTACGGGGTTTATTAGGGAAGTGTAGTTGTTAGATGCCGTTAAGTCACTTCCAACTCATAGCGACCCTGTGTATAACAGAACGAAACACTGCCCGGTCCTACGTTATCCTCACAGTTGCTAATATGCTTGAGCCCATTGTTGTAGCCACTGCGTCGATTCATCTCCTTGAGGGTCTTCCTCCTTTTCGCTGACTCTCTACTTTACCAAGCACGATGTCCTTCTCTAGGGACTGATCCCTCCTGATAATATGTACAAAGTAAATGAGACGAAGTCTCGCCATCCTTGCTTCTAAGAAACATTCTGGCTGTACTTCTTCCAAGCCAGATTTGTTCATTCTTCCGGCAGTCCATGATATATTCAGTATTCTTCGCCAACACCACAATTCAAAGGCATCAATTCTTCTTCGGTTTTCCTTATTCATTGTCCAGCTTTCGCATGCATATGAGGCGATTGAAAATGCTATGGCTTGGGTCAGGAGCACCTTAGCCCTTAAAGTGACATCTTTGCTTGTAACACTTTAAAGAAGTCTTTTGCAGCATATTTGTCCAATGCAATAGGTCCTTTGATTTCTTGACTACTGCTTCCATGGGCATTGATTGTGGATCCAAGTAAAATGAAATCCTTGAGAACTTCAATATTTTCTTGATTTATCATGATGTTGCTTATTGGTCCAGTTGTGAGAATTTTTGTTTTCTTTATGTTGAGGTATAATCCATACTGAAAGCTGTGGTCTTTGATCTTCATCAGTAAGTGCTTCAAGCCCTCTTCACTTTCAGCAAGCAAGGTTGTGTCATCTGCATATCACAGGTTGTTAATGAGTCTTCCTCAAATCCTGATGCCATGTTCTTCTTCATATAGTCCAGCTTCTCAGATTATTTGCTCAGCATACAGATTGAGTAAGTATGGTGAAAGGATACAACCCTGACACACACCTTTGTTGACTTTAAACCACACAGTATCCCCTTGTTTTATTCGAATGACTCCTTCTTGGTCTATGTACAGGTTCCACATGAGCACAATTAAGTGTTCTGGAATTCCCATTCTTCACAATGTTATTCATAATTTGTTATGATCCACACAGTCGAATGCCTTTGCATAGCCAACAAAACACAGGTAAACATCTTTCTGGTATTCTCTGCTTTCAGCTATGATCAATCTGACGTCAGTAATGGCATCCCTTGTTCCACGTCCTCTTCTGAATCCAGCTTGAATTTCTGGCAGTTTCCTGTTGATATACTGCTGCAACCGCTTTTGAATGATCTTCAGCAAAATTTTACTTATGTGTGATATTAATGATATTGTTCGCTAATTTCTGCATTTTGTTGGATCACTTTTCTTTGGAATGGGTACAAATATGTATCTTTTCCAGTCGGTTGGCCAGGTTGCTGTCTTCCAAATTTCTTGGCATAGATGAATGAGCACCTCCAGTGCTGCATCCATTTGTTGAAACATGTCAATTGGTAGTTCCTCAATTCCTGGAGCCTTGTATTTTGCCACTGCCTTCAGTGCAGCTTAGACCTCTTCCTTCAATACTATCGGTTCTTGATCATTTGCTACCTCCCTAAACGTTTGAATGTTGACTAATTCTTTTTGGTGTACTGACTCTCTGTATTCCTTTCATCATCTTTTGATGCTTCCTGCATTGATTAATATTTTCCCCATAGAATTCTTCACTATTGCAACTCTAGGCTTGAATTTTTTCTTTAGTTCTTTCAGCTTGAGCGTGTTATTCCCTTTTGGTTTTCTGTCTCCAGGTCTTTGCACATTTTGTTATAATACTTTACCTTGTTTTCTTGAGTCACTCTTTGAAATCTTCTGATCAACTCTTTTACTTCATCATTTCTTCCGTTAGCTTTCACCACTCTATGTTCAAGCACAAATTTCAGTTTTTTCTGATATTCATTTTGGTCTTGTCTTTCTTTCCTGTCTTTTTAATGATCTCTTGCTTTCTTCATGTATTATGTCCTTGATATCATCCCACAACCCGTCTGGTCTTCAGTTATTAGTGATAAATGCATCAAATCTATTCTTGAGATGGTCTTTAAATTCAGGTGGGATATACTCAAGGTCATACTTTGGTTCTCATGAATTTGTTCTAATTTTCTTCAACTTCAACTTGAACTTGCATATGAGCAATTGATGGTCTGTTTCACAGTCAGTCCCTGGCCTTGTTCTTACTGATGATATTGAGCTTTTCCATTGTCTCTTTCCACAGATGTAGTCGATTTGATTCCTGTGTATTCCATCTGGCAACGTCCACGTGTAGTCACCATTTATGTTGGTGAAAATAGTTATTTGCAATGAAGAAGTCACTGGTCTTGCAAAATTCTATCATGCAATCTCTTGTGTCATTTCAATCATCAAGGCCATATTTTCCAACTACACATCCTTCTTTGTTTCCAACTTTCACATTACAATCTCTAGTAATTATCAATGCACCTTGATTGCATGTTTGATCAGTTTAAGACTGCGGAAATTGGTAAAAATCTTCAACTTCTTCATCCTTGGCCTTAGTGGTTGGTGTACGTTTGAGTAAAAGTCATATTAACTGGTCTTCCTTGTAGGCGTATGGATATTATCATATCACTGACAGCATTGTACTTCAGGATAGATCTTGAAATGTTCTTTTTGATGATGATCACAATGCCATTCTTCCTTAATTTGTCATTCCCAGAATAGTAGAGCATATGATGGTCTGATTCAAAATGGCCAGTACCAGTCCATTTCAGTTCACTAACACATAGGATATCAATGTTTATGCATTCCACTTCATTTTTGATGACTTCCAATTTTCCTAGATTCATACTTCATACATTCCACATTCTGACTATTAATGGATGTTTGCATCTAGTGGGCTACAATTCCAAATTCAGGGCATCAGCTCCAGGGGGAGGCTTTCTCTCTCTGTCGTCTCTGGAGGAAGGTCCTTGTCATCAATCTTCCCCTGGTTGAAGAGCTTCTTAGCCCAGGTAACCTGTGTCAAAAGACGCGTGCTCCTGCTCTTCTTTCTTGGTAGTATGAGGTCCCCAACTCTCTGATCACTTCCTTCTCCTTTTATCTCTTGTAAGATAAAAGGTAATGTAGGCCATACCCTGGGGAAACTCCCTTTACATTGGATCAGGGATGCGACCTGAGTAAGAGTGTTAAATTCCACCCTAATCCTCTTTGACATAATCTAATCTTGCCTCATTAACCACAGGCAGAGATTATGATTTACAGCACATAGTAAAATTACATCAGTCTGCATCAATCACATAATGGAAGACAACTGCACGATACTGGGAATCGTGGCCTAACCAGGTTGACAGATATTTTTGGGGGACACAATTCAATCCATGACTCTCTCTCTTTTTCTCTCTACATACATACATACAAATATATATATGTATATGTATAATTTATTATACATCTGTTTTAGTTGACCTCAATGGAATTTTTCATAAGACAATTCTAAGTCTTCCAGTTGTTTTTTAAAAGAGGAAACAGAGGTGGTATTTTAGAGTTCTTACCTTTCTGAAATGGTTTTTATTTTATCCATTCTATGGAGTCATACTTTGACAAAGTTTTGAAGTCTAGGTTGAAACTAATTTTCCTTCAAATATTTGAAGGCACTCTCTTATTGGTCTCTAATATTGTTTGTGGCTGTTGAATATTTCTATTCTTCTCAGATGCCCAATTCTTTGTAAGTGGCTTGCCCCACACTATCTCTTTGGGAACTGTTAGGCTCTTCTTTTTTTTCCCAGGAATTCTGAAGTCTTACAATTATGTACTTTAGTGTGAGTCTTATTTCATTGGATCCTTTTATGGACACTTTCAATCTAGATATTTTTGTTTTATATAGTGTTGGGAAATTTTCTCTCCATATTACTTCATGCTTTCCTCCTCCTATTTTCTCTTTTCTTTCTCTAGAAATCATTTTGTTTAGATATTGGCCTTCTTGGAGTCATCCTCTATGTTACTTATCTTTTCTTTCCTGTTTTTTTAGCACTGTGTCTTTTTTTTTTTTTTTGGCTAGCTCAAGGAGGGTTTTCTTAACTTTATGCTCCAACTCTTCTATTGAATGTTCCATTTTGATTAATTTTTTATTTCCAAGAGTTATATCTTGTTCTTTGATTTACCCTTTTTTATAACATGTATTCCTGAGTATGAGGATGTAATATCCTTACTTATTTCCCTAAAGATTATTGGTTTTTAAAAATGTTTTCATATATCCCTTTATGTTAGTTGTTTCGTCTAGATTTCTTTTTCTTTTTTCCTTGTGTTTGCTTCTTCATGCTAGAGGTTTTTCTCAACTATTGGTGATGCCTTGGCTCTCTGTTCATATTTAAGAGTGAGCCTCAAAATAAGGAGGCCCTTTGAGGGGGAGGAGGGTCAGAAAACCTGGTGGTGTACTGGTTAAGAGCTATGGCTGCTAACCAAAATGTCAGCAGTTCAAATCCACCAGGCGCCCCTTGGAAACCCTATGGGGCAGTTCTTCTACTCTGTCCTATAGGGTCGCTACGAGTCAGAATCAACTCGACGGCCACGGGTTTGGGTTTTTTTGGTTTGTGGGGCTGGGGGGCAGCACTTGTTGACCTGTGGACTCCATTTAGGATTGATTGGGCAGGGAGTCAGTATGCGGAAACATTCTCTCTAAGACCATTTAGTTTCCCAAAAAGAATCTTCTGAAATTCTTGTGTTTGGGTGTAACCATCACCACTATTTCCAAAAATTTTCATCACCGCAAACAGAAACTCTGTACCTATTAATCAGTAATTCCCTATTCTTCCCTTCCCTCAGCCCCTGGTAACACTTAATCTACTGTCTGTCTCTGCATTTGCCTATTCTAGATATTTCATATAAGTAGGATCATATAATATTTGTTCTTTTCTGTTGTTTTATTTCACTTAGCAAAATGTTTTCAAGGTTCATCCATGTTGTAGCATGCATCAGAACTTCATTTCTCTTTATGGCTGAATAATATTTCATAGCATGTACATTAGCCCTGGTAGCACAGTGGTTAAGAGCTCAGCTGCTAACCAAAAGGTCAGCAGTTCAAATCCACCAGCTGCTCCTTAAAAATCCTATGTGGCAGTTCTACTCTGTCCTATAGGGTCGCTATGAGTCGGAATTGACTTGATGGCAATGGGTTTCGTTTTTGGCATGTATATACAACATTCTGTTTATCTATTCATCTGTTGATGGACGTTTGTGTTGTTTCCACTTTTTGGCTATTGAGAATAGTGCTTCAAAGAATATTGGTGTGTATGAATCTGTTTGTGTCACTGTTTTCAATTCTTTTGTGTATATACCCAGGAGGGGAATTACTGTGTCATACAGTAATTCTATGTTTAACTTTTTTGAGGGACCACTGACCTGTTCTCTGAATTGTCTGCCCCATTTTACATTCCTACCTGCAATGAATTAGGGTTCCAATTTCTCTACATCTCACTGACACTTGTTTATTTATTTTTAAAGTTTTTTTTTTTTTTTATTAATAATAGTCGTTGTTATGGATTGAATTGTGTCCCCTCAAAATATCTGTCAACTCGGCTAGGCTGCGATTCCCAGTATTGTGTGATTGTCCACAATTTTATCATCTGATATGATTTTCTTTTGCGTTGTAGATCCTACCTCTATGATGTTAATGAGACAGGATTAGAGGCAGCTCTGTTAATGAGGCAGAACTCAATCTACAAGATCAGATTGTATCTTGAGTCAATCTCTTTTGAGATATAAAAGAGAGAAGTGAGCAGAGAGGGGGGGACTGCCTACCACCAAAAAAGCAGAGTTGGGAGCAGAGCACATCCTTGGGACCCAGGGTCCCTGCACTGAGAAGCTCATAGACCAGGGGAAGATGGATAACAAGGACCTTCCTCCAGAGCTGACAGAGAGAGAAAGCCTTCCCCTCCAGCTGGCACGCTGAGTTCAGACTTCTAGCCTCCTAGTCTGTGAGAGAATAAATTTCTCTTTGTTAAAGTCATCCAGTTATGGTATTTCTGTTATAGAAGCACTAGATGACTAAGGCAGAATTTGGTAACAGGAGTGGGATGCTGCTCTAATGGATACCTAAAATGTGGAAGCAAACTCCTTGAAACTGTGAATGGATAGAGGCTGGAAGAGTTTTAAATTACTTAGTAGTAAAAGCCTAGATTTCCTTGAAGAAACTGTTGGTGGAATTATTGTCATCAAAGGCAATTCTGGTGAGGACTCAGAAGGAAGTGAGGAGAGCTGTTACACTGGAGATGATACAAATGATGAGAAACAGCAGCAGAGAAACGGCAGCTGCAGAACCAGGAGACCAATGCAAGTCAGCACTGGAGCCAACCCACAGAGTGAGAGAGCTGAGTGCCTTTGCACAAGAGGCTTCCTGGTGGGGTGGTGTGCCTTCAGGCACTTATCAGTGAAGCTTGGCTTGCCAACCCATGGAGTAAGAGAGCTGAGGGCCTTCTGGCCAGAGTTTACTGGCAGACTGGGGTGCCTCTAGGCACTTATTGGTGAAGCTAAAGGGTTTGGAACACTTTCCCCAGCAGGGCAGATGCAGATGATGAGGCTGGAGGGGGCAAGAGGCCAAGGAACCAGGAAGCAGAGGCTGAAGAGACAAGGAATACAGGAATCAGAGATGCCTTAGTCTCAAAAGGTGGAGTTGCCACTCAGATGGACCAGGAGAATGGTAAGCCCAAAGCCAAGGGAGCAGAGTTGCTGTTCCAGGGGGCCTGGAAGGCAGAGCTGAAGCCCAGGGCTGAGGGGCCTAGACTGAGAATCTGGAGAGTGTGGCTAATACCTAGAGTCTGGAGGGCACGGCTATTGTGTAAATGGCCTCAGAGAACAGAGGATTATTTTCAAGACTTGAGGGCTAATGTAATGTGTTCTTCTGACTTGCCTGCTGTCTGTTTATCCCTTCTTTCCCTCCAATTTCTCCCATTTGTAATGGAAATATCTATTTGTGCCCATTCCACCATTGTACTTGGAAGCAGATAACTTCTATTATAAATTTCACAAATGAAGACGAATTTTGGGATTTTGGACTTAGAGTTGATTTAAGACTTTTGCTGTGATATGATGGGGTGAATGTGTTTTATATGTAGAAAGGACATGACTTTTTGGAGGCCAAAGGTTGGAAGGTCGTGGATTGAATTGTGTCCCCAAAAAACGTCTGTCAACTTGGCTAGGCCATGATTCCCAGTATTGTGTGATTGTCTACCATTTTGTCATCTGATGTGATTTTCTTTTGTGTTGTAAATCCTATCTCTATGATGTTAATGAGATGGGATTATCGGCAGTTATGATGTTGAGGCAGGACTCAATTTACAAGATTAGGTTGTGTCTTCAGCCAATCTCTTTTGAGATATAAATGGCAGAAGTGAGCAGAGAGACATGGGGACCTCATACTACCAAGAAAGCAGAGCCAGGAGCAAAGTGTATCCTTTGAACCCAGGGTTCCTGTGCAGAGAAGCTCCTAGGCCAAGGGAAGATTGATGACAACGATCTTCCCCCAGAGCCAACAGAGAGAGAAAGTCTTCCTCTGGAGCTGGCACCCTGAATTTGGACTTCTAGTCTACTAGACTGTGAGAGAATAAATTTCTTTGTTAAAGCCATCCATGTGTGCTATTTCTGTTATAGCAGTACTAGAAACTAAGACAGGTAATGATGCTTAACATCTTTTCATGTACTTATTGGTTATTTACATATCTCCTTTGGAGAAGAGTCTATTTAAGTCTTTTGCCCATTTTTTAATTGAGTTGTTTGTCTTTGGTATTTTTTACATGCGTGGCTGTCAGCATACTAGGGAAAGGTGACTATAAGGCCCCTCCATTTTCTCTGCAGATTTCCATGTACCTTCCCTCTGCTACCTCCATTCCTTGAGTTTAAGCATTCCAATTCAAATAATACAGGAAAAAACTTTTTAATTCCCAGCCTAGGAAATTAGTAGCCTGATTGTGTGAGATGAAGGAAAGCTGTAAGAGGGTGGTTGGCTACTCCATAAACAAACTTTCAACAACCCACTATTTTTAACTCCCCATTTCAAATCAGCCATTCACTGTATCTGCTATCTCCAAATTCTGATCATCTCAGGTTTTCTGTTGGTAACCTTCTCCATGTGATTGAAATAATCACTTTCTCCTCCCTGCTAAATCACTCACCTCTGCTCCATCTGATCCTGTCTTCCAAAATTGTATTGAAGTCTCTTGTCTGTTTTTGTCTTCTTCTTTATTCTCTTTGTCTTTTATGGGTTTCTACTTTTGTGTGTGTGTGTGTGTGTTTTCCTTTACTATCCATTTAGTGGCCATCTTAGGCTGGGTTCTCTAGGGAAGCAAAACCAGTAAAGTGTATAAATATATATAGAGAGAGATTTATATCAAGGAAATTGTTCATGCACTCGTAGAGACTGGAATGCCCCAAGTCCTTGGATCAGGATAGAGGCTTCTCTTGATTCATGTAGCTGCAGGGGCTGGTGAACCCAAGATTGGCAGGTCTCAGAGAGCAGGGCTCTTGCTCATAGGCTGTGAAGATCGATGAATTCCAAGACAGGCAGATAAGCTGATAGCTCAAGTCCCAAGAACCGGAGATAGATGAACAGGAGGCAGTCGCAGGATCCATAGTGAGCAAAAACCACAGAACATTATATTCGGTTGCAGGCCACACCTCCAAGGAAACTCCTTTTCAACTGATTGGCTACTCAAGCAGATTTCACCATGGGAGTGATCACATTTAAACACTGAGAATCATGGCCTAGCCAAGTTGACACACAATCTTAACCATCACAGTGGCATTTCAAACAGGAGAGGAGATTTACAACACTACTCCCTTAAAACATCCCCAGATTAATTTTAGATAGCTTATGTACTAAAAACAATTCTCTTGTGGTTTTATTTGGAGTGCTTTGGATTTATTAGTTAATTTGAGAAGAATTTTCAACTATCATACAGGCTTTTTTTTTTGCTCAAAAATATGGCAAATGTCTCAATTTATTTTGATCATAACTGACCTATACATTAAAAAAAATTTCTTCATAACCCTCTTCATGTGAGGTTTACTGCTAAAAATATTTCTCTAATGGAATGAATAGCATAAGGGACACAACTGAAAAACAAATTTGTGAGCTTGAAGATTGAGGTAAAGAATTATCCCAAACACATTGTTATGGATTGAATTGTGTCCCCCAAAAATATGTGTTGTAAATCCTAACTTCTATGCCTGTGATTATAATCACATTTGGGAATGGGTTGTCTTTGTTGTGTTAATGGGAAAGGATTAGTTTAAGATGTGTCTTAAATCAGTGTTTTTTGAGATATAAAAGAGATTAAACAAGCAAGCAAGAGAAGCAGAGATGGGGAAAGAGAAATGCCAAGCCACCTGAAGACTGCTCAGGAGCAGCAACTCAAAGAGACAAGGACCCTCCTCCACAGCTGACAGAGAGAGAAAGCCTTCTCTTAGAGCCAGCACCCTTAATTTGGACTTCTAGCCTCCTAGACTGTGAGAAAATAAATTTCTGTTTGTTAAAGCCACCCATTTGTGGTATTTCTGTTACAGCAGCACTAGGTAACTAATACAGAATTTGGAACTAGCAGAGTGGGATGGTGTGCTAACAGATACCTAAAATGTGGAAATGGTTTTGGAATTGGGTAACGGGTAGAGGCTGGAAGAGTTTTAAGCTGCCTAATAATAAAACCAAGGAAACTTGGTGGTGCAATGCTTAAGCTCTCAGCTGCTAACCAAAAAGTCAGCTGCTCAAACCCACCAGCTGCTCCACTGGAGAAAGATGTGGTAGTCTGCTCCCATAAAGATTACAGCCTTACAAACCCTATGGGGCAGTTCTACTCTGTCCTACAGGGTCACTATGAGTCAGAATGAATTTATGACAATGAGGAATGGGGTAATAGTAAGCCTAGATTACCTTGGAGAGACTATTGGTAGAATCATGGTCTTTAAAGACAATTCTGATGAGGCCTCAGAAGGAAGTGAGAGCTATAGAGACAGTCTCTATCATCTTATAGAATACATATTGCATCAGCAACAGAATTTTGCTAGAAATGTTGATTATAAATGTGCTTCTGGTGAGGCTTTAAAAGAAAAGGATGAACATGTGATTGGTCAGTGGAAGAAGGGAGATGATTTTTATGCAGTGGCAAAGAACTTGTCTGAATTATGCTCAAATGTTTGGTGGAAGTTAGAACTTATAAGTGATTAACTTGGATATTTAGCTGAGGAGATTTCTAAGCAAGATCTTAAAGGGGCTGTGTGGTTTCTCCTTGCCACTTATACTAAAATGTCAGAGGAAAGAGATGAACTTAAAAATGAACTGTGAAAAATGAAAACAAAACTTAGATTTGGAAAATTCTGTTTACAAACTAAGGACATGTGTCCTAGAATTTTCAACAAAGACATGGCTACACAATCTTTTGTTAAAGAGATTAAGCCTGTGATTGATGGATCGAACCAACTACCACAGCAGAAAACCCATCAGCTTAGACTGAAGGGACAGAGAAAGAATAAAGGAGAGAACACTGTCTTCCTCTTGGAATTCTACAGGCAGGAAACAGGCCAAAGGAGCTACATCTGTTGTCATTCCTGGAGCAGCTTGGAGATATCTTTAGGGGAAGAGAGATGCCAAGCCATGCAAAGATTGCCCAGGAGCAGAAACTCAGAGACAAGGACCTTCCTCAAGAGCCAATAGAGAGAGAAAGCCTTCCCCTAGAGCCAGCACCCGGAATTCAGACTTCTAACCTAAACTGTGAGAAAATAAATTTCTATTTGTTAGAGCCATTCACTTGTAGTATTTCTTTTATAGCAGCAGTAAATAACTAAGACAACAGTGTAAAGGACAAAGACATAAAGTATGAGAAAAGTTAAGGGACTTTGTAAGTAGATCCAGAAATTCCAACATCCTTCTAATGAGAGTTCCAGGAGAGAACAGAGAGAATAAAAAGAAGATACCATCAAAGAAATAAAAGAATAAAATTTCCTAAAGTTGCAGAGTGAGGAAAAAAAAAGCTACTTCATATTGTGGTGAAATTTCAAAATAAAAGAGAAAATTCTCAAGGATTCAAGTGAAGGACTTTCTCCACTTCTCATCATAGACAGACTGGAATCACTGACTGTAGAATAAGCAAATATAAGTTGCAAATACTTGTCTCTGGAGCAAGTGTTGTCTGTAACCAGTACCAAGAAGCCCTGTGGAAGTCTTGTCAACACTGTGTTACTATGTTTGGGTTGTCTTTGCCAGCCATTGAGGACCACCAATTAACAGCAATTAGCACAGGGCCCATCTCTCTTTCAGGCAGTTTTGAAGCTGCCAGACTCCCCAGCCACTCATCCAACTTGGTCCATTTGGAGAACCACCCTCTCTCCTCACCCTTCCACTGGCTTAGAAACCCCCCAACCAAAAAAAAAAAAACAAAAAAAAAACACAAATCCTTTGGAACAGAAAGTGGGGCTTAGGCACTTAGAATTCAAAATCCCTGCTCCACTGGAATGCAGGAAGAACACCTTTGCATGAAGGGAAAGCCCAAAGCAATGTCTGAGGCTGCTCAAGCTTTGGGACACTTAGGTCCCAACCTCACATTTCCCTTCTTTTTCCTCAAAGGTCCAAGAAGAAAATGTGTTCAGTGCAAAATCCTCTGGAGATTTTGAAGTGCTCTGTCCTGAATTGTCCCTAATGGGATGTAGGCAAGTAAGATGGTGTACCTACTAGGCAAATATGTATACCTATGTTTGTGTACATACATATGTTTGCTGAGGAAAGATGCCTCAAAACCATTTAATAAGGCAAAATTTATTAGCAAATGGATTATAAATGGCATCCTGAGAATTGTGGATGGACAGTCCCACTTGTCAATAAGGCTGACAGGGGCAGGGAGTTTTCATGCTGATTATATGTATGAGATACCTAATCTGTTCTAGTACAAACTGCTGAAACCCTTCCCCTTCTCTCCTTCCTATGCCTCTGAGTTACAGTCCATCAGCTGCAGGTTTAGGATTTCACAAAGCATGAGCGTCAGAGTCCTGGATTACGCATCATGAGTGTATGCTTTAGGTGCGTCCCATTTGTTCATTCAATTGCTCAATTAATGTGAATTGAAGTCCTTCTCTGCACCAAGTCTATTGTCTGGTTCTGGGAAGAGAAAGATGAAATAAGCTTGCCTGTAATAGGCTCACATTCCTGCTCATTACCTATTGTCTGGTAGGTTCAAATAAGTCGTTTAAGCTCCCTAGTTCTTCAGTTCATCTTTAAATGGAAATAATGCTGACTTTGCCTATCTGACTCATGAGTTCTTTGTGCGGAACTAGTAGATAATACATATGAAAGTGGTTATGGGAAAACCCATTAGACATTATTATTACTTTTTTCTATATGATGTCTCTGTCCTAATTAATTTGCATTTCAAAAAAATGTTGAATTCAAATAATGCTTTCATCTTCCACCAGAATGAGCTTCTTCTTGATGTGTGGTTATTCTCATCTCCTGCCATCTCTTTTCCATGGTGTTCTGCAGGGAGTGTGTGAATCACTTCTGCTCTGGATGTGCGAGTCACATATGTCCTTAAAATGCTAAGGACAGGTGCAATGCTGCTGGCTGGGTGGATCCTCGCTGAGCACTCCTGGCTGGTGGCATCCACCATCTTTAAGCTTCCTATGGGGACTCCCAGTTGCTAAACTAGGTATTCTCAAGAACTGGAGGCTGATTTTTTCCATTTCTGGCATTCTGATTTCTACCTAGTGGATGGCTCTCTTGTGAAGGGGGTTTCACTAGTTAGTCTGGCCAAATCACCTATTTTAAATCAAAACAATGATATTAACAGTTCCGTGTTCTAAGAATTTCACATATATTAAGTTATTTAATCCTCACAACAACCTTGAATTATCCCATGTCATGGAGGGGAAAAAAATGAGACTCAGAGAGGTTAATAAACATGCTCAAGGTCAAATAGTTGGTGAATAGCAGAGCCAGGATCTGATCCCAGGTAATCTCTCCCACAGTCTACGTTGTTAACCACATTACTACCTTGTCTCTTAAATTAGCTATGCTAATTTATGCTAAGAAAGTCTCCCAGAATTTAAAGTACCTAATAGGGGGAGCCCAAGATGGTGGCTTAGTCAGACACACCATGCTGTCTGCCAACAACAAAGACCTGAGAAACAAGTGAAACAGATACAGATGACAATCCTGGAACTCTGAGCATCAAAAGGAAGGATGAAGAATTAGATCGAACACTGATTGGGAGGATAAACAACGAAAACGGTGGATGAGGAGAGTTATAGATCAGAGGTGCCCTACCAGCTGGCTCAGCACATCGTGGCCATCTTGAGACAAAGTGAGCAGTGATCCTGGATGAGGAGCACAGGGAGGCAACTTCACGTAATTCCAAATAGGAGACAGAGAAATTGCATAGACAAGCCTGGAAAGAAGCAAGGCAAGCAGGAAATGAACCAGATCTAAGAAGAGAAAGTACAGGAAGGTGGGCGAGAGTTCCAGGGATCCTGGTGACCATATAGCAGGGGGGAGCCAGGAACCAGACAGGACCACTCACCAGTGGTAGTCCCTGACCATTAGAGTGGGTGGTGCACACAGACCAGAAGATCCAAAGAGTGTCAGCAGGAGGTCCCCAACCAGACCAGACTCCGGGTAGTCCCCCCTTGTATTTGGTTGGCACTAGGTCCTGGTTGCTGGCTGAAGCCTATGGGAAGAACCCCAACACCCACACCCCATGACCAGAGGAACATGCTCCCCCTCCCCCCTGCCCTCCTGCTGACCAGTGGTGTGAGCCCCCCACCCTCACCACCCTGCACACCCAAGGATCACTGTACAAGCAACCCCTTTCCCCCAGCCTCACCCCACCTGTGAATAGCAACAGGCATCCACCTCACCTGCCATCACTCTCCACTGCCCACCCACCTGGCAAGCTGCAGTACCCACTCCTGAGCTGCCAGATGTACAACTGGCAGTGGCACACACCCACCCTCCCCTCCCGCCACTGCCATCCTGCCCACCCAGTGATAGATGGTGAGTGCTCCTGTGCTGCCAGACTGGCAATCAGCCAAGCACACACACCCCACATGCTCTGATATATCAAAACAAAACAAAACAAAAAAAAAAAAGGACCAAATAAACAAACATACAATCAATCAATAAATATATAAATGCATAAAATAACGCCTTAATGCTTTGGAGACAGCGGACAATAACAAATCATATGAAGAAACAGGATAAGATGGCTCAAACAAATGAGCAAAATACAGGGAAATAAAACCTTCCTGAAGAAGAAATGATAACAGAAGTACCTGAGAAGAAATTCAGAAGACTTTTTTTTAGGATCCTCAAAGAGATCCTCAAAGTAAAACACAGAAAAAACTCTGGAAGAATTCAGGAAAACAATACAAGAACAAAATGACAAACCTCAATAGACAACGAGAAACCATACAAAAACAACTAGAAATTCAGAAGATTAACAATAAAATATCAGAAATTGATAACACAATGGAAGGACACAGAAGTAGAACTGAATCAATGGAAGAAACAATCAGTCAAATAGAGGAGAAATCCCTTGAAACTAATTTGTTTGAAAAACAATCAGAAAAAAAGAATGAAGAAAGCCTAAGAGTTATGTGGGATGCCACCAAGAATAATAATTTAAGCATAATAGGGATTCCAAAAGAGGAGGAAAAAAAGTACAGAGAGAATTTTTGAAGATATACTGTCAGAAAACTTCCCAAATATCATGAAAGATGAGGTTTCCATCCAAGAAGCCCAACAAACCCCATGCAGGATAGACCCCAGAAGAAATTCATCAAAACATATCATAAACTTACCAAAGCCAAAGACAAAGAAAGAATCCTGAAAGCAGCTCATGAAAAAGGAATTATCACTTACAAAAGGACACCAATAAGACTAAGTGCCGATTTCTCATCAGAAACCATGCAGGCGAGAAGGCAATGGGATGATATGTATAAAATCTTGAAAGAAAGGAATTGCCAACCCAGAATCCTATATCCAGAAAAATTGTCTTTCAAAAACGACAGTGAAACTAAATCATCCCAGATAAGCAGAAACTAAGGAATTTGTAAAAAACAGACCAGTCTTACAAGAAATATTAAATGGAATCCTTCCAGTAGAGAACCAATGAAATCAGACAAAAAACCTGAGATAAAGACACACGACAGCATCACTCAGATGCCAACCCAGATAAAGATTTCACAAAATTAAAACAAAGCTACAAAACTGACTAAAGGAAACCAGAAGTGTTAAGCTGTAAATGAAGACAACTTCAAAACAAAAAGAGGGAATAAAAGTTGTAGTTACAGAACTTTCATATGGAGAGGAAGTCAAGGCGATTACAAGATATAACAGACTGTTATAAGTTTGAGAAGGATAAAGGTAAATTTCAGGGTAGCCACAAAGAAAATTAATAGATCGACTCACCAAAATAAAGAAGAAGAAAATAAAAAAGACTCAGTAAACAAAAACAATGATTGATAGGAATAGAAAAACCATATACAAAAAAAAAACTAAGCACAGAAAAGTAACAGGAACCAAAAAAAAAAATTAAACACTGGGGTCTTAAAAGCTAGTGAGTGGCTATCTGAGATGCATCAATTGGTCCCAACCCACCTGGAGCAAAGGAGAATAATGAACACCAAAGACTCAAGGAAAGTATTAGCCTAAGAGACAGAAAGGGCCACATAAACCAGGGGCTTCATCAGCCTGAGACCAGAAGAACTAGATGGTGCCCAGCTACCACCAATGACCGCCCTGACAGGGAACACAACAGAGAGTCCCTGATGGAGCAGGAGAAAAGTGGGGTGCAGAACTGAAATTCACATAAAAAGACCAGGCTTAATGGCTTGACTGAGACTGGAGGAACCCTGGAAGACATGGCCCCTGGACTCTCTGTTAGCCCAAAACTAAAACCATTCCCGAGGCCACCTCTCCAGACAAAGGCTGGACTGGACTATGGGACATAAAATGATAGTCATGAAGAGTGTGCTTCTTAGCTCAAGTAGATACATGAGACTAAATGGGCAGCTCCTGTCTGGAGGTGAAATGAGAAGGGAGAGGTTCAGGAGCTGGTTGAACAGATATGGGAAATCCCAGGTGGAAAGGAGGAGTGTGCTGTCCAAGTATAGGGAGAGCAACTAGGGTCACATAGCCATGTGTGTATAAATTTTTGTATGAGAGACTAACTTGAATTGTAAACTTTCACCTAAAGCATAACAACAACAACAAAAAAAACATTAACATCACAAAGAAAAGTATAATAAATGACAGCAATGAATTTATAGTATTGTTAATTACACTGAATGTAAATGAATTAAATGCACCAGCCAAGAGAGTAGAGAGTGGCAGAATGGATAAAAAGCATGACTCATCAGTGTGTTGCCTACAAGAGACACACCTTAGACACAAAGAAATAAATAAGTTAAAAATCAAAGGATGGAAAAAATATATCAAGCAAACAGTAACTCAAAGAGAGCAGGAGTAGCAATAATAATTTTGGATAAAATAGACTTAAAATAAAAATCTATTATAAGAGACAAAGAAGGGCATTATATAATGATTAAAAGGTCAATTCACCAAGAGGACATAACCATAATAAATATTTATGGACCGAATGACATAGCTCCAAAATACATAAAACAAACTCTAACAGAATTAAAAAGAGAAATAGATAGTTCTACAATAATAGGAGACTTTAACACACCACTTTCGATGATGGACAAAATGACAAGAAAGAGACTCAATAAAGTTACAAAAGAGCTAAATAGTACAATCAGCCAACTCGACTTCATAGACATATACAGAACCCACCACCCAACATTAGCACAGTACACATTTTTCTCAAATGCACATGGATCATTCTTCAGAATAGACTATATTCTAGGCCACAAAGTAAGTATCAATAGATTAAAAAACATCAACATAATGCAAAGCATCTTCTCTGACCATAATACTAGAAATCAATAACAGAAAGAGCAAGGAAAAAAAAAAACATGGAAACTGAATAACACATTACTTAAAAAACTATGGGTCATAGAAGAAATTAAAAATGAAACTTAAAAATTCTTAGAGTCAAACATACCAAAACCTTTGGGAACAGAAAAGCAAGGCTCAGAGGAAGGTTTACAGCAATAAATGTAGACATCAAAAAAGAGGAAATGTCCAAAATCAATAGTTTAACCTGACAACTTGAACAATTGGAAAGGGAACAGCAAAAGAAGTCCACAGTCACCGGAAGAAAGGAAACAATAAAGATTAGAGCAAAAATAAATGAAATAGAAAAACAATAGAAAGAATCAACAAGACTAGAAATTAGTTCTTTGAGAGGACCAATAAAATTGACAAACCACTGGCCAAATTGACAAATGAAAAAAATGAGAAGATGCAAATAACCAAAATAAGAAATGAAATGAGCAACATTGCAGCAGAACCAACTGAGATAAAGAGGATTATAACAGAATATTATGAATAATTGTGTTCCAACCAATTTGAAAACCTAGAAGAAACAGACAAATTTCTGGAAACACACTACCTACTTAAATTAACACAAACAGAGGTAGAAAATCTAAATAGACCCATAACGAAAGAATAAATTGAAGCTTTCATAAAAAAAGACTCCCAACAAAAAAAAGCCCCAGCCTATATGGCTTCACTGGAGAATTCTACCAAACACTGAGAGAAGAGTTGACACCAATTCTACTTAAACTATTCCAGTACATAAAAAAAAGAAGGAATACTCCTAATTCATTCTATGAAGCCAGCATAACCCTGATACTAAAGCCAGGCAAAGATACCACAAAAAAAGAAAATTACAGATGAATATCATGAATATAGATGAAATAGATGCAAAAATTCTCAACAAAATTGTAGCCAACAGAATACAACAACATATCAAAAAAATAATACATCATGATCAGGCAGGATTTTTACCAGGGATGCAAGGGTGGTTCAACATTAGAAGATCAAATCAATGTAGTTCACCACATAAATAAAACAAAGGGAAAGAAACACATGATCATCTCAACTGACGCAGAAAAGGCATTTGATAAAGTCCAAGACTGTTTCCCGATAAAAACTCTCAGCAAATAGGAATAGAAGGGACATTCCTCAACACAATTAAGGGCATATATGCACCAACAGTCAACATTATTCTCAACGGAGAGAGATTGAAAGCATTCCCCTTGAGAACAGAAGCGAGACAAGGATGCCCATTATCACCATTCTTATTTAATACTGTACAGGAAGTCCTAGCCAGAGCAATAAAGTAAGAAAGGGAAATAAAGTGTATCCAAACTGGTAAGGAGGAAGTAAAACTACGCCTGTTCACAGAGGACATGATCCTATACATAGAAAATCCCAGAGATTCCACAAGAAAGTTACTGCAGCTAATAGAAGGGTTCAGCAAAATGGCAGGGTACAAGATGAACATACAAAAATCAGTTGGGTTTCTCTACACTAACAAGGAGAACTACAAAAAGGAATTCAAGAAAACAATACCATGCACAATAGCCCTCTAAAGGATAAAATACCTAGGAATAAATCTAACCAGGGACATAAAAGACCCATACAAGGAAAACTACAAAACACTACTTCAAGAAACCAAGAGACCTACATAAATGGAAAAACATTTCATGTTCCTGGACTAGAAGACTCAACATTGTAAAAATGTCAGTACTACCCGAAGCAATCTATAAATATAATGCAATCCTGATCCAAATCCCAACAACACTCTTTAACAAAATGGAAAAACTAATCTCCAACTTTATATGGAAAGGAAAGAGGCCCCAAATAGCTAAAGCAATACTGAAGAACAAAGTAGAAGGCCTCACACCTACCGATCTCAGAGCTTACTATACAGCCTCAGTAATGAAAATAGCCTGGTACTGGTACGATGACAGATACATAGACCAATGGAACAGAATTGAGAACCCAAAAGTAAAGCCATCCATCCGTGAACAGCTGGTCTTCAACAAAGGGTGGAAGCCCATTCAACGGGGAAGAGATACTCTCTTTAACAAATGGTGCTGGAAAATCTGGGTATCCATTTGCATAAAAATGAAACAGGATTCACACCTCACACCATCCACAAAAACTAACTCCAAATGGATCAAAGACCTAAACATTAAACCTAAAACTATAAAGTTCCTATAAAGAGTCATGAGTAGGTATACACACAAAAAGCAATGTTTTTTGATGGTTACCAGGGATGCAAGGGGGAGGAAGGTGGAATCACTTACTAAATAGTATACACATGATGGGAAAGGCAATACACAATATGGGGGAAATCAGCACAACGCGACCAAGGTAAATGAAGACACTGAGAGGTACGTAAGAATAAAGGACAACTATGGTAAACGGTATAACACATTATCAATTTTGCAACAACAGTAATAACAAGCAAAAAATATGTGAGTGGTTACATAGGGAGATATGTCTGCTATATGTGTGTGGGAAGGAGTATGGGAGTACATGTATGTGCATATATAGGTATATTGGTGGGCGTATATGTTTACATGTTTGTATGTGCTGCATATATACTCATATATACAGTAAAGCTCATAGGGGGCACGGTTACTGATACTTCCTAGACATACCCAAATACCTTGTGGGATTGATTTACAGGGTTTTAAGGCTCAGGACCATAGTCTCATGGCACAACTAGGTCAATTGGCATAACTTAGTTCATAAAGTTAATGTTCTACGTCCTAAAAGCCAATTGTGAGGTTCCACCTCTGTGGTCCCAACTCCTCTGTACCCAGTATCCCAGCCAACTGGATGTTGATCTCTTCTGTGCTTGACTAGTAGGCTAATGGCAGTCTGGACCATATGAAATTGATAATAGTTGACCATTTTTCGCTTATACAAATGACAGTTTCATCTGATTCAACCTAATATTTGTTGACCCCTTACTTAGGGGCAAGATTTGGTTCCAGACATTTTTATCATATTATTTTATTTAATCCTCACAATTGCACTTCGAAGTACTTTTGTCTCCATTTTTCATACAAGTAAACTGAGGCACAGACGAACCAGCTGGAGATCATACAGCAATGGTAAGTAGTAGAACCAGAGTTCCTGTTCCAAGATGGATCCTTTTCTTCTGCACTGCTGTGCACAGCATCTATATGCTCAGTCCCAGGAGTTGAGTGGTGCTGGGGGAGCTGGAGGTAAAAAGCAAGGTCACATTCAACTGACAGATTCAAATTACGTTAGTTTTAAAGTGAAATGTGAGTCAAAAGAGGAAAATAATATGACCTCTGGAAAACAGACAGATATGACTCAATCAGCTTTGGAAAACTGAATCAGAGCTGCTGAATTTTATTCAATATTGTCACAGCCTCCAGAGACCACAAACGTGTGGATGTACATCCTGAAGTTTTAAAGATAATTAGGGATCAAAGGGTGATTTGCCTAATTGGGAAACTATTGTGGGGAGCCCAGGAAGGGGAGCATCTGGGACAGATGAGGACTATTGGGGTTCAAGGTTGTGACAAATGCAACTAGAGAGCTTAGAGGGTAGTTTGGGGGAGAGGTGGAATGGGGAGCGGTCTGTAGTGGTACAATCAGAAAAAAGTGATAATGTGGCCTTTCCAGAATCTCCTTTGCTAATTGAACCCTCTGGGGCTTAGGAATCCAGGTTAACTATCTGGAAACATTTTTTAATGACTTTAGGATATTATAAGTTATGGAACTAGGCTGGGAAGGGAAGAGGAAGTGTTAAATGGGCATGAACACACTGAGATGTGTTTCCATTAGGTGAAATATTATTCAGGAATAGATGCAGAAATAGCTTAAGTGGTTTATAGTCATTCATTTTAATTTTGTGATTTTTCTCTGTGGGAAACTACTTTCATCTGGTTCTTTTCGATATGGATTGAGTCATATTCTTTTTATTTGCCACAAGCATTTATTTGCCATAAGCGTTTTAAAGCATTGAACAATTGCTGCCTCATTTCCAGGGGGTTGATTGGGACACCCCTGCTGAGTTGCTGTCTCACCAAGCCTAGGAGCATGAGGATGTAAGTCCCAGACTCTGGAATGAAAACTCCAAACACAAGTTAAGTGAAAATTAACATTGATCAAAACATCTTTGTTTTAACTTTTTTTCTGGGCAATCTACCAGGGGTTGGGAAATGCAAAAGCTTGTAGGTTGCCTTCTAAGTGTTTATAATCTAGTTGGGGGAATATGATATAAACACATGGCACAAGACAGTGTTCCACAAACGCCAGATAGATGGCAATGAACAGACTATGAATAGACAATAGATCATGGAAGCAAGAAGGCTGACATTTTTAATGGGGCTAATGAGTGAAGGATTCCTAGAGAGGGTGGGTTTGAGCTGATACTTAAAGAATGAGTACCCAGGGATACTGGGAAGGAGAGGAAGACATTCCAGACAGAGGGAATGGCACAAGAAAAAAGTACTGAGGTGGGAGAGCCCCTATCTGCTTATAGGTTAGGCAGGCTGGTTTGGGCAGAATGCAGAATTGTTGGGATAGTAGTAATTTGTTGGGGAAGAATTTGTTGCTCTCTTCTCTGTCCACATGCTCCCCCTTGTTCAATCTTTCACATTCAAATAATGTCTTTATAGTGATGATTCTTGGATTTATAACCAGCACAGTACTTTCTTCTGTCTTCCAGACTTGTTCACCCAACCGCCTACTTCACATCTCCACTTGGTAATCCTACAGGAATCTCAAACTGAACGCATCCACAATGGAACTCTTGGTTGTTACCCTCCTGACATGTCCCTGTCCTCCCACCTCCCATGTCTTTCCCCTCTTGGTAATGGCATCATGATTCACCCAGATGCTCAAATCAAAGTCCTGGGAATCATGCTTGACTTCTTTCACTTACTTCCTCACCTCCAGGCCATCAGGAAACGATGTCAACTCTACCACAAGAGTATCTCAAATCTCCACGTTTCTTTGACTCTTGCTACTAAAAGGTTCAAGCCATTGCCTAGAGCTCTGTCATTCTGCAATAGCCACCTGATTTCAATACTTCCAAGCTTATCTTCCTGCAGTCTTTTCTATACCCAGCTGTCCAGATATTCTTTTTGAAATATCACCAGACCAAATGTTGGCAGATTATTCCCATGCTTAAAGCCTTTTGTTGACTTCCTAGTGCTCTTAGAATAAAATCCTAACTCCTTACCATGATCTATAAGACCTTGCATGCTCACCATCCATGCCCTTTTTCTGATAGCTTCTTCTCCATTTTCTTTTGGGGAATTACTCCGCCTTATTCTTACTGCAAGTGGTCTGAGTGACCTGACCCTACCCCACCCCATGCTGTTTCAGGGGTCAGCATGTAGCCCCAGTATTACCAATAAGCATATTCTTTCCCCATGTCTCAGCGATTGGCTCAGAGATAGACATGTCTCCTAAGTTCATCCAATAAGACTCAAGCCCAGGATTTTTGCTAGAGCAGGGAAGCTTGCTGGCTGTAAAGATATGTACTTGGAGCTACATATAAGGGATGCACTTGTAGGGAGAGGCTTCCTGAGCCTGAGGCCAACTCAGAACAAAGGAGAACTGAGAGCTGGAGAAAGACCTAGTTCTAATGACTCTGTTTGAGCCCAGATCAATAGTCCCTCCTGGTGTCCTGCCTCTGCTTTTCAGTTACATGAGCCAACAAATTCTCTTGTTGGTTTGTGTTTACGTTGAGCTTTCAGGACAATTTGTCCTGCAGGATCTGACCCTGCTTAGATTTGAATCTTATAACAAACCTTCCTCCCCTGGACTCTCAGCCTCAGATCTGTGGCATATCAAGGCCTTTCTCACCTCAATGACTTTACCCTTGATGCCCATGTTGCTGAGAATTCTCTTCTCTGGATTTTTATGAGCTGGCACACCCTCATTTCTTAGGTGTAAGCTCAAATATCACCTCCTCAAAGAGGCCTCCCAAAACCACCCATCTAAATAAAGGAGACTCCCCTAGTTCCCTAATACCACATCTCCTTATTTATTTTCTTTAGAGCAGTGATCAGAATCTTATTCTTTATGTACCTGCTCATTATCTGCTTCCTCCATTACAATATTAACTTCATGTAGGCAGACTTGTCTGTCTTGTTCAAAGCTATATTTATGCTCCCAGGACCCAGAACAGCACCTGCTACACAGTTGGTGCTCAATAAATGTTAGTTGAATATATGAATGAATGCGTGCATACATGCTCACGTCTCCATAGTTTGGTCTT
Organism: Trichechus manatus latirostris; assembly: GCF_000243295.1. Taxonomy (NCBI): domain Eukaryota; kingdom Metazoa; phylum Chordata; class Mammalia; order Sirenia; family Trichechidae; genus Trichechus; species Trichechus manatus. The sequence continues at coordinate 6,575,331 of NW_004443983.1, forward strand.
GAAGAAAGAAAGAGATAGAAAATATTTACCACAAAATACAACAGAGACAGTTGGAAAATGCAATCTTCCTTTTTCTTGAGGGCTTTACCTGGGAACTGTGGAGCAGAATGTCTTGCGAAGGAGGTGATCAGAGCCAGTTGTGTCAACATGAGTCTGTGATGACTCAGGGCAGCAGATGGGCAAACTAGCTGGTGTTACATGGCAGCTCCAGGCAAGGATGCAGCTCTCACCTCTACCTGGAAGTCACTCTCAGAGAGCCACATCAGGTCATAGAGCTGCTCTCAGCCAGGGTTGCTGTGCTAGGATGAGGTATCAGGCCAGGGTTACATCTTCCTCTTTCAGATATGAACCACCTCTTTATTGGGAAGGGTTGTGAAGGGAGGTGGACAGTCAACTGTAAAAGGTCCTACTTCTCTGATCTTGCCAACAAGTCTTTCCAAGATACTACTACTAATAAAATGATAGCAACGATAGCAAACACATATATAGTACTTGTTAGGTGCTGAGACTGTTCGAAGTCTTTTACATGTATTAACACATTTAATCCCTATAACCACTGAGGTGGATTGAAGAAATTCTTTGATAATTCTCCCATCAGGAAGTGGGGTCTATGACCCTTCCCCTTGAATATGAGTAGGCTCCTGTGACTGCTCCAACCAACAGAAGACAGCAGAAGTGATGCTGTACCAGTTCCAAATAGTCTTTTGGAATGCCTGCCCGTGGATGCTCACTTTAAGAGAAGCCAGACACCATGTGAATGAATCAATTCAATTCATTTCTGTTCTGACTCCAACTAAAAGGATGTCTCTGTGTGTGCCTTCTCCAACACATACCAACTAACTCTAAATCTAAATATCCCCTCTGATACCAACTGCAAATGCAGTAATTATTCCTTTGACCCTAACCACCAGACTAGGTCAGATTTCACAAGCTAAAGGACACAGTCTTCCAGATTGCCCAATTAACCCAAAACTTCAAACACCAGCTGCAAGCTTGGAAGTCTCCACAACACCCTCACTTCTGACCTGCTGGCTACAAATTTGGGGATTCCCTCTTCCCCCTCAGGATGCCAGCCATAAGCTCAGGAGTTGCCAAGTCCCCCTTATTTCTGACCTGTTGGCTCCACTACTCCCTTGTGTGTGATAATCTGCCATAATGACTCACAGAACTCAAAGCTCAGGAGTTGCCAAGTCTCCCTCATTTCTGGCCTGTTGGCTCCCACTATTCCCTTGTGTGTGATAATCTGCCATAATGACTCACAGAACTTAGGGAAGAGCTATACTTATGATTACAGTTTTATTACAGCAAAAAGGATACAAATGAAGAGAAGCATAAGGTGAGGTCTGGGAGGATTCCCAATGCCGAACTTCCATATTCCATGGGATATGTTACTTTCCCCTCTACATCAATGTCTATCACCATCCAGGAAGCTCATGAAGATTCAGGGTTCAGAGCTCTTATATGGGGTCTCATTATGTAGACATGATTGGTTGAATCATTGCCCACATAGTTGAACCCAACCATGACCACCCCCCGACCCGAGGTTGGGTGACTCATGGTGAGTCTTTCTGGCCTGGCCAGCCCCTACTCAAGAGTCACCTCATTAGCCTAACCTGTTAGGTAGATGTGGTCTGGAGCCCTCATAGAGAACAAAGATCTTTAATCACTGGGGAAATTTCCGAGGTTTAGAGGTTCAAGCCCAAGCAGTCTGGCTCCAGAGCCTGAACCATGATGCTATAACCACTACCCTCTACTAGTGTGAGGTCTTAGCTGCCAAACAGTCCTCCCTGCCCTCCCTCCTGCCTCTGGTAACCACTGAGAAACTTTGGTCTCTATACAGTTGCCTGTTTTTGTCTTTTTATATAAGTGAGGTCATACAATATATGTCCTTTTGTGATTGACTCATTTTACTCAACATAATGTCTTCAAGCTCCATCCATATTGTAGTATGCATCAAGACATCATTTCTTTTACTGACTGAGCAGTATTTCATTGTATGTATATACTGCATTTTGTTTATCCATTTATCCATTGATGGGCATTTAGGTTGTTTCCACCTTTTGGCTATTGTGAATAGTGTTGCATTGAGCATTGGTTTACAAATATCTGTTTGAGTCTCTGCTTTCAAGGGAGCATAGGCTTTTGAGTCAGCTGAATGCCATTTGAATCCTGGCTCTGCCACTTACCAGCAGCATAGGGTTGGGAGAATTACATAACCTCTTTGACTTTCCTCTGTGAAACAGAGACAATGAAATATCTACCTCACAGGGTTGTTATAAGGAGAAAATGAGATAATCTCTATAAACTGCTTAGCTCACTGCCTAGCATGTAGTAAATGCTCAGTAAATGATATCTTTTAAAAAACAAATGAATCTTATAATTTCATCCTCCTCCTCTTTCACATGCTTTAGTCTTCTGTCCCTGAAACTCTGCGAGGAGAGTTTGTTGTTTCAGACACTGTTAGAAAGTCTGTTATTTCCCTTTTCCCCGAGACTTCCTCACTGTCGATGTAAAATTTTTCTCTGTTCAATCCTGGATTCATATTTTTACAGTTTTCTCAGCACTGTCACCAGGTACCACCCCCTCCCCACCATGTTCTCTGAGTGACCCAGAGAGCAAGAGGATTGGGTCATTGGAGCCTTCAGAAAGGACTGACAGCTCCAGGCTGGAGAGAAGCCAGGCTCACGTGATCAGATGTCTGCTTGTCATCCTCAGGCATCTGAGGGTCAGCCTGGGAACCACAGGGTGGGAGCTGGCAGGCTTAGACCAATCATGTTTCACCCCAGGGGCTGGGGCCACCTCCTCAGAGGTGCATGGATGCTTGAACAAAATGAGGCAGGCAGGTGAATAGCTGTTGGGTAAGACTTAATAAGGTCTGATACAAGGAAAAAGGAGTGCTGGTGGTGCAGTGGTTAAAGCACTCAGCTGCTAACCTAAAGGTTGGTGGTTGAAATCAAATGGCTGCTCCACTGGAGAAACGGGGCAGTCTACTTCTGTAAAAATTACAGCCTTGGAAACCCTATGGGGCAGTTCTACTCTGTCCTTTAGAGTCACTGAGTTGGGATCGACGTGACGGCAGTTGGTTTGTTTTTTTTCTTTCTTTTTGTAAACTTGAAAGGGGCCGAAAACCATGAATAAGGGAAGCAGCTAGTTGTATATTCAAGTAACAGGTTGTTTATCAGGGTTTGTGTCTTCCTAACAGACCTCTGGAGCCCTTATGACGCAGTGGTTAAGAGCTCATCAGCAGTTTGAATCCAGCAGCTGCTCCTTGGAAACCCTATGGGGCAGTTCTACTTTGTCCTATAGGGTTGCTATGAGTCACCATCGGGTTTGGTTTGGTTAACAGACGTCTGACAGCCGTCATGATTGTGGTAGGATCCATGTTTAGTGTTCATGTTGGCAGGAATCCAGAGGTTCCTCAGAAGATGTGCACAGAGCACATCTATGTGTACAGCATAGGCCACCTTAGAAAAAAAGGGACCAGCCCTTCCTCTGTGTTATCACTTTACACAAAATTTATGTAACATTTTGAAGCCACAGGCATTTAAAATTTTTGCTACAGGTTTTTTTTTTTTAATTTACCCACCCCTGCCCCCATCTCCTAGTGCCACCTCCTCTCCCTGTTCTAGTTATTTATAATTTAAAGAAAATATACTCTACCCTTCAGACACAGCCTTATGAAAACCACTGATGGAAATGAGAGTGAAAATCTCCTTAGGCTGTTTCTGAAGGATTTCAGGCTGGCTACAGTTGGTCTGTGCCTTTTTTCCACAGTCTGGAACCGGAATCAAAAGAGTTTCACCTAGCATCAATTGGTCCCAACCACCTGGAGGAAAGGAGTATGAAGAACACCAAAGACAAAGGAAAGTATTAGCCCAAGAGACAGAATGGGCCACGTAAAAACCAGAGACTTCATCAGTCTGAGACCAGAAGAACTAGATGGTGCCCAGCTACCACCAACGACCACCCTGACAGGGAACACAACAGAGAGTCCTGGATGGAGCAGGAGAAAGGTGGGGTGCAGAACTCAAATTCTAGTGAGAAGACCAGACTTAATGGTCTGACTGAGACTGGGGGAACCCCGGAAAGTATGGCCCAGAACTAAAACAATTTCCGAGGCCAACTCTTCAGACAGGGATCGGACTGGACTATGTGACATAAAGTGATACTTGTGAGGAGTGTGCCTCTTAGCTCAAGTAGATACAAGAGACTAAACAGACGGCTTCTGTCCGGAGGTGAGATGGGAAGGCAGAGAGGGTTAGGAACTGGCTGAATGGACATAGGGAATCAGCGGTGGAAAGGAGGACTGTGCTGTTACAGTATGGGGAGAGCAATTAGAGTCACATAACAATGTATGCATAAATTTTTGTATGGGAAAAAATTAAAAAATTTAAAAAAAGAAGAAAGGGTTTCACCAAAGTTTAGTCTGCGGGAAACCGTGGAGGAACTTGGGGAAGAATTCCAGGGAGGGTGAACTGTTGAAGGGTGCAGAGCCCAGAACAACCTAGCCAGAGTATGTGCCACATGTATGAAAGTGTGTGTGTGTGTTTGTGTTATAAAATAATAGTTATAAAAAATAAGTGTTTAAGCGTTAAGTACATTTAGGAAATTTTAGTAAAATGCAATGTCCTATGGCACTTCCCCTCCCCCGCCCACTACCAAACTCAGGGTTCAGGGTGACCACCCCAGCTGCCCTCCCTAAAGGACAGGCCTGATTTAGAAAGGGTCTAGAAAGGCTGGGGCTGAAGGTGAGGAGTTAGGTGGACTGAGGAGGGCAGCTTGGCTCAGCAAGAGGCACAGGAAGACCTTTGTTCTTAAGAAGCTGGTTCCCCTTTTTTGCTCACTCCTACTCATCCTTCATGACTCAGCTCAGGCTTTATGTCCTCACCACAATCTGTACTCCTCTATGCTCCCAGAGCATCCCACCCTTGACCAAAGCAGCTCTCCTACAGGCTTGTGTTTCTCCCCACTAAGCCAGCAGCTTCTTAAGGATTTACCAGTCACTTCACCATAAAGTAGTTGTGTGGCCTCAGGCAAATTACTTAACCTCTCTGAGCCTCATTTTCTCATCTGTAGAAGAGAGTAATAGTAAACAAACCTTCCTTCCATGGATTGTTGTGAGAATTAAATGAGATAGAGGGTGAAAATTATTTAACTTGGAAGCCAGGGTATAGTATTCAATAAATATTATTATTGTTGTGTTGTTATTATATCATCATCATCATTATGATCTTTGAATTCTCAGCACTTAGTCAAGGCACATGTGGCATGCTCCATATATGTTTGTTGAATGAAAATGAGTGAGGGAATGAATGACCAGAGAAAGAACATATATAACAAGTTAAAAAATGATAATGAAACTCATTATTAAAGCAGACCAACAATTCGGGAAGACAGGACAAGGTGGCAAGGTGTGCAATTAGTTCCCTAATGGGAGGTGCCACTGATTGCAGAAGAGTGAACATTCAGTGAGATGGAGCAGTCCAGGAAGACTTCACCAGGAGGTAGTAGGGTCTGAGTCTGCAAAGCATAGATAGAAGCTAAATAAGCAGAGAAGAAGGGAAGAATTGCAGGTAGATGTTCCCTATACTCAAACCTTATGATCTTAGAAACTGTGAGTGTTGACGATGTCCCCTCAAGGGGCTGAAGTTTAACTCAGATTTTTGGATCGGTGGCTAAATCCTTAAGGGCCCATCCCAATCCTAGATTCTGTTTTATTCTTGCTGGAGAGTGGGAGGCTGTTGCAGTGCAAAGCTCACACATCTCAGAAACATTTTCATTGTAAACCAGCTCACTATGACAACCACTGCATGTGTTCTGGGCTAGGGGCCAGCTGACTCAGGAATTAATCAAACCCTTTTATGCCAATGCTCATCAGCTTTCAAAGGGTCTTTACACAGAAGACTCCTAAATGAGTGGTAAATGAATATTCATAGATATCTTTCCCCCATCAACAATCCAGAATGATGCCACTCTCAGGAATTTGCTGTTTCTTGGTAGAGTAGACTCGCTTCAGTCTTTGTGCTTATTTCAGAGAAGAGGGAAATGAGTCAGCCTTTGGCGTGGAAGAAACAGTATGACCTTCTCCTGTTGGTGATAAACTTATTAAAGGCCATGAAATGTTGGGAGAAGGAGTCAGAGAGTTTCTTATCAGAGCGCTTGTCTGCAATGTGTACAACAGTCTGGCACATGTGTTCTACACAAATGACCGAGATTAACCTTTATAGACCCACATGACTCAGTTTCTCAAAGCCTACTCTTCATTCGTTTACCTTGCCAGATGCACAGTTCTCAGAATTCTGACTGGACAGTGCCTTTCATTAATAATAACACCAATATATGAAGAGTACATTGCAGTTTGTGAGGCGCTTCCATCCTCATTATCTGAGTCCCTCAGTGATTGCAAGAGGAGGCAGAGCAAGGATCATTTCACAGATGAGGAACCTGAAGTTCAGAGAGCTTAGTTAAGTCACAGAAAGGCAGAGATGGCTTTAGACGCAGGAGCCTTGACTCCCAGGACTCCCCTCTGCTTGGCCCCACTGCCCTCCCACCATTAACCAGGCTTTGAGCCAAAACAGTGTCTGACCTTGACCCTGAAAGTCTCATAAACTCAAAAACTGGTCTTTTGGACCTCAAATCATTCTGAGTGCTTTATCTAAGGGTCTAGGCAGTTGTTCAAATTCTGTTCTGAAAGAGGTCTCCCAAAGGGAGATGATGCTACAGAACAGTTTCTAGGATTCTTAGTAACTCAAGTGGATGTGGTATCTCGGATTCATTCCACTGTTCTTCTGGGTGCGACTTAGTATAGAAAAATCTCTGCCTCCTTTTGCCTCTCTCTCCCATGGTGTCTTCAGGGATGCCTCCGGCATAGGGAACTTTCCATCCTCAAATATTTCTCCTGCCAAATAGACACTCTCCTACAATACCTGTTTGGGAGTAAATGGACCAGCCTTGTGGAGGTCACTTGGATTATATCCCTCAAAATTGCAAATGCAGTGACTCTTGGATCTAGTAAACTCATTTCTGGGAAATTTCATATATATATATACCTATATACATATAACATGGTACATGTACAAGGCTTTTTATTGCAGTTTTATTTTGTAATAGCGAAGACTGGAAACAGTCTATGGGTCCATCTGTAGGGGACTGATTACATGAATTGGGATGGAAGCACATAATGAAACATTATGCAGTTATAACTATGAGTGAGGAAGCTTTCTGTAAACTGATATAAACGATTGCCGCGATGTATCATTAAGTAAAAAGGCAAAATGCAGAAAGAACAGCGTATATAGTTTACTACATTTTGTGTAAGGAATAGGGTTGACTATATATTCATATTTGCTTGTATTTGCATAAAGAAACACTGGAAGGATACTTGAGAATCTAATCAAACAGTTGTTTTGGGGAGGTGGAAAATAGGACGGATGGTAGTAATGGTGGGGGAAATGGGATTAACTTTTCAGTGAGTACTTTTATATTATTTTGAATTTTGAAGCATGTTAATGAATTATCTATTTCCCTACCAGCCAGCCCAGGCGTTTTGACATGCTGCCAATGAATTTCTACCTTGGAGGCTTCCTAGAAATAGGTGCATTTGAATGGACCCCAAATCTTAGCTTTGACCCATCACTCAGGGATCTCATCAGAACACACTGTCACCTAATAGGACACAGTCAGGAGGGAAAGTGTCACCCTAACTGTAGATATGGGAAAAGGTAAGGGTGTGTCTTGAGGCTGGGCAGGAGTAGAGCGATTGCTTGGCAGGATTAAGAAACTGCCCAAGGTGGCTTTAATTACTTTGGGATTTTGGAATTCAGGGCCTCACCCTTTGGAGCTCAGGAGAATTCCCAGGTCATCTTGTTATTATGCTTTGCCTGAGTCCTGTGGCACTGACATAACACTGCTCTAAGAAATCAGTAACATTCTACTGCCCTCTCAGCTCCTGTTACCTTGGACACTTCATTCAACTTCTCTGAGCCTCAGGCTCCTTGTCTAGACTCACCTCAGAGAGATGAATTTGGCTCAAATGTGATCATGTAACCAAAAGGCTACACAAATGTCAACTAAACCCAAACCCACTGCTGTTGCCAGGTATTCCAGGTTCTGCTTGGCGCAGCTCCGTCCAGTGCCAAAATGTCAGAGACCTAGTTGGGAAGAACCAAAGGCAACTTTATTGGTTGGCCAAGCAAGGAGACAGTCGGGGCTGTGTGCCATCCAAGACTGCCTTCCCTAGGAATTTCAGAGGAAGGGTTTTATAGAGTTAAGGGCGAGAAGTGGGCATACATCTCTGTTTCGCGGGCTGGGGCTCTATAAATTTTGATTTAAAGGGCCAAGTCAATTTTTATTCTCTGCGCAGGCGCACTGGATGGGGAAAGTGGTTTGGTGCCGGTCGAACTTCTCCTCTAATTAGGTCCGTGCTGTCGTTTTTTTTTTGAGAAAGTTTCAGTCTTCTTCCAGACAGAGCAGAAGGTCATCTTAGGTATTAAGATGGCGTCAGTTCCAGCTGGTTTCTTGTCACCTAGTTCAAGGAAGTCTCTGCAAAGAAAACAACTTCAGGAAATAGGACAGAGACAGAGTAGGAACTATCTTGTGAGCCCGGTCTTACTGCCATGGAGTCCATTATAGCGACTCTAGGATTTCCAAGGATGTAATCGTTATGGAAGCAGACTGCCACATCTTTCTCCTGTGGAGCTGCTGGTGGGTTCCAACCGCCGACTTCTCCTCGGTTAGCAGTGGAGCACTTAACCACTGTGCCACCAGGGTTCCTTAAGCAACCATCAGAGGCTCTTATTAGACAATTATTGAGATCAGGGCCACAATGTAAAAGAGAGGGGGGCACAAAGCTCTTAGTAAGTGGGCTGTCACCTGACCTCTCCTGGATTGAGGCCTGGTTTGACCTGGCTTCCAGGAGTGAGATCTTGGCAGCAACTGTTCCACCCCACTATCAGAGCGATGCTGGAGACCTTAAACCACTCCAAGAGGATAGAGCTTTGCTGCTCTGCCTGCTCTGGCCCTGCTCAGGGGAGATTAAAGAGATCAACTGCACCCTAACTCCTCTCGCTCCAAACACAGACGTTGTCCTTTCCCAAATACATCTCTCTCCCCTTGTTGTTGGACTTGCTCAGCTCAAGAAACATTATGTGTCCTTGTTTTACTAGATGAAATTAAAATTAGCCCAGCCTCCAGCAACAGTCTGGCAGAAAGCTCTGAATTGTTCTCCTGCCCCACCTCCATGTACTGGGGGAGGGAGAACAGGTGTGAGAGGGACTTTGCCATTCTTACGATTTTCCTAGAGACTTGAGAATAAGATAGAAAATAGTAGATTTTTTCCTGCTAAACAAAGGCAGGCTTGTATTCCTCAGGCTTTATATTCCACACATCCCCAAGTTGGCTTCATTAGTCAGGAATTTTGAACCAAGCATACTCAAAGCACCCGGGAGCATTCAGTACATACCTGGGGACTGAGTGAGGCACTCAGGAACTTCTGGACTCTTCTACAGGTGTAGGGCAAGCAGAGGTTTGCTGAGCTAAGTGGCTGAACTTGGCCGGTCTGCTCCACTCTGTTCATTTGCCTCTATCATGAATGACTGAAAGGAAATTTTTAACTGGTTTCTTTGTTTTTTCCCCTTACCCAGAGAGTAGAAATATTTCCATTGCTTCATCTTGCTTCTAGGGAAATATCTAGACAGGTTAAAGGAAGAAAAGACGACTTGGCAATAAGAGCTCTGAGTTGAAAGTCTAGGCTCAGATCCAGGCTCCATCCACTGATGACGGTGTGTGGATGATTTCATCATAATTTGTGGGCTTCAGTGATTCAATCTGTGGAATGGGGTTAATGAATCTCTTTTGTATGTCTTGAAGGGTGTTACAGAAAGAAATGAGCTGACTCTTTGTTACCTCCGCCCTCTCTCTTCTTGTCTTCTCTCCCATTCCCTTCTTCTCCACGGTACTGTCAATGACCCCTAAGAACATGCAATCTAAAAGTAACTGAAGTCCATGTATGTCTTCAAGGAGCTCACTGTCTCCAAGAGGAAGCAAAGCACATGCAGACAAAAAATATTGAGAATAAGCATACCATCAACAGGAGCCCTGGTGACCCAGTGGTTAGGCACTCAGCTGTTAATCGAAAGGTTAGCAGTTCGAATCCACTTAGCTGCTCTGTGGAAGAAATATGTGGCAGTCTGCTTCTGTAATGATTTACAGCCTTGGAAACCCTATGGGGAACCCTATGGGGAAGTTCTGCTCTGTCCTATAGGGTCGCTTTGAGTCAGAATCCACTGGACAGCAGCGGGTTTGGGTTTTTTTGTTTGTTTGTTTGTTTTGTTTTGTTTTGTTTTGGTTTATACCATTAACATGAATAAAGTCAGGTGATAGGACCACCTGTGCCAAGGATACCATGAGGAAGAGTGATGAGAGTGGGTGACTGGAAGGTGCGGGAGTCAGGACCTTGGAGCCAGGTGATGAAGGCCTGGGGGCCACACTCACATTTAGGGCCAGACAGGAGTGTGTGAAGTGGCTTCGAGTGTAAGACAATGAGCAGGAGGAGGCCTGCCTGAGTGAAGACCTTCAGAGGAAAGACAAATAAAACACTTTGCTGGATGAACAAAGCCTCCTGCAGGCAGGACTCAGCCCCTAAGCTGCGAGTTTGCAACATCTGTACTAGCAGGACCTGAACAGGCCTAGAGGGTTGGGGAGGGAGAAATGGTAGGAGCCGAGACTTTCCCAAAGGAGAGAAGAGTAGAATGTGTAGCAGACATGTGGGGCGTGTGTCCTTGGAAAGGGGGACTGAGTTGTGAGCAGCCCCCAACTCGGGTTCCCAGTCCCAGTTGCCTTGGAGTAGATTCTGGCTCACAGCGACCCCACGTGTGTCAGAGTGAACTGTGCTCCATAGGGTTTTAATGGCTGATTTTTCAGAAGTAGATCACCAGACCTTTCTTCTGAGGTGCCTCTTGGTAGACTCAAATCTCCAACCTCTTGGTTAGCAGCCAAGCACATTAATGGTACCACTCAGGGACTCCTCCACTCAGGTTAGTAATCAGCTACTCTATCTCTAAAGCAAGGAACCCCAGCTGAGAAGCACTCTCGGTTCCTCAGAGGACTGGAACTATATAAGCTCTTATTATTTTGTATTATTGTCATTACTATTACCAGGTAACTGCACGTGGGAGCAAGGCCTTTATCTGAGTCTGCTGGAGCCCACCCATGCCCCATGCCCCATGCCCAGAGCAGCTAACTTCTTCTGCTGCAGTCCCTCGGACAGGCCACCTGTGCCCAGCGCCCTCCGCTCCCACCTGCCTCTCAGCAGCGGCTGATGTGGGCTGCCTTCCGTGCACTTTGGGAGGAGGCGGCACTGATGAATTAAAACATTGACCTTCAGCTCCTCCATTGCCTGTTCAGCTGCACACTTCTAGTTCCTTGTAATAACACACACACACAAGTCTAGGAAACTGTATTAGGTAAATTTCTAGTCACGAATCAGGCTAAGGAGATAGTTTTAACCAGAAAGTTAATAAGATTGTTGGAAAGAGAAGCCTCTGTTTGTTTAAAGTGGTACCTCTCAAAGTGACACAGCATCTCACTCCTCATTTTTATTAAAAACAAACTAGGAAGCATCAAGCTCCTAGTGCATCTAATTGTGTTTCTTGAAAGTTCTAGAAGAAAAGCACAATCAAACCTTAACCAATGTATGTCCAATTATATATATATACATATAAATTTTCTCTCAGAAAAGACTATCTGTGGGGAAAATCAGATTACTATAAGACCCTAAGGAATCTGATGACATGTTAATTAAGCACAGACTTCCACTTGCAGAAATTGGCCCTGTGCACTTATCTTGGCTCAGGCCCCACCCAACAATTTACATTTCAGATTTATCATTAATGTTTTTGTTATGCTAAAGCGTCAAGGAAAGTTCAGTCTATTTACAGTTCATCCTATCTTGTTCGGTTATAGAGGCCAGGTCTACACTAAATGAGGTACCTGTATGGAAAGGAGGTAGATTCAATTAATTATCTGGAAGATCCCTGGAAGTCCCTCAATATTTGTTTTACAAACAAAATATCTAGAGGGCTTCTGGAACGTTTGCATTTTATCTAAAAGCTCTTTCAGAACCAAAAGTGCTGAATCCTTGCTTAACCTGGGCAATTCCCTTAGTTTTCCGGTGTGATCCTGGGAGTCTTTGGGCCAAGTAAAATCACTGCTGGGTGTTTGTTCTGAGGAGATACTCCCATTTGAGATGGATTGGCAATAATTGTTCTTACGGCCTAGGCTCTAATTTGTTCTTTGTTGTTGATTTGTGACTTAGGAGACCACATGTGTTACAGAGTAGAACTGCTCCATAGGATTTTCTTGGCTTAATCTTTACAGAAGCAGATCACCAGGCCTATTTCTTCCAAGTGTTACCAGGTGGAAACCCCAGGTTCTTGCTTGGCAAGACTTGTATTGGCCAATAAATGAGAGACCAAGGTGGGAGAACAAAAAGGCACATTTATTTCATTGTACAAGGAAATGGAGTCAGTCGGTGCTTACTGCTGCCAAGACCGCTCGCCAAGGGCAGGCAGGCAGATTACTCTTAAAGAGGTTTACAGGTAAGGAGTTCATACAGGTTACATCAGCAACATTCTTAATCATACTACACAGGTGCAATGGGGTTTACATATAACCTCCAAGCAAAAGCAGGATTTGTATGCAAAGCTGAGGTGGGTGAGGAGCCCAGCAAAGGAAACAATTTTACAATACAACACTGTAGGGAAGGAAGCCAGGTAAAGAATACAGCACTGTGGGGGTTCTGTTTCAAAGGTGCCACTAGGTGGGTTTGAACTGCCAACCTTTTGGTTACCAGCTGAACTCAAACCCTTTGCACCACCCGGGGACCTTCTCTAATTTGTTCTTTGAGGAAAGTGAGGTTAAAAACTTTTTGTTTAGGGTCCTGGCTTGCTTTCACTTTCAATAGAGGAGAAGAAGGCAGAAGGAAAATGGAAGGAGGTCACAGGCAGTAATTGGTGAAGAGAATGGCTCCCCAGGCCCATCAGATGGGCCTTCATTTGTCAGCCTGAGAGATGGGGATCAGTGTGAAATTCTGAATACTCCTGAGCATGTGGTCATAGGAAGAGCCTGACTGGCTACAAAGGGAAATTAGCATCCTGAGTGGCTTAGATCAGGGTTTCCGAGCTCCAGTGTATATTGGGACCAAGCCAGTATTCTACATAGGCTGAGAAGGAATTGTGGCAAATTGGATAGTCCCAACGGGCAACCCAATAGGCTCCAACCAACTGTTGCCTAGTGTGAATATGGGATCCATGTTGCTAAATGTCATTGTTTTCAAGAGAAGCTGGAAATCCAGATTTTTGTATGCAATCTGCTAATTTTTCTAACATTGGGCAACCAATTTAAAAATATCTAGAAGGGGAACAACCCAAACGTCCATTAACAAATGAAATGGATAAACAAAACGTGATGATGTATTTATACAATGGACTATTATTCAGCTATAAAAAGGAATAAAGCTCAGCATGGCTGAACCTTGAAAAATATTCTGCTAAGTGAAAGAAGCCAGTCACAAAAGACCACATACTGTATGACTCCATTCATATGAAAGTTCAAAACAGACAAATCTAGAGACAGAAAGTAGATTAGTGGTTGTTTAGGGCTGGGAGAGGATGGGAGGGGGTATACGGAAGTGATAGCCTAAAAGGGGCGGCTACTACTCAACTCCAGGAAGGTGTTACTATGTGAGAATTAAGAGAAGCCAAAATTCAGATTATGATGTGAAATCACAAGAGATAGACTTTGACCATTCCTAGCCCTGGTGGCACAGTGGTTAAGAGCACAACTGCTAACCAAGAGGTCAGTAGTTTGTATCCATCAACCTCTCTTTGCAGATCCTATGGAGCAGTTCTACTCTGTCCTATAGGGTCACTATGAGTCGGAATTGACTCAATGGCAGTGGGTTTGATTTGGGTTTATAGAAGGCAAATCAACAATGAAGTATAGAAAACACTGGGTTTGAAGCCATTTAAGTAGGCCCAAGACCATCTTTACACCTAGGAACCTCCCTATACAAACAGGAAAATATATTTCATGATATTAACTTTGCTTAACCCAGAGGCTTTTGTTTATTTAATCACAACAACGTTTCCTTGGTAGTCAATGCTTAGGATAAAGGGAGTGAAGAGGACTCATCTTTCCACTGAGTTCGTTTATATCATGCCTTTGAATCCTGCCAGATACATTTTTAGAAGCCTTTAAGTGACTGGGGTTTCATGAAGGCAAGGTAACCTCCTGAAACTTCAACCCAAGTTATTTCTGTCTTGCTACTTTCAAAGGTATCAGAGCTCACAAAAGCAGAGACCAAGAACAAACAACCAAGGTAAAAAGCAAGCCCTTGTATGTAGGAGGCAGGCTTGCATGGAACATGTGATTATGAGGCAGGAGGTATGGATATGAATCACAGAATTGTATACCAATTTTTTTCCCTAGGAAAAAAGGTTCAGTGAGACAGACCATCCTGTCATTGAAAGTGACATAAATGCTGGTTAGGGTTATTGAACCACAGAAAGCTCAACTGATTATGATTTTTTTTTTTTCTTTTAAAAAGCAACTATTGCCAAGGATATATTTCTCGTTGCTTTTCAATGCATTCTGCTGTTAGAGAAAATTTGATGATTCATATAATTGAACAAAAATATGTGTTATTACATAAGAAGGGGGAAATGATTAAACTGTCAGTTGGGTGCCTCTCATTTCCTAGTTCATTATGCAACATGTGGGATACCTTGAGGTTTTCTATTCTCTTAACAGTGAAAAATATCCTCTGGCTGAAATGGCTTTAGGTAAACCATTTGTACTAAGAATTAAGAACACAATATAATAATACCCTAATTCTGGAAGCTTGCCTTGAATATGCTGAGTGCCAGATGGCACTAGGAGTATCAATCAAAGAAAATAATTTCTATTTCAGCAAGTGAAGTGCTCATGGCAGATGCCACTAGCTGCAGGGCCACATTGGCTGCACAGGGAGGTCTCCAGAAGGTGTGCTTTGCCAGACCTTTTTTTTTTGTAAATCCTATTTGGGTTGCTCTTCTAGAAAATTGCAGAATGAAATATTATAAAGGTTCTCAACCTTGGCTGCACATTGGAATTAGCTGGGGAAATATAAAATATATATTGATGCCTGGGTCCTATTACCAGAAATTTTTATTTAATTGGTCTAGGTTGTAGCCTAGGCATTAGGGCTATTTTTAAAGGCCATGAGCTGATTCTAACGGGCAGCCAACACTGGGAGCCAATACTCTGTTGGAGAGCTCAGTAAGTCATGGATTACAGAACGCAGAACTCGAAGAGAACTAATTCCTTGCTTTATATAGACAACTGATGCTCAGAGAAACCAAGTGATTTGCTTGAAGTCACATAGCAGAATGGTGACTAGAGCCCATTCCAATGTTTTTTTCTGTAACATTCTCTCACACAGGCTTTGGTTAGCTGGTTGGGGAGAAATTAGGAACTCAAAAGTGCTTGTGAAAGTTGTCAAAATATTGTGTAAGTAGCTACCCAGTACATCTATGTACAGGATCAGCCACAAATCCACCACTCAAAAATGTTTTTCTAGGTGGTTGTGTATCTAGATCTAGAGGGAGTCAGATGTCCCAGCCCATCTACCTTTGAGCTTCATATCTGAAGTTAAAATACTTTCCAAAATAGGCAGGTTTCCATAGAAAATTCATTAATAACTTATGTGACTAGGTAACACCTTTTGATGAGGTCCTTTATCTTTGCTCCACAGGCTACCATTGCATGGCCTTTGTTCAGAGGAAATCCCCTAGTTTGTTATTGTTCTGCACCAGTCAATTAATTCATCACCAGATGGAGATGAGCACCTACTAGAGACAAGGACCTACGCTAGCTGCTTTAAACATGAAGACGCATGACACAGTTTCTGCCTTCAATCAACATATGATATAGATGAAGAATAAGACATCATAGTGGACGTCTTTTCTTGTTTGGTCAGCATCTTTTGGGTACCATTCTTGTCTCATTCCCAGTTCATCTGTATATGTGGGCACCTCCACCGTCAGATTTAGGGGTAGCCTTGAGCCCCAGACTTGGCCAAAATAACTTGAGACTAAGGAAAGGGCAAGTGGTGCAAGCCAAGCCAACAAGGAGATCCCCAAGACTTACAAGAGCTGTGAAAAAGAGGCTCCAGTCTTCAGAGTGACTGTGACACTCCAGGCACCAGAGTTGAGAAAGAGGAACACAGCTCTGATTAGCCTTGCATGAAGTTCCCTGGATTTCTCTGAAAATCCTGGACTTCCCAGTTACACGATCCATAAACTCCTCTTGGTTTTTTACCTTGAGCTAGTTTACATTGGATTTCTCTCCTTGTCAACTGAAAGAGCCCTAAGACTTGACTCTTCATCTCAGTCCACTTGAGTCGCTCAGACAATTTCCTCCCATTCATCTTCTGGATGTCAAACCCAGCTGAGGTTTTTGGCAAACAAGCCCAACATGAATGCTGACAAATTATCTGTGCTGCAGACCTTTCTGGTGGCTATTTTAAGATCAATTTGCTTTCAGGAGATGGCAGAGAAACTGCTGGGGACACTTTATTGGTGAGATGTAGATTGATTTGATTTTCACTGGTAGCACCTTTATTTGATGGGTCTCTGGCATCACACTCCCACGTGCCTGTCAGTTTGTCATACTATGGAGGCTTGTGTATTGCTGTGATGCTAGAAGTTATGCCACCGGTATTCGAACACCAGCAGGGTCACCCATGGCGGATGGGTTTCAGCTGAGCTTCCAGACTAAGACAGACTAGGAAGAAGGACCTGGTGGTCTACTTTTGAAAAGAATTAGCCAGTGGAAACTTATGAACAACAGTGGAACATTGTCTGATATAGTGCCGGAAGATGAGCCCCTCAGGTTGGAAGGCACTCAAAATACGACTAAGAGTTGCCTCCTCAAAGTAGAGTCAACCTTAATGACGTGGATGGAGTCAAGCTTTTGGAACCGTCATTTGCTAATGTGGCAGGACTCAAAAATGAGAAGAAACAGCTGCAAACATCCATTAATAATTGAAACATGGAATGTATGAAATATGACTCTAGGAAAATTGGAAATCATCAAAAATGAAATGGAATGCATAAAGATCGATCTCCTAGGCATTAGAGAGCTGAAATGGACTGGTACTGGCCATTTTGAATCAGACAATCATATCGTCTACCATGCCAGGAATGACAACTTGAAGAGGAATGGCACTGCATTCATTGTCAAAAAGGCCATTTCAATATCTATCCTGAAGTACAATGCTGTCAGTGATAGGATAATATCCATACGTCTACAAGGAAGCTAATAGGACTATTATTCAAATTTATACACCAACCACTGAGGCCAAAGATGAAGAAACTGAAGATTTTAACCAACTTCTGCAGTCTGAAATTGATCGAACATGCAATTGGGATGCACTGATAGTTACTGGTGATCGGAATGTGAAAGTTGGAAACAAAGAAGAAGGATGAGTAGTTGGAAAATATGGCCTGGGTGATAGAAACAATGCCAAAGATCATATGATTGAATTTCACAAGACCAATGACTTCTTCATTGCAAATACCTTTTTTCACCAACATAAACGGTGACTATACACATGGACCTCGTCAGATGGAATACACAGGAATCAAACTGACAACATCTGTGGAAACAGATTATAGAAAAGCTCAGTATCATCACTCAGAACAAGACCAGGAGCCGACTGCAGATCAGACCAGCCAAACCATATGCAAGTGCAAGTTGAAACTGAAGAAAATTCGAACAAGTCCACGAGAGCCAAAGTACAACCTTGAGTATAACCCACCTGAATTTAGAGACCATCTCAAGAGTAGATTTGATATGATGAATGCTAATGACCAAAGACCAGACACGTTGTGGAATGACATCGAGGACATCAGACATGAAGAAAACAAGAGGTCATTAAAAAGACAGGAGAGAAAGAAAAGACCTAACTGGATGTCAGAAGAGACTCTGAAACTTGCTCTTGAATATCAAGTAGCTAAAGTTAAAGGAAGAAATGATGAAGTAAAAGAGCTGAATGGACAATTTCAAAGGGTAGCTCCAGAAGACAAAGTAAAGCATTATGATGATATATGTAAAGACCTGGAGATAGAAAACCAAAAGGGAAGAGCATGCTCAGCATTTCTCAAGCTGAAAGAACTGAAGAAAATTTCAAGCCTCAAGTTGCAATACTGAAGGATTCTATGGGGAAAATATTAAACGATGCAAGAAGCATCAAAAGAAGACGGAAGGAATACACAGAGTCACTATACCAAAAAAAATAGGTTGACGTTCAATCATTTCAGGAGGTAATATATGATCAGGAACCGATGGTACTGAAGGAAGAAGTCTAAGCTGCACTGTAGACGCTGGCAAAAAACAAGGCTGCAGGAATTGATGGAATACCAATTGAGATGTTTCAACAAACAGATGCAGGGCTGGAAG
Source organism: Trichechus manatus latirostris (assembly GCF_000243295.1). Lineage (NCBI taxonomy): Eukaryota > Metazoa > Chordata > Mammalia > Sirenia > Trichechidae > Trichechus > Trichechus manatus. The sequence continues at coordinate 6,593,829 of NW_004443983.1, forward strand.
TGCCCACTCTTCTATGCCAAGAAATTTGGAAGACCACTACCTGGCCAACCGTCTGGAAGAGACTACGTTTATTCCTATTTCCAAGAAAGGTGATCCAACTGAATGTGGAAATTATTGAACAATATCATTAATATCATACACAAGGAAAATTTTGCTGAAGATCATTCAAAAGCAGCAGCAGCAGTATATCGACAGGGAACTGTCAGAAATTCAAGCCGGATTTAGAAGAGGATGTGGAACCAGGGATATCATTGCTGATGTCAGATGGATCCTGGCTGAAAGCAGAGAATACCAGAAAGATGTTTACCTGTGTTTTATTGACTACGCTAAGGCATTCGACAGTGTGGATCATAACAAATTATGCATAACATTGAGAAGAATGGGAATTCTGGAACACTTAATTGTGCTCATGCAGAATCTGTACGTGGATCAAGAGACAGTTGTTCGAACAGAACAAGAGGATACTACGTGGTTTAAAGTCAGGAAATGTGTGCGTCAGGGTTGTATGTTTTCACCATATCTATTCAACCTGTATGCTGAGCAAATAATCCAAGAAGCTGGACTATATGAAGAAGAACGGGGCATCAGGATTGGAGGAAGACTTATTAACAACCTAGGTTATGCAGATGACACAACCTTGGTTGCTGAAAGTGAAGAGGACTTGAAGCGCTTACTGATAAAGATCAAAGACCACAGCTTTCAGTATGGATTACACCTCAACATAAAGAAAACAAAAATCCTCACAAGTGGATCAGTAAGCAACATCATGACACACGGAGAAAAGATTGAAGTTGTGAAGGATTTCATTTTGCTTGGATCCACTATCAATACCCATGGAGACAGCAGTCAAGAAATCAAAAGACGCATTGCATTGGACAAATTGGCTGCAAAAGACCTCTTTAAAGTGTTGAAAAGCAAAGATATCATCTTCAGTACTAAGGTGCACCTACCCAAGCCATAGTGTTTTCAATCACCTCATATGCATGTGAAAGCTGGATAATGTATAAGGAAGACCAAAGAAGAACTGACAACTTTGAATTGTGGTGTTGGTGAAGAATATTGAATACACCATGGACTGCCAAAAGAACAAACAATTCGTCTTGGAAGAAGTACAACCAGAATGCTCCTTAGAAGCAAGGATGTCAAGACTACGTATCACATACTTCGGACATGTTGTCAGGAGGGATTAGTCCCTGGAGAAAGACATCATGCTTGATAAAGTGGAGGATCAGTGAAAAAGAGGAAGACCCTCTACGAGATGGACTGACACAGTGGCTGCAACAATGGGCTCAAGCATAGCAACAATTGTGAGGATGGTGCAAGACCGGGCAGTGCTTCATTCTGTTGTACACAGGGTTGCTGTGAGTCAGAAATGACTCGACGGCACCTAACAACTGGCATCACAATGGCTTTTCTTGACAAGACCTGCTACTTTCCTGCAAAATCAATTCATTACCTCTCTGAATACTACCCAGAGGGCCAAATTTGGGGAAGCTTTTAAGTCTTTGCTTCTAATATTTGGCTCTTAGTATATATATGGGGTGTACTTGAATATGTGACTCGGGACTTCAGTCAGCTTTTCATTTCATAGTTTTATATTGCAAACTGATCAATAATCTTGGATATGTCACTGCTGGGTTACTGAATAGACAAAGTCAGCCCATGCTCAGGGTATCAGAAAAGAAAAGAAATATTTTTGAAAGATTCTGATATTTGATATTTCAAAAAAACCATCAAAATATTCAACAAAGGAAATATTAGAAGTTTGTTGTCTTTCTTACGCTCCTTTTATGCTTTAGAATTGTGTCGATTTTGAATTATGTATCAGCACGTCCTAATTTACCTTCTAAAGATTTTAATCTGTCTCTAAATGCCAAGTAGCATAAAAGCAAGAACTGAAGAAGGAAAAGGTATACTAATATGAGAAATGAGGGTCAAAAAAGACGAAGGGTGGGGAACAGCCATGGGATAGTTAATCATTGGAATACAAAACAATTCTTAGTAGAGAATGTTCCAGAAGTGCTAAAAGTTTCCATTATTTTATGCAGAAAGAGAAGTCTTAATTCTTTTGTAAACAGTTTGAGGTTTCAAAGAGTCTTTGACTTTCTAATTTAAAACATCTATTGCTTCATGAATTGGCCTCAAGCACTCCTCAGCAAGTTATTTATGTGGTACTTGCCTGCTGCTGCAGGTTTATATCAAGCCACAGCTGCATAAACAAAGACAATTAACCTATTGGTTGGATTTAGCAGACACTTTGGTTTGTTTAAATCTGCTGACATTTCAAATCACTGTGTCTCCAGATTCTTTGCAGAACAATCATTGAAGGTGACAGGGCTGTTTCTAAATAGCCCTAAAGACAATGTGTGTGCAATAAAGAATGACCACTGAAGAAATGGGGATTGGCATTCTATTTGCACTCAAAATCATGAAGAAATGCATTAAAGGGGCTGGAAAAGAGTGAGGATGGCTCAGAAAGGATGGAGATTTCAGGCAGCTTTTATGTTAGTGATGCAAGTGCTTATGTTTTCATGTAGAGCACGTGACTAGTAGTAGTAAACAATCTACTGGCCAAGATGTGAAATATTGTTCTTTGCTCCTCTGTTTTCTTTCTTAAGGAGATTTGGTGGCACAATGGTTAAGCGCTCAGATGCGAACTGAAAGGTTGACGGTTCGAACTCACCAAGCAGCTCTAAGGGAGAATGATCTGGCTATCTGCTTTTGTAAAGATTACAGCCAGAGAACCCTATGGGGAAGTTCTACTCTGCCATATAGAGTTCCTATGCGTCGAAATCGACCGGAAGGCACCTAACAACAATTTATTATTTTTTAGATAAATTTTTTTTTTTTTAAATATATCCTTAACAAGTATTTATTTTAGTTCTTTCCCAACTTTCCTTGTTGTTGTTAGGTGCCGTCGAGTGGGTTCCGACCCATAGTGACCCTACGTACAACAATGAAACACTGCCTGGTCCTGCACCATCCTCACAATCATTGTTATGCTTAAGCCCATCGTTGCAGCCACTGAGTCAATCCTTCTCATTGAGGGTCTTCCTCTTTTTCGCTGACCCTCTACTCTACCAAGCATGATGTCCTTCTCCAGGGACTAATCCCTCCTGATAACATGTCCAAAGTATGTGAGACACAGTCTCGCTATCCTTGCTTCTAAGGAGCATTCTGGTTGTACTTCTTCAAAGACAGATTCGTTTGTTCTTTTGGCAGTCCATGCTATATTCAATATTCTTCTCCAACAGCACAATTCAAAGGTGTCAGTTCTTCAGTCTTCCTTATTCATCGTCCAGCTTTCACATGCATATGAGGTGATTGAAAATACCATGGCTTGCATCAGGCTCACCTGAGTCTTCAAGGTGACATCTTTGCTTTTCAACACTTTAAAGAGGTCTTTTGCAGTCAATTTGCGCAATGCAATGCGTCTGTTGATTTCTTGACTGCTGCTTCCATGGGTGTTGATTGTGGATCCAAGTAAAATGAAATAACTTTCCTAGAGGAGTGGATTATTTGAGAAGAGACATGGTACAAACTCTAATATTTTTACAATATACCTTCTGGGCTCCACAGAGATCCTCTCTGGGGCCAGCTGGCTGCATGAACATTCTGGCAGCACATCCAGAACCTGGACAACAAGGTTAGCAAAGACTCAGACAAATTCATCTTCATTTCATATCTTCCACAGCCTCTCAACTTAGGTCAAGTCCAAGCCAAACCAAGTGATTTCATTGGAGGTAGGGAGAGGTGGTGGGAAACACGTGAACTAACTTGTGTTCCATTCCCAACTTCACAACTCAGCAGTGGGAGGACCTTGACAGTTACTTAATTTCTCTAAGCCTCAATTGCCTCATCTGTAAAATAGGGATAATAAGAAGTCATCTTACAGAGACAGTATAAAATTTAAAGAAGAGATGTCAAATATCTGGCTGGTAATGGTAGGTGTGTAGAGACAGTATCCAAATCAAACCAAACCCATTGCCATCAAGTCGACTTTGACTTATGATGACCCCACGTGCTTCAGAGTAGAACTGTACTTCATAGTGTTTTCATGAGTGTATCTTATAGAAGTAGATAACCAGGTCTTTCTTCCACAGCACTGCTGGGTGGATTTGAACCATAGATAAGTTTTTAGATGGCTATTTTAGCTTGGTTTTCCCTAACAAGCAGATCCTGAGATGAGGCTGAGTTTAGGTAGTTATTTGGGAGACGATCCCAGGAAGCATGACTGAAGGAGTGGGCAAAGTGAGACAGAGAAGCAGAAAGCTGATCATAAGTAATCGGTGGACAACTGGGGCTTGTCCTAACAGGGTAACTTTGAGTAACTGTAGAATACACTTCAGAAATTTCCCAGGGAAGATCAAAGAAGCTTTGGTATATATCCTCCAGCTGCCCCCTCATTGGTTGAAGATTGCCTCTGGGGGCTTTAAATCCCTGAGAAAACTCCCAGGCAGAGAAGGAGAAAGGCTCTGTGCTTTAGATGAGAAGCCAACAGTGGGCAAATGTCTATCCTCCTGCAGGTGAATAGGTCAGGGAAATACTGGGTAGGCCATTAACAGGGTCTGCCACACTGGCCATTTTCATACAGCCGTAGCGATTTCCAAAATGCTTGTATCGTTTTGCATTCCCACCAGCAATGCGTAAGAGTAATCTCTCCACAGCCTCTCCAACATTTGTTATTTCCAATGTTTTTGATTCGTGCCAGTAATGCCGGAGTGAGATGGTATCTCATTGTGGTTTTAATTTATATTTCTCTAATGGCTAGTGATTGCGAGCATTTCCTCATGTGTCTGTTGGCGGCTTGAATGTCTTCTTTGGTGAAGTGTCTATTCATTTCCTTTGCCCATTTTTTAATTGGATTATTTGTCTTTCTGTTGTAGAGGTGTTGGATTTTCCTGTAGATTTTAGAGATTAGA
>NW_004443983.1:6598850-6629181 GCF_000243295.1 Trichechus manatus latirostris
TGTGATTATGATATGCCTCAGTGATTTTCTTTTGGGGTTTATCCTATATGGGGTTCATTGAGCTTCTTGGATGGTCAGCTTTTCATCTTTCATGATACTGGGGAAGTTTTCTGTCAGCAGTTGTTCAGTGATCCTCTCTGTGTTTTCTGTTTTCTCCCCCTGTTCTGGAACTCTGATCACGTTCAAAATTTTGCTTTTGATTGTGTCCCACATAATTCTTAGGGTTTGTTCATTTTTCTTCATTCTCTTTTCTGATTGTTCCTGAAACAGAGTTGTGTCTAAGTGTTTGTCTTCAATTTTGCTGATCTGTCTTCCATTGTTTCAAACCAGCTCCTCAGCCCTTCTACAACACTGTCCATTTCTGAAATCTCGTTGTTTATCTTTTGGATTTCTAATTGTTGTTTTTGTATCATTTCTAGTTGTGAATTTATTTTGGCATTTTGTTCCTGTATTATTTTCTTGACTTCTTCCATTTTTTGTTTTTTTTTTCCATGAATTTGTCTGCCTTTTCCATAAATTTGTCTATTTTTTCTTCATTTTCATCTGCTTTTTCTTCAACTCTTGGATAGCTTAGATTTCAATTCCCTATCAAGTAATTCTAGTGCCTTTTCTTCTACTGGAAAATCATCTGGTGTTTTATTTTGACAATACTGGAACCATCCTGTCCTGTTTTTGTTTATGTTTTGATCTTGTCTGCTATCTTTGGGACATTCAGTAGTTATTTTCCTCGTTTATTGATTGTAGATTTGTTTGTTTTGTCCTGATTGTTTTATTTGGTTATGTCTGAGCAGGCAGGCTGTACATTCTTTGTTGTTTGCTCATCTGTGGGCACGATTCTTTTCCTCTCATTCTCCAATGAGCAGGGTTAGTCACTCAGGTATGGTATAGCAGGGCAGGTCCTGCTGAAGGGGAGGTGCTGGGGTGGGTTGTTTGTGGCAGGTACTAGGGCCGACAGGGCAGGCCAGGAATCAGTGCAGAGCAGGTTCTCGTAGGCAGTGCCTGTGCTGCTTGGGGGTGTGATGTTCAGCACATGGTGCAGGTAAGCAGGAAGGAGGGGGGAGATTGTGTTATGTGGAGCTAAGATGGGTATGGGAAAGAGGAGAGAGAGGAAAGACGAACAGGAACCAAAAACATATACACACACAAACAAACAAAAAAGAGGCTAAGGGAGCTTGCCATTGGAGTGGAGAGATGAGAGACTGAGAAATGGAGAAAAACAAAAAGTAAAAAGAAAAAGAAAGAAAGTAAAAGGGTAAAATAAAAAAAAGAATAAATAAAAATTAGAGAAAAAAAAAAACCAAAGCCACCAGGGATCCCACTGGTGCAGCTGCGAGGATGGGGAAATTGCTCCCAGGCCATGAAGTACAGGCTGGCTAGAAGGGGTAGAGATGTCACACAGTGCCAGGTATTCAGGAGACAGGAAGAGAAGGTAAGTATAGACAGACGAGAAACTGAGAAAAGAAGAAAGTCAAAAAGGGAAGGAGAGAGAAAAGAAAAGAAAAAAAAAACAGTAAAAAAGAAATGCCTGCAGAGATCCCACTGCATGTCTGTGCAGACTAAAGGATTAGCTCCCAAGCTGTGCAGCATTGCCCAGCTAGAATGGGCTCCCAAACCAAGAAAACAAACAAACCAAAACAAAAAAATAGGCCCCAAGGATCCCACCAGCATGGTGGCATGGGCCCGGGAAGCAGTTTCACAGTCAAGTGGCATTTCACAGCCTTTCAGGAAGAAGCAAAGATGACACACGGAGCCAGGTATTTGAGGGAAAGGAGAGGGAGGTGGTGAGAGGTATGGAAGAAATCAAAAAAAGCGGAAAAAAGCAACAGCAGCAGCCAACAAATGGCACTCAGGGAGCTGGCCAGTGCGGGCGAGTAGAATCCAAGTGGCATTGGGGTGAAGCCGGTGCTTTCTGGCTAAGAGACTGTGGCCACAGGAAGCAGAGGAGGCTGAGTAGTTGTGAAGAAGTGTCGGTGGTAGGTAAATGTATATCACTGGTTACTGGTTGTTCTGTCTCCTGCTGGAAGCTCCATGAAGCTGCTTTCCCATATCCCCTGTTCACCGATCTCTAATAGGAGTCCAAAACCGCGGATCCATGCTGCATTAGCTGATAGGGGACTCTGCATGTATGTCTCCTCGCTCTCTGTTCTCTGTCAGTTTCTTATTCCATTTGGTGCTTGGTTGAGTTCTTTATCTCTTCATTTGATGCTTAGGGTTTCAGGATTGTCGTGTGTCTGTTTGACTTAGTTTTTCGGATCTTTGCTGTGGAGGGATGACATGGTGCTTCTGTCTATATGCCATGTTGCCCAGAAGTCTAACTTTATTTTCTCTTAAGTAAGCATGATTTTGGTTTTCTCTGTATTATCAGATTAAATGGGAAGCTGGTTGGGTAGACAGGTGGGCTTACGTGTACATGTCGTGACAGAGCAGCTTCACTATAAAGAATTAAGTAATCTTGAGTTTGTTGATTTGCACATAGGAGGCAGGCCGTTTCTTCAATTCTGTTTTTGCTGCCCAGTTCCCCAAGGCAACTTGGCAATCTGTGGGCCCTCACTTAAAGGTTAGGTCATGAGCCTGTTTCTACATAAACTTCCAAGGCCAAGAGGGCAGTTCACAAAACAGTATCCTCCCAGCCTGACTACGGCAAGGGCTGCAGGGAGACGATGACTATTACTTGCTTGGTTCAGAGGTAACCTGGGAGGCAGAGCCTGGGAGGGGTTAGTCCAGTATCCTTTTTTGGGTCAAGCTGAGGAACACCTTCTGACTCACTTTTGTTATAGTTTCTTGTACTCAGTTAGTAGCTGTGCAGGGTAGTGACAGCCATGAGGTAATAAATTCCCAGCCCCACCTGAAAATAAGCATGATACTAGGAGCGGTAGGAGAGTCCTTGGGTGGTGCACTTGCTTGACCACTAACCAAAAGGTTGGAGGTTTGAGTCTACCCAGAGGCATCTTGGAAGAAAAGTCTAGTGATCTATTCTGACAAATCAGCCATTGAAAACCCTATAGATCACTGCTCTACTCTGATACGCATGAGGTTGCCATGAATTGAAGTCAACTCGATGGCAACTAGGAGAAATGATATGGTAATACAAATAAGAGTATTCTGAAGGAGATAATAATCCAAAAGAAAAGCAATGTAAACAATTAAAAAATATTAACTACATAAAGTGGTGTAGTAGGTAAGAGCCACAGCTGTTAACAAGAGGTCAGCAGTTCAAATCCACCAGCCACTCCTTGGAAACCTTATGGGGCAGTTCTCCTCTGTCCTACAGGGTCGCTATGAGTTGGAATCGACTCGATGGCAAAAAGTTTGTTTCTGTTTATATAAAGAGAATGTGATTAAATACCAACATATGTGTTAGGAGTTTGGGAGGTGGTTGGGGAGGGAGTACTTTAGGAAGAGATACTGTGGGCTGGATTGGTTGAGAATGGTTTCCTAGAGAAGTTAGTGTTTTGATTAATGGGTCAGTCATAAAATGATGATAGTTCACTTAACTCAGTACGTGTTTTATGTCTTGGGTCATGTACAGTTCTGAGTATGAAGAATTCTAATTATGGTTCTGCCTCAAATTCCCCGTGTGTCATCTTCTGGAGTCTGTTTCCTGACCCATAAAATGCCAGTGCTAGCACCACCTGCCCTCTAGGCATGCTATGATGAGTAGCTGGCAGTAAACATCCTGTGTAAACTTGGTGGTGCTGTTACTAAATGCTTATAAATGTCAGACCATATACAGACAGGCACCAGTGGGTTCCTGAGATAAAAACAATAATGATAGAAAGCTCAGAGTATGCTTGAAATGGTGTCCAGAGTTAACAAGTTGATTCGAGAGTTTCTCTTATAGGTTATGCTGGTTACAAGCTGAATATAGACAGGTGGAATCAACTGAAAACTATTTCTTCAATACGTCATGTGTGCTCAGCACTTGGCTGGGTAATATTGGGGAAATTTAAAACATCATTAGCAAGAGTGTTGTTCTTGCAAGTTTGTGGCACACAAGCCCAAACCAGAAGCTATAGGTCCTCAGAAGTGTAGACATGCAGCTGGATTTCTATCACTGAGTTTGCAGAACCTGCAGAAAGAACCCTAAGATAGGATCCATTTTCCCCCTAAAGATCTGATTCATCACTGAATCTGATTCATCATGCCTTTGAGCAACAAGACCTCTACATGAACTTGCTTGTTCTGTTATTGTAAGATAAGATTCAATTGAATTGGGAAGCTCTTTACCCTCACCTCCAAAAATTAGGTCACTGACCCAATTTGCACCAAGTCCACTTTCTTTATGCAAGACTCTAGTTACAGTGTGGCTGTCTCCTCTTTGCACACCAGAATAGGTAAATACCTGCAGTGCCAGCCTTCCTACCCTTTTGGACTGGAGCAATTCTACTGACTAAGGAAACAAAAAGAGGTCAGAGTTTACTCAGTTCTGGACATTAGGAGGGCCTGTGTGGCTATTTTTGCATACCAGTACACCATTCTACACCAGGCTGCATATCCTGATAAGATATCTTATAATGAACCTGGAGTAGAAAGCAAAACCCTTTGGCTTAGAGTTGCTTCTGTCTCATAGCAACCTTATAGGGCAGAGTAGAACTGCCCCATAGGGTTTCCAAGACTGTAATCTTTACAGGAGCAGATAACCGTGTTCTTTCTCCTATAGAGCAGTGGGTGGGTTCGAACCAATGAACTTTTGGTTAGCAGCCAAGAGCTTAACCACTTCATCACTGTGGCTCCTCGGAGTAGAAAACAAAAAAACAATAAAAATTTGGCCATAGGAACACAGAAACAACATTTCCATGTGGCGATATTTGCAGCACTTTTGCAAATATTGACTCACTAAGTATGACTATACAAAGGCATTCAGCTGTGTGGATCTAACAAATTATGGATAACATTGCAAAGAATTGGAACTCTAGAACACTTTTTTCATGTGGAACCTGTACATAGATCAAGAGGCAGTTGTTCAAACAGAACAAGGGCATACAGCATGGTTTAAAATCAGGGAAGGTGTGTGTCAGGTTGTATTCTTTCACCATACTTATTCTATCTAAATACTGAGCAAATAATCCGAGAAGCTGGACTATGGAAAGAAGAACAAGGTGTAGGATTGCAGTAAGACTCATTAACAACCTGTGATATGCAGATGACACAACCTTGCTTGCTGAAAGCAAAAAGGACTTGAAGCATTACCGATGAAGATCAAAGACCACAGCCTTCAGTATGGATTACTCCTCAACATAAAGACAACAAAAACCCTCACAACTGGACCAATCAGCAACATCATGATAAATGGAGAAAATATCAAAGTTGTCAAGGATTTCCTTTTACTTGATCCACAGTCAATGCCCACAGAAGCAGCAGTCAAGAAATAAATGACATACTGCATTGGGCAAATCTACTGCAAAAGACCTCTTTAAAGTGTTAAAAAGCAAAGATGTCACTTTAAGGACTAAGGTGCACCTGACCCAAGTCTGGTATTTTCAGTTGCCTCATATGCATGCGAAAGCTGGACAATGAATAAGGAAAACTGAAGAAGAATTGACGCCTTTGAATTTACGGTGTTGGCAAAAAATACTGACTATACCATGGACTACCAGAACAACTAACAAGTCTGTCTTGGAAGAAGTACAGCCAGAGTGCTCTTTGGAGTGAGGATGGCAAGACTTTGTCTCACGTAGTTTGGACATGTTATCAGGAGGGACCAGTCCCTGGATAAGGACATTATGCTTAGTAAAGTAGAGGGTCGGTGAAAAAGAAGACCCTCAATGAGATGTGTTGACACAGTGGCTGCAACAACGGGCTCAAAAGTAGCAACGATTGTGAGGATGGCACAGGATCAAGCAGTGTTTCTGTTGTACATAGGGTTGCTGTGAGTCAGAACTGACCTGATGGCACCTAACGGCAATAACAAGTATGAGGCAGAAAAACAAACCTAGTTTATATTTTGGCCAGAAAATGGTGGGATTCTCCCGGAGGGAGTTTTTTGCTCGTCATGGAGTCAAGTCTAGCAAAGAGCACTCATTCATATGCATCCTATAGTCTTCCATTTAAATACCTTCTACTCTTCATCTAAATTCATATAAGGCTTTCTCCTTTGGTTCATAACAGCCTTTCCTCCCAGGGGTTGGAAAAATGAGAAGGCAGGTCAACTACAAGTGATGACGTACAGCCTTATGAAAACAATCAGTCTATTTTAATATGGAAATACAATGTTTGTGTTCCCTTTTTTGCCTGCACTAAAAGGATCTAACGTCAAGTTCCCTCCCTTCTTGGGAGAGTTTGCTGACCAGGGACAACATTTGGTTTGTTGCTTGTCATACTCTGGGTATAGTAGGCACAAAAAACTCATTGTAAAAGGAAAGAGGATAAAATTGAGAGAAGAGGCAAGTGTCTTAGAGAAAGCTGTTTAATGGAGAGAATGTTCTTTTGCAAGGGAAAAGGAAAGAGGTCTGTGGGTCTCTGGAAAAGAGAATGGGCTTTTCATGTGGTTCAGAACCCCAAGAAAGTGCCAAAGCTCAAAGGAGATGGTTCCATAAGGAGCCTAAGGTGATGGGGACACATGCTTTAGGGCTCTCAGTCCTGACAGCAATTGTGATGAGTATTAGTTTCCTAGGGCTGCTGTAACAAGATACCACAAACCAAGAGGCTTAAAACAACAGGAGTTTATTCTCTCACAGTTCTGGAAGCTGGAAGTCTGAAATTAGGGTGTTGACATGTTGATTCCTTCTGGAGAATCTAAGGGAGAATTTATTCCATGCCTCTCTCCTAGCTTCTGGTGATGGCCAGCAATTCTTGGCATTCTTTGGCTTATGGCAGTATGATGTCTATCACTATCTCCATCTTCACATGGCCATCTTCCCTCTGTGTCTATCTATCTGCATCTCTTCTCCACTTTTTATAAGGATACCAGTCATATTGGTAGGCCCAGCCTACCAATTAACTAATAGCCTATTTCCAAATAAGATCACATTCACAGGTACATGGGGTTAGGTCTTCAACATATCTTTTTGGGGGTACAACTCAACCCATAACACCTTGTCTCAAGCATGCATAGGACACCATTCCCAGGGTAATGTGTTGTGTGTGTGTGTGTGTGTACATTCCAGTGGGGGTGGGGGAGCTTCCAAATGCAAATTAAGATGATTTATAGAAAATAGAGAGATGTGGTCCTTCTTGCACACCCAAATAAAAGAAGAAGCTCTATCTCAGGAAACACCTAGCTAAATTGGCATAACACAGTTTATAAAGAAAATGTTCTACATTCTACCTTGGTGAGTAGCCTCTGGGGTCTTAAAGGCCTGTGAGTAACTGTCTAAGATACTCCGCTGGTCTCACCCCTTCGGGAGCAAGGGAGAATGAAGAAAACAAGATACAAGGGAAAGATTAGTCCAAAGGACTAATGGACCACAACTACCACAGCCTCCACCAGACTGAGTTCAGTACGACTAGATGGTGCCCAGCTACCACCACTGACTGCTCTGACAGGGATCACAACAGAGGGTCCTGGACAGAGCTGGAGAAAAATGTAGAACAAAATTCTAACTCACCAAAAAAAAGCCCAGATTTACTGGACTAAAGGAAACTGGAGAAACCCTGAGAGTATGGCCACCAGACACCCTTTTAGCTCAGTGGTGAAGTCATCTCCGAGGTTCACCGTTCAGCCCGGGAGTGGACAGCCCCATAAAACCAAATGGGACTAATGAGGTACAGCAGTTCAGGGACAAGGGCCAGAAGGCAGAAGGGGACAAGGAAGCTGGTGATAGGGAACCCAAGGTTGAGTAATGATAGTGTTGATGTGTTGTGAACTTGTTAACCATTGTCATAGGGCAACATGTGTATTAACTGTTAAATGAGAAACTGTTTTGTTCTGTAGGCCTTCATCTAAAGTGAGAATAGCAGCACGATTGGAAGAGCGTAGTTGATATCACTGAATTGTGCATGTAGAAATTTTTGAAATGGTGTTTCTTTGGCTATGTGTATTTTCACCAAAAAAAAGGTTGAGAAGTTAGAGGGTTGACATGTTGTGGGGTTGTTAACCAATGTCATAAAACAATATGTGTACTACTGTTTCATGAGAAACTACTTGTTCTGTAAGCCTTCACCTGAAGTACAATTAAAAAAAACAAAATTAAAAAAAGACCAGACTTACTGGCCTGACAGAGACTGGAGAAACCCTGAGAGTATGGCCCCCGGACACGCTTTTATCTCAGTAATGAAGTCACTCCTGAGGTGCACCATTCACCATTCAGCCAAAGATTAGACAGCCCCATAAAACAAAATGAGACTAACGGGACACAACCGGCCAGGGACAAGGACTAGAAGGCAGGAGAGGACAGGAAATCTGGTAATAGGGAACCTACGGTTGGAAAGGGACAGTGTTGCCATGTCGTGAGGTTGTTAACCGTTGTCATAAAACAATATGTGTACTAACTGTTTAATGAGAAACTATTTGTTCTGTAAACCTTCATCTAAAGTGCAATTTAAAAAAAAATAAATAAAAAACAAGCTCTAAACATTTTCATCCATGCCCCACATCAGAATGACCTATATACATGTCACTGAGTTACAGAAGTTTTACCCAGCCACTACTCAGTAGCCAATCCAGATTTTTCGGGACTGAAACTAATTTAGGGAGTCTGTAAGAAAAAGTAAACAAATTTATAAACATAAAATTCATTAGAAAGCCTTGGAAGGAGCTGTGCAATTGAGGGAACCTGAAGCTTAAGTTTCATTAGTTTTATGATAAATTCTTCTCTGCTAGCAATAATATATTTTGTCCTGGTTAAGCTGGTGGGGAAAGATTGCTTGAGCGCTCTTCTCCCACCATCCATGGTCATATTTCCTTTTCTTGAGGGTGTTTCACACTTTCTGTTTTCTCCAGCTTTCCACACCATCCAAACCAGGGGAGGTTTGGAAAATGAGTCATTTATGTACACAGTTTGTTTGGGGCCTTACTGTCTCCTGGAGGTTCCTTAAGTAGGTTGTTCAACCAGGTGTTTGCCTTTATTATTATTTTTTAACTCTTTTATTGCAGAATGAAAGGTTTCACTACTTTGGTAAACTCTCTCCTTGCCGGATTCCACCCTACCCTCCCTATATGCAACCAGTTTTAAAAAGAAACGTTAGGGGTCACCAAGCGATCCAGAAGATTGTGGGGCAGGAGACCTCCCATCAATCCTCAGTGGACTTATGTATCTAGTCTGGAAGGAAAACCTATTTACTCTCTGAATGATGAGGAGCAAGGACCAGAAAACACAGCTCTGAGTCCCTCTCCATCAAAGGCCAGCAGGGTTCCCGAGATCTACTGGCTTTCTCGCAGCTGAGTGAATACTCAATCCACATAAATGGTCAACATTCTCTGAATCATCAAAATGCAGACATCAAGAAGGACAACGGAGCCCTTTTTGTGGCCTTTGGTAGAAAGGGTACTAAGAATTCAATTTCACCAAGACGGAGGATTGTTACACTGAAGACACGCAAAAGACTGTGCCACATATTCTAAAGAAAACTCCAAAGAAGAGTTCCAAAACATTCTAAGCACTGTGTTTCTGCTACTCAGTCAGACATTTGGTATCATTTAAAAAAGGAAATCTCATTGTTTTTCAAGAGTTTGGTCTCACCTATATTTAAAGAAAAATACTACCTATTGTTTAAAGGTATACATATAAAATATTGTTTTCCTTAGTCAACACTTTCTGATCTGTATTGGGCATAATGAATAAAGAAACAGCAGACTCTTGCCATAGAAATGAAAGAGGCTACATTTGTTTTCTACATTTGGGTTTATGGTCTTGCGTTTTTGGAAAATCCCAACTCTTTAGAAGAGGATTAAAACTCCAAGAAACAGCCTTGGCATAAGGTGAAAGAGCTTTGGCCAGGGAGTCAGGAGACCTCTGGTCTAGGACCCTGTGGGCCACTGGCAGGCTGGATTACCCCATAGGCATGGTACGCATGGGCTCAATTTTGCCTTCCCACCAATCTGCAGTGGACGATTTCACCAGTCCCTGACCACAGCAAAGATGTCATGAAACCGTACATGAGAAATTGCTCACCACAGATTAGCAAGTAAATACTATTAAGCCTCTGTGTACCTTGCTCAATGCATACCATACTTGCTGGTTAATCTGCCCCTGGCCACTGTTTAATGAGAAACTATTTGTTCTGTAAACCTTCATCTAAAGTGCAATTTAAAAAAAAAATAAAGAAAGAAGAAGCTCTAAACATTTTCATCCATGCCCCACATCAGAATGACCAGTCTGGCTACTTTGTTCATGTCCTTCAAGCCCTCGGCCTTGGTTTGCTCAGTAATACAGTGAGAAGCTGGGTGACATCATTCCTCAGATCCTTCCCAGCTCTAGTGCTTGTTTAATGCATTTCCTCTGAAAATTCCAGAAGCCTTTGTGTAACCCTTGAGGCTTCCATTTAAGGTAAGCACAGGGACCTCAGTGTGCTTTCATCACTGCAGAACCAGTCAAGCCCAGAGAGGGATTTCAGCTAAAATTAGTGTGGGAATAGTATGTTCAGATACAGAGCAAAGAGAGCTAATAGATTTCATAAGACTGACAACACAGGCTCTGCAATGGGACTGCTGTCCAGCTTGGGGCTTGACAGGGAAAACTGGCCTTTGGTCAGGATCCTGGTGTAATGAAAAGACATGCTGGAGGGAGACCTAAACCAAGGGTGAGCCATCTCTGCTGCAAACGTTCTGTCTGACCTTTGGCTAAGTTGTTCCCCTCTCAGGGACACCATTTCTATATATGTAAGAAGTGAGAGTAGAAAGATCAGCCCTGCCTTGCTCAGTGACTTGATAAGGTCAAAACACATATGGAAGTGAAAGGTTTGAAAAATATAAAATACGACATAGATAGGATTGTGATCAGCTTCGAAAGTTGTTTCTGCCCCCATGCAAGGCCTAGGAGGAAGTAGAGGCTGGAGAATTTCAGCACAGGGATGGATGGGGGAAACAGTCTGGGCATGAGGGATAAGGGATGGGGAGGCTAGGTAAACAGCTGGAGTGGAGACAGTGAACACAGCAACAGGCTCCCACACAGAAGCAATCTTCGGGCTGGGGTGTTTGGAAGCTCAGGGCCTACCTACCGTGTCCATATCCCCTCTCCTACTCTGGCTCCCCCTACCAAAGGCCCTCTGTTTATTGATGGTTCAGCTTTGCTGCTGGAAAATTCTGTTGCAGTGCTTCTTCTACACAGAAAATGCCTGGCGATGGAACGACAGGGGCTGACATCCCGATGTCCTACCCTTGGAGTCACTTGTCTTGTGAGACACATTGTGAGTCCTGCACAATGGCTCATGGCATGCTGTGGGTGTTGCTGACTCCCTCCACGTCCCTCCAAGTTTTGTTACTTCTAGAGTCTCACTAGCAAGCCTTTCGTCTGAAATGGAGTAGAAGTATTTTCAGCTGTTCCCCTAGTGCATTCCTTCCTCTCGGTGGGCTAGTGAGGCAGTGACAACGCTGAGGTAAAAACCAGGCCAAGGAGTAGCAATAACGATAATGCAAACTGGTTGCCAGTGAGTCGACTCCAACTCACAGTGACCCCAAATGTGTCAGAGTAGAACTGTGCTCGTACGGTTTTCAGTGACTGATTTTTTGGAAGTAGATTGGCAGGCCTTTCTTCCAACACTCCCTTGGGTGAAATTGATCCTTCAACATTTTGGTTAGCTGCCAAGTGCTTTAACCATTTGTCTACCCAGGGACTCCAATAATGATAATAATAGTTACTATTTACTGAGCACCATGTGTCAGATACTGAGCTAAATGTTTTACATACATTTACTCATTTAACCTTCACATCCACCCTGTGGACTTATTATATCATCATTATACCCCATTTTAAGAAATGTTAGGAGCAGTTATGGAACCTTTCCACCATCACTCACCTTATTCTAATAATAGAATTGACTTTGAATCCAGTTTGTTCTGACTTTAAATCCTATACTCACTCACTGTGTTGTTCTGCTTCTCTTGGGTTCACAGATTCTTATCAGTCAGTACAAAGTTCTCTGAACTTTAGCTGAATCCCAAAATAGGAATTCAGCCAGCCCTGGCCACTAAATAGACCAGGGCACAACAGAGATCCAAAAAAGTACCTGACTTGCTCCTTTTGTATGGCTGGGATAAAAAAAATAAATACAATAAAATAATTAATAGTTCCTTTAGTGATACTCAGTGCTTTTTCTTATTTTGAAGTCACTGTGCCCTGGTCTAGGAAAAATAAGATGCCCTAAAAGGGCAGGAAATGATTTGTGTTGACCTTTCCAGCTAGTGGTGTGGTTTTGCTGGCTTGGACTGCCTCGTACCTGCCCTCATGAGCCAGTTGTGTGCATCTTTTCCCAACTTCCCAACTCTGCACTCAATGAGTTACATTGGTATCTTGAACTTGGCCACGGTGGGAGTAGTAATGGCAAACACTACAAATCAGAGCTTTTTCCCTACAGAGCCATTTGTTACATACCACTGACTCTAGCCCTGTTGTCATTTTCTTCAATAAACTGTAGGTCCCTGTGAAGAGTTGTTATTTCTGAAATGTGGTGTATAAAAGGAGGTCTTCATTCTACACACATAGATATTATACATGGATTAAAGGATCCCTTTTAACACGTGCAGGTGAAGACACCCACTGATAGTCATTTAATAACCAAACACACTCAAGACAACTGGGCAAGAGCGTCTGGACCCTTGCTCCCAGGTCCTGTAGAGTATCTGGCTCTCAGAGCCACTGTCTGTGCCTGGAGGAGACAGGGTCTGTGATCAGGGTTTTCTTTGGCAAGGTCCATGGCTTGGATTGTGAGAGGGAGACTGCACATTTGTCTGAGTGACCTTTTCCTTCCTGACATTTTAAAATAATATACCAAAGACCACACACGGATGAATGAATCAAAGCATGGAAGTGAACTGATTCATCTGAGAAGAATATTTTTTCAGATCACCTAACTTCTCAACCACATACGCATTCACCAGAGACGGCACTTTTAATATTGTCTGTGGTATCACCTCCCTTGATTTTCCAAGGAAGTGGGAGCTAGGAATAGTATGGAGAATTGGAGCTACAGACTCCTTCCACATCCCTCCAAGTTTTGTTACTTCTGGAGCCTCACTAGCAAGCCTTTCGTCTGAAATGGAGTAGAAGTATTTTCAGCTGTTCCCCTAGTGCATTCCTTCCTCTCTCCCTGTAAATGTTCATGGGGAGGAGGAGGCGAGCACTGTCTGGTGTTCACTGGGGAGGTGGAAATGTCTTTTCAACACTTACCTCAACATCCTCTAGCTGGAGTTATAAGAAAATAGCGCTAGGCAATTTTTCTTGCTAAGGTGCCCTCTAGTTTAAAGATTCTGTGCTGAAGTGATGACATCCATGTGACCTGGAGCACATGAAGCTTTTAAAGTGTGCTGTTCCTAACAGTCAAGGGAGGACTGGATTTTGTCCCAGTTCCCCAGCCAGTTCAAGACCTCTGTTCTTTCAAAGGCCACTTGCTTTCCTGGTCTGGACTTAGCAGATGGAAGAATACCTTCCCTAGTGAAATAGCAGCCAGAGTTGTAGTAAAAATAACAAGAGATTAAACAATCCACTCAGGGCCAGTAGCTTGAGCGCAGGGCTTCAAAAACAATTCATTCTGGTTTGAACCTCTGCTGAGAATTTGCATTTCTAACAAGTTCCCAGACATGCTAATACTGCTGGTTAGGGACCAATTCTAAGAACCACTAGTACAGCAGTTGTTCTCAAAATTTGTTATACATTAGAGTCACCTGGAGATCTTGTTAAAATGTTGATTCTGATTCAGTATATCTTGGGGGTGGAAATGCAGAGGTTTGAACTGCAACGAACCGGTTCAAAGCCCTGCTTGAGCGGCCCACGGCTACCAGTAACCAGGAGAGCCCAGGTGCAGCTGTGAAGGCCCGCCTGGGCATTCCTGCTTCTGCTGGGCACTGCAGGGTCTTATATAAGATGTGGACACAGCAGCCTGCCCCCATCCTGCCAGGGTCATTCACAGGGCAGAGGATTAGCTGGCTACAGACAGGCTCTATTTCTGGAAGGCAGAAAGTCAGCTGAATTGTAGCCACTGGAAGATATTCGTTTACTTCACTGAAGGGAACAGAGACAGAGACTCCTAGGGAGAAAATTATTTTAAGAGACTATTTTGTACAGATAAGTCAAGAGCATTTGGGATCAGAGTAGGGGAAGAAAGAAGAGAGAGTGAACAAACTTGAAAAGTAATTCTATGCCTCCTGCTGTCATACCCTCCTTTGGCTATTGCACAGATTCAAGCCCAAGATTTAGAAAGTATAATTTATCTAGTAAGCCTGATAAAACAAGACTGTATTTGGATGTCTTTATCACTAACTTAAACTTACATTTGAATACACATCATAGGTCAGTAAGTAGGATAAATTCTGGCTATTTGGTATCCTGGGATATCTCTTATTCAAATACAAGATCCCCAAGCTGGACTAAACAAAACTTATGTATCACTTGTCATTTGCATAGCTGATGCCATTTGTTATTACTGTACATTCAGGTTGCAGAAAGGGGCATTGTTATTGTGCATGTGCTTATCTATTTCATTGCCTCAATAGGCAGTTAATTCCTTCAGGACAGAAGGAGGTAGGAGGCATGGTGATAATTCAATGTGGCTAATTAAGGGAAAATTATCTGAACTCATTTGTCTTTGGTAGTGGTGACTGTAGTGTGTGTGTTTGCGGAATAGATGTTACAGAGTCTGTTAGAAGTGATAGTTCTGAAAGAGGGCAGGTCCAAAGCCGGGAAGGGGAGAGTCAAGCTGGAATTTGGGAAGAGAAGGTAGAAACTGGCAACCAAGGCAAAATGAAAACAGAGACACTCTGGCATATGAATAGGAACAAATCCAGAAGGCAGGAACCAAATCAGGAAAGGGTTATCAGACAACCAGAGAGGATATGGAATGTGAACCAGCAAACTGGTCTTTGATAAAACCCAGGACATTCCTGAAGCCCCAACATTAGGAAAGAGAGTGCAACACCAGGGTCCAGACAGACCCTGTTCATGCAATAGGTAGGGGATTCTACAGCCAAACACTTCAATGTACTGCTTGATATCTGATATTATATATATCCAGGCGAGCACCCAAAGTTTGCATGTTTTACCCTTTCTATTTAAGCAGAGGGATGACAAGACCAGATTCGTGCCAGGTGGAGGATGGACTGGAGCCCTGGTGGCCCAGTGGTTAAGAGCTGCAGCTGCTAACCAAAAGGTCTGCAGTTTGAATCCACCAGCCGTTCCTTGGAAATCCTATGGGCCACTGTGAGTCAGAATTTACTCAATGGCAACGGGTTTGGTTTTTTTTTTTTTTTTTTTTTGGAGAATGGACTGGCATTTGGGATGTCAGTTAGGAGGCCATTGTAGTGGTCCAGGAAGAGACGGTGACCCAGACCAGGATAGGGGCTGGGTGGGGAGAGGTTGCAGAAAAAGGGACAGACTTGAGTACTACTTAGGCCATTGGTTGCAAATTCAAATGTGTACAGGCTTTTGTAAATGTTTGAAGTTTTCCATAATATATATATTTTTAATTACAAGAAAACAAGTTTAATTACAAGGGGAAACCTACAAGTTGCAATATGAACCAGTTGCAATGTAGGAATCTTATTTGGATTCTTGATTCGACCAAACTGTTAAAAAGTTTATGAGATTTGGAAAGTTGAACCTTTACTCTTTATATTAAGTAATTATTGGTATCATTTTACGTATGACAAGGCATTGTGGTTATTTGTTTTAAGAGTCCTTATCTTTTAGAAATTCCTGCAGAGGTATTTACAGATGAAATGATATGACTGACTAGTGTTTGCTTCAAAAAAACATGGGGGAGTGGAAAGGGTTAGCTGAAACAAGATTGGCTATGAGTCGATTATTTGTTAAAGCTGGATGGTGGGTTTGTGGGGGTTCGTTATGCATGGAGCCAGTGCTTGTCATGTATCGGAGACATTTTTTAGAGCTACAGGTCTACTCTGCTCATATAGATAAATGTTCCTTTGTGCTAGGAAGAAGACATCCAAATGCGCACATTAATAGAGAGAAGAAACAGGACCACAAAGAAGGTGGGAGTTGTAGAGGAGCTTTTTCTGCTAAAAATGGAGAAGCAGCATCATTTTGGGATTTATCAAGATGAGTGACGGTATTGTGGGAGGGGCTAGTCGCCTTCCTTCTCTTCTTTTTCCTTCGTAGCTGAACCCTAATTTTCTGCAGGCTTCTTTGCTGCTCAGAATAAAGACTACATGTCCTAGCCTCCCTAATTACTAGATGTGACCATGTGATTCAGTTTGAGATGTAGCTGGAAATGTAACGTAGAGTTCCAGGAAGTCTCCTTAAAGGGAACTTACTTCTCTGGGAGGTGTGGTCCTCTTCTCTTCTCCCCTTCTCCTTCCTGCTGCCTGGAATGCAGATGTGAGTGTAGCACTCCAGTAACCATGCTGGCCCGTGAGGTGACCTTGAGGATGGAAGCCACATACCTCAGAGGGTGGAGCAGAAAGATAGAAGGAGTCTTGATCACTGATGACTCTGAATTGCCACCTTTGGACTTATTTTACAAAGTGAGAATAAGCATTTGTGTGGTTAAGCCACAAATATTTTAGGTGTTTAATTACAGGCAGACAAACTTAATCCTAATTGATACACACGCCTAATTGTGCACTGTTAACAAACCACTGTCTTTTTGGCACTTGGAGTCCCTGCTTCTACTACCAAACTAGAGGAGACCCTGGGTGATGCAAAGGATTAATGCTGAAAGGTTACACGCTCAAGTCCACCCAGAGGCACCTTGGAAGAATGGCCTGGTGATCTATTTCCAAAAAATCAGCCATTGAAAACCCTATGGAGCACAGTTCTACTCTGACACACATGGGGTCGCCACGATGGCAACTGGCTTTTTGGTTGTTGTTAATCTGGTATTTGGCATTATCTACCAAAAAACTTTAAGTGTACAGGGTCATTCACTCAACAATTTCATTGGCAGGGCTTCATTCTGCATATGTATACACAAGAAACGGTATTGTTTATGACAGCGAATGTCACAAAAACCTAAGCATCCACCTATGGGGACTCGTTACTTAAACTAGCCATTCAGTGGACTATCAGGCAGCCATTGAAAATATGAGCTAGATCTGTATGTGTTGCTATGAAAGTTCCTCAGGTCTTATTACTAAGTGAAGTAAAGCAAGTTACAGACGAGCATGTGTGTTATGATCTTTTGGGGGTACATAAAAAGATAATGTGTGTGTGTGTTTGTAGTTTTTTTTCTAGAAGGAAACAAAAACTTATTAACTGAAGGGAGAGTAGGGCAGGGAATTGGTGGTGTGGAGGGAGGCTTTTACTTATCACTGTACATATTTTTGTACAGATTTAATTTTCTCTCTATTATCTATTTAGCAATAAAAAATTACTTACAGTAGCACACATTTACCCAAGGACTAATTTAATAAATTAATAGCACAAAAAGTTTGCATTCACTAAATTTTCTTCATTATCACTATCTTAATATTTAAGTTACAATCTGATTTCTTGTTGGTACGAATTTAAATTATTATGATAATGATATTATGTTCCCTTCTGGCCTGCCCCTCCTGTCCTCCTGTCCTTCTTCTTTCCTCTCTCTTTCATACCCACTCCTTCCTCCTCCTCACCCCTTCCCACAAATGTATAATACTATAAATCTCCAAGGATCTCATCTTCCCAGGGTCCAAGCAGAGGATCAGGGGAGAACAGAACACAGGAAAGAATCTTCCCAAGAATGGCTAGCTTACTAGCTTGGGGCTGATACTGATATTCTGCTTGAACACAGAGTCCTGAGAACACACAGTGGCCTCCAAGTGGTTATAGTCAGATTGTTTGTTTCTTGCAGATGAATGAGGACACATGTGCTCTGACAGGAGTTGGCATAAGCACAGGAGTTTGTTTACTCAGTCTTCATATTAAGGCAAGGATTTATTTTGTCTCCTTCCTTCAGCATGAGGGCTCTGCTGAAGGAAGCGGGATGGTGGACACAGTGGAAGATATCAGCACAACAGCCACGCTCCATGAGGCAGGTGACAGAAGAGACGACATTTGATTCCAAGAGACTTCCATGGTCCTTTGGGTCTGTAAGTGAAACTCAATAGGTACTTGTATTTTAGGACTGTTATCTTTATGGGAAATAACCTTAGTTGCTGACTGTGTATTTTAGTAGTAAAATCTGAACCTTGGCAACCCCATGGTACAAGGAAAGGATTACTACAGCACAATCAAGAAAACTCATGTCTGAGGAGTGATGAGTTCCAGTGTTGCTTCAGGGATGCATTAGGAGAGGAAGGGAAGAATATGTGGAAAATATGGGACCTAGGAATTTGTTCCAACCATTTTGCTTGCGAAATACATGCCCAACTCAAACTGGTTTAAAGAAAAATAGGGATTTATGGATTTATGCAATTAGAAAGTTCATGGGTGATTTCAGGCACAGTTAGATAGATTCAGGGCTTTAAACAATGCGTAAAGGATGCTATCACTGCCTCTCTACCTCTTGGCCCTGCTTTCCTCTAGGTTAGTTTCATTCACAGGCAGGCATTCTCCACAAGATGGCAAAGATAGTCACCAAGACCAGTTTAGCAACCACAGGGTAAAGCACCTCTTTCTCTATAGCTCCAACAATCTCAGGGTTGATTTTTATTGGCCCAGCTTGGGTTATATGCCCATCTCTGAACCAATCACTCTCCCTCTGATTTTCCAGACCCAGACCAGGCACCCAGACATGGAGCCAGAGTCAGCTTCACCTGAACTAATTGTTGGGAGAGGAGTCTTCAAAGGGAAATTAATATGTTATAATTATAAACAGGGAAGTGGTTAACAGACAATAAATTAAATGTCCGCTACACCTGTGTAGACTTCAGAGCTTCAATTTCTTCCATAGAAAATGAAAGGGAGTAGGGAGACTATGGAGCCCTGCTGGCACAGTGGTTAAGAGCTCGGCTCTGACCAAGAGGTTGGTAGTTCGAATTCACCAGGCGCTCCTTGGAAACCCTATAGGGCAGTTCTACTCTGTCCTACAGGGTTGCTATGAGTTAGAATTGACTCGATAGCAACTTTTTTTTTTTTGGTTTAGAGGGACTACCAAAACACCAGAGTACATGATCCTTCTCTGAAATGTTACAGATCACAGACTCCTAGACCACGTCCTAAGGCTTTAGGGGTTACTCCAGAGTCTTTGGGTTTCCTGGCATTAGCCCAAGTATTTGGGTTGAAAATAGATTGGGACTGGAAAACATCTAAAGTCTCTTGGGGAGACTCTCGAGGCCTGGATGATTTCTTGGTCTAGGATTCTGCAAGGAAATCAATACAATCTCTTCCACATCTCACATCAACTGAATGAAGGAATTCAATCAATCCAATTCAGATCCATTTAGTTCTGTTTTCAACTGCAAATGCAGCAATTCTTCCTCTAATCCTAACTAGCAGGAGCTGGGTCAGATCTCACAAGTTAAAGAGAACAGTCCTCCAGATAGCCAAGTCTGCCCAAGACCTCAGACACCAGCTGCAAGCTTAAGAGTCCCCACTACACCCTCATTTCTGAACCTACTGGCTACAAATTCGGAGTTTTCCTACTACCCTCTCAGGATGACAATTGTAAGTTTGAGGGTCCCCAGGGCCCCCTTCACTTCTGACCTGCTGGCTGCTACTACTCCCTCAGGTTGGGTGATTCACTAGAATGACTCATAGAACTCACAGCAAGTGCTACACTCACAGCTACAGGTAGTCCCCGACTTATGTTGTATTTGCGTTATGACAAACTGCACTTACGACCGTCTTTTTTTTTTTGTACATTTATGGTTAGTAATATGTACTACATGCAATATTGCAGCATGTAATTTGCTGATGTTATCATTCTTAGGCCATCCCCCAAAGACAAATAAAGATTAGATTGATAAAGATACTGATAATAAAAGGCAATAATAATGAAAACTAAAAAGAAAATATAAATATATGGTATTCAGCTTACGTCAGAACTGACTTACAATAACAGAGTCCTCAGAATAGAACCTCTTCAGAAACTGGGGACTACCTGTACAGTTTTATTATAGCAATAAGGTTACAAATGAAGAGATGCATAGGGAGGGGTCTGGGAGGGTTCCTAATGCAGAGCTTCAGTGTCCCAAGGACTCGCTACCCTCCCACATGCACCGATTATCTTTCACCAACCCATGGACACTTCCATGCCTAGAGCCTTTATTGGGGCTTCCTTATGTAGTCATGATTCATTGAACTCAATCTTCAGCCCCTCTCCCCTGAGGTCAGGTTGATATAGCGAGTCTTTCTGACTTGACCAACCCCTATCCAAGAGTTATTCATTAGCATAAACCCTCAGATGTGATCTGGAGCCCTACAGATGTCAAACGGGAAATTCTAAGGTTTTAGAGATTATCTCTAAGGAACCAAGGACAAAGACTAAAGCCTTTGGATAAAGTTAATTATAAACCCCAGAGATTCCCCTAAGAGAGCTGAAATAATTCAAAAGTTTTCCTAAGGGCTTTAGAATTCCTCCACAAAACCTAAGGGAGCCAGCCTAGTTTATTGTTGTTCCATTATTTGTTCTGTTTTTACAAATGAGTAAACCGAGGCTTTCAGAGCAGCCAGTAAATGAGAGCTGTACCTACACTCAGGCGTTCTGGCCTTAGATCAGGTGGGCTCCTCTGTACCCTGCTGTGGATAGGTAGAAAGAGCATCAAAGAATATTGGTGCCACCTTCCAGAAATAGGATATTTGAAAAGAAACCTTTGCAAGGCTGAGAAATGTTGTCTTTCATAATACACAGTTTCAAAGTGCAGTTCACATAGACTTTGAAAACAATAGACAACACTGGATCAGAATGCAAATTATGTGATCATATTAGGCAAGCATAGAGAACTGCAGCATTGCCAGTCCTTTTAACCATTTCTTGAAAATGAGAACTCTGTGAAGACAATTAGTTCACCTCAGAAAGTGGCAATTACCAATTCTTTTTTTTTTACTGGGGAGAGAATATTCTGGAACTCTTCCTAAAGGAAGGCTATCAGACATAGACCTATTTTCAAACAAGCATTCGTAAGAAGGAATGGTATAGTTTGGAAATATGAAGGGAAAAAAGTCAATCTTGGCAACAGGAAAAGGTCAGATGATGGCTTATGTTCATCTCTGTTCTCAAATACAGATTTACAAGTAACTGGTGGAGATGCTGTCAACCACAGTTTCTAACGGAGTTAGATTGTCCCCTCTAAACATGCTGGGACATTTTCATGGGCATCTGATTATTGCTGATTCCTTTTACTTAGGAAGGTTCAGAAAATTAAGGCAAAAAAAAAAATCCTCTGCTTCCCTCTCCGTTCAAAAACATAATCCAAAGAGGAAACACAATCTGAAAATGTCCAACAACTTTAGTGGACTCTGTCAGTCAGTTATCTGTGACACCTACTTCCTCGCCAGCCTACAACTTCTGGAAAGGGTAGTTCTACCTACCATGTGATTAGACCACAAATGGCCCCTAGCCAAGCCAGAAACCAATTAAATTACTCTTCTGGGATTTTGAACTATGAGACATAGATAGAATTTGCCAGTTTGGTTGAGGTACATAAGGAAGCAGATGCCTGGAAGCCCCAAGGCCCCAGTCCCTGCAAACCAGGTGCCCACAGGACATATCTGATACATGACATGTTTTGTTTGGCCAGCAGGGTTTTACATTTGAAATGGTTGCCAACACTTACAAGTCAGAGTATTTCACATTTAAAAATGGGCAGGCTTCCAGAGCAAACTGCATGGAAATTGTGGCCATCTAAGAATGCACATGCTGATAACATAGAGGCCAGACTTGAGACACATTTGGGATTTGTCTGACTTTTAGACAATGCCTTCAAAGGCCACACAAGTATACACCCTCTCATGTTTGCATAAGGGTCCCATTCAAGAACACCAATGGGCTTCCTCTATAATCTGCATTAGTTTTCTAGTTGCTGTAACAAAATACCACAAACCGGGTGGCTTAGAACAACAGAAATTTATTCTCTTATAGTTCAGGGGCCCGGAAATCCAAAATCAAGACGTTGGCAGCGTTGGTTCCTTCTAAGGCCTCTGAGAGAGAATTTGTTCCATGCCTCTCTCTAGCTCCCTGTGGTTACCAGCAATTCTTGGCATTCCTTGGCTTGTAGATGCATCACTACAATCTCTGTCTCTGTCTCTGTCTTCACATGGCCTTCGCCTTTTGTGTGTCTCTGCTGCCTGTATGCTTCTGCTCAGAATAATTGAACAACTTTCAGCAAATTCACAGGAGACAAGATGAATGGAGAATTCTGTTTTATATAAACTATTCACAATCCTCACCATTCCACATTGCTCTCCAGACACTGAGGCTCATGGCATGTGTGATTTTCGTTTGGACCCCACTGCTTCACTTACACACGTGTGTGTGGCCCACCTGTAGGTATTGGAGTCTCAGAACCCTGCACTAATTGAAGGAGCCTGTCTTAATAATCTAGTGCTGCTATAACAGAAATACCACAAATGGATGGTTTTAATGAAGAGAAGTTTATTTCCTCACAGTCAAAGTAAGCTAAAAGTCCAAATTCAGGGCATCAGCTCTCTATCGGCCTTCTGCTCTTCAGTGTTCCCCCGGACTAGGAGCTTCTCTGCACAGGGACCCTGGTCCAAAGGATGCACTCTGCTCCCAGCACTGCTTTCTTGGTGATATGAGGTCCCCCTGTCTTACTGGTCACTCCTGTCTTTTATATCTCAAGAGATCGCCTCAGGACACAATCCAGTCTTGTAAATTGAGTCCTGCCTCACTAACACAACTGCCGCCCATCCTCCCTCATTAACATCATAGAGGCAGGATTTACCACACATGGGAAAATCACACAATACTGGGAATCATGGCCCAGACAAATTGATACACACATTTTTGGGGGGACATAATTCAATCTGTGACAGAGCCCAAGCTCTGGCTGGGGAGGGTTTCTAAGCAGTTCTGAATTTCCACAGAACTTTTTCACATACTTAGAATAAGCATTCTCCCTTCTCCCCGCCACCCCCACACAATACACGATGTATTTGAGCTAATTTGAGTGGGTTTCAGACCTTGCTGCCAAAGGAGCGCCCACTAAAACAACCTCTGAGAGTTCACCTAGCAAAGGAAAGGCCCCATGGGGAAGGAAACTTGACTGTGTGGCACTTTACTTTCAGGACATCCCCCAGAGCCACTGGCCCTTAAAAGAGGCCCTCTGTGCACCTCTTTGGCATCCTCAGAACCCTGGGTGATGTGGACTCTCCCAGGCTCCTGCCCACCTCCAGCATCTGGGCATAGCTAACTATATCATAGAAGACACCAAGCTATAAATGATTTTACTTTTTTTTTTTTTTAACCCCCACGTTCTTGCTCAAGTTGTCAACTTAAGTATTTGAGAGATATTTTTAAATGTTTGCTTGTTTTTGTTTTTCTGAATCTTGGTGACCTCACTCACTGGATCTGTTTATAGATGCCAGAAGAGGGAAGGGTCCTCACCTTATGCACTCAGAGACTTGAGTGTTTTCGGATTCTTGCCCAAGGGAGTGGACGTACAGCATATTTTAAAGGCATCATACAGTTCTTTGCTCTTTTCTGTGAGTCAGAGCCATGTGCTGTCTAAAACAGGTGGTGAGTGTGGGCAGGGCAGTCCAAACACAATAGCAATTCATCTAGTTTATTCCCAGGGAGAGCTGACCCCGCCTCAAAAGCCTCAGCAAGGCTCCATTTGGCTCTTGTAAGGGTTGGACTGAGCACATAAGCCTACTGAGTTGACTGGTACAGCTCGGCCGTGGATGTTCACAGTTGCAGGCAGATGATGTGCCTTTAGGGAGACGGGAGCAAGTGTTTTTAACCGGATGTCCAAACATTAAGCAGTTACATACTTGTGGCCAGACTTTCCTAATAAACTGCACAGAGCGTGTGGTTCCCTACAAATGCACAAGCTGGTTCAATGCAGCTCCACGCTGAGGCATGGGAGTTTAGACTTTTAGAAATGCTTCCAGGGATGAGACACCCCCTGGCCCCACCCGCACACATGCACACACTTGTCTAAATACATCTCATAAGTGGTCACCTAACAGCTCCTGCTGGTTGTGGGACCAATGGCTGAGTTCCAAATCTACCTGTGGCCAGTAACGCTCAGCTGGCTGATCAGCTGTAAATAACTGAAAGGGCAATCACATGACTGCCAACAAACGTAGGTAGGATGTGATGAAGGAAGGATCCTGACTTGTAAAAGCCACGCTGTAATGAGCAAACTCCAGGCAATTCTCAGCTGAAATGCATTACAACCCATGGCTGGACACCCTTTTTGGAAGCAGCAGCAGTGCAGGAAGGAGGAGTTGTTTAGAAATATTACAAAATACAAATAGGACAAAAGCTTAGCAATTTCCAAGGATTACAAGTGACAAGTGAGAAAGCATTTTTGCTTCTGTTTGTCAGAGAAAACTTTTAGTGGTCACCCTGTGGGGAAAAAAAAGGACTTTTTTTAGTTTGTTGGACTAACAAAAAGACTTGATTACCACCAAGCCTTGGCCTAGACAGGTATGTGGCAGAAGATTGTAGTCAACCTCCCTTTCTGTACCATTCTCCTTCTGGCTTCCAGACACCCCACCTTCCACCGGCCACACGGTAGGCAACCATCACTCTCTTTCCTCTTATATCCCTCATTTTTAGTCTAGAACAAGTATTAGTCACCGTGTTAAGTCTTCTGAGATGATTCTAAGCCTTATTGTTAACTGTGAAGTGGAAGAATGTGACCCCTTTTAGTGACTGTCATTGAATGAGAAAAATCATGTGGGCTTTTTTTACTCACTGGAAACCATAACTCCTAGCTTAAGGCTAATTCTGCTTAAGGCAAAGAAAATAGCATATCCAACAGGAAAGAAGATATATAAAGCTATACAAATGGAAGGACACTGTCCTGAAAGAGACTTGAATTGTTCGGACGCTTTGCTGTTGTTGTTGTTGTTGTTATTGTGTTTTGTTTTTTGAGAATTTGACATTTCCCCTTTCTGGTGCCCACAGATGCAGAGGCAGCAGCAGCCAGCATGTGACTTCAAGACTCAGCAGTCACTACAGCTTCCTGGTAAGACTTCAGCTCCCGAGGGTCCCTGCCAACAGTATTTTGTGAGAATATTGTAAACAACAAGAGACCTACTAACAAATTACAACTTAGTTGAAAACTTTGCTGTCGGAGTACCGTTGGCTAGCCTGAATCTTTCCCTGTCATAACTTGTAAAGGCTAACTGAGCCCAACCCTCATATAAATAGAGAAGTGTCAGCTGATTGCTATATTGTTTAAAGTTGTTAACTTTTGAGAGCCATGTCATGGAAACTAAGAAAAGAAAGATTCTAAGATTGTTAAACTTGCTAAAGATTTTCACAAGTTTTCAAATGATTTCTGAAATGATCACGTTTGGAAACACATGGCATGCAATGCTTCCACCTATGAAAGCCCCATGAAATGCCATTCTAACTAGTAGTAGCTCCACGGAGTAGATCTCATCCTTGTTAGATGAAAATTCAATTAAGATTTGATTTGCTTCAAAGTAATTTACTTAGTCCCCGTTACTGACCTAGGTTGATGGTTCCAGTGCTTAAGAAATGTAGTTGTTACTGTGTGCCCAGTCAATTCTGACTCACAGCGACCCTACAGAACAGAGCCGAACTGTCCCATAGGGTTTCCGAGGCTGTAATCTTTACGGAAGCAGACTGCTGAGCACTTAATCATTGCACCATCAGGGCTCCTTCAAGGGTTATAGCAGGAATTACTTTTCCATTTTTTATAAGGAGAAATAAAAGCATCAGGAAGGCAGAACTAGAGCTCTTTCCCTCTGAGTATGGGTCTGTTCCTATTTCTCCTATCATAATTTCATTAATTCTCTTGTCATTATTTTCTAATTTCTTTCTTAGTTCTAAACATTTTCTTCTAATTTATTCTTCCCTCAAATCCCATGTCCTACCAAACAACCAGTTCCCCATTCTCTTCCCAGAGAGTCTTTCCAGGCAACCTCTAATCTTACTTGCTCCTCCTTTCTTCTACTTCATGACTTCTTCTGCCCTTATCCATAGAATCACACCTGGCTGAGCATTTGAAATGCAACCCATGCAACACTTAGTAGGATTCTGATCCATTCCCAAAGCCTTACATTTTGACTGTAGCCAAATTCTGCATCCATGTGGCCTGGCATCCTCTACATTAAATATACATTCTTGATAACCTATAGATAATCTTAGTTTCTTTGGGGTCCAATTTTGAATATTTTTTTCCAGTCTCTTGACATTATGGAATATTTTTCAGCTTGCTGAAAGGAGGTGGTGCCACTGTGTCACAATACTCAAAGTCCTCTTAACACATGGCCCCAATCTTCTATTTTGCACCCCAGTAGCTACTCCCCACCTATACTATATTCTATCTCAGTATTCATTTTGCATACCTGGTGTTTTCCTACCACTTGCTAGAGACAGCACTACTAAAAGTTGTCTAGATGGTCAAACATCAAAGGTGTGCAAAGATCTCACAAGACTGCAGCCCTAACCTTAGATCGTAGGCCTAACTGGAGAATAAAGACATCCCACAATTGCACATGAACGTGTTCTCACTTCAGTTTCTGTAAGTTATTAATATCAATTTTAGCTCTTTTTTTGAGAAGTGCATGTGCTTTGGGTCATTTTGTCTTCAGAACTCATTTAATTGGCTTTTGTTAGATTTTTAGTTAGAATCAAACAAAAACTATCAAAGACTGGAAAACATAAAGCAAATGTATTGTGATTTTATTGCAAGTTGGTTTTGCAGCCTACACACTTGTAAGTGAACATCATTAGCCGAGTTTGAATGCAGTCTAAAATGTGCACAGAGGAGTATTGCAAAAAAAAAAAAAAAGGTGAAGTGAGAACCAAGACTGCTCCATTCTCAAAGACGCCAGACATCAGAAGCTGGAGGGTATCAAGGACAATCAACATGTAGTTCTTTGAGCACTGCTACAGGAGGTACCAGGCAGTTCATCCTCCACTGATGTCCTTCTGTCTGCCCTTAAGCCAAACAGCAGTGACACAGTGTCAGCCTCCAGGCAGGAGAAGTGGTCAGGGAGCTCAATCAGACGATATGGCCATATGCCATGAGGCTGGCCATTGCCAGGGGAAATGGGACACCAGACCTGAACACCCCAGAAAAATCTCATGCTGTGACATGTCCACTTCTTCCACTCTCCCTGGAAATATGTCATGGTACAATCCAGAGCAGCAATCTCTCCCAACAGATGAGACCCACTGACAGAGAAGGCAGGCTAATATGTAAGTAGAAGAAAGATGACAAAGTCAAGGATTACCACGCATTCAATGAAGACCAACACTGTGAAAGATGGCAAACTCAACGAAACAGAGGAACTAACATCCAAGGAAGAGAAATAATAGAATAAGCAAAGTGGGAATTATAATAAGCATAATTACATTTTTCTGATAGATGTGAGAGGATATGGCAGTCACAAACAAATTAACTAGAGGCCATGAAATTAAATTTTTATTCTTATAATAAAAACTGAATTGATAGACAAATTTGATTTTTTTTGAAATTTAATTTTATTACAATACAGACTGATATATGCCTTATAACCTAGTGATAGTTTCTAAGTTTATTAGTTCACAACATTTTTGAAAGCACATATTAATATTCAAATAAGCATTATAGAAAATATTGTAAAGAATGAAATGTTTACTGTAACCTTTTTAAAAATCTGTGTACTTTGAAAGATCAACAATGAATGAAAAATAAAATCAGAAGGAAGGAAAATAAGTTTTCCCCTCCAAAATACATAAGAACCACTTAGTGGCATTTGTATTCCAAGTGACTAGAGTAAAATGGTTAAGTGCTGGGCTACTAACCACAGGGTTGGCAGTTCGAACCCACCAGCCACTCCTAGGGAGAAAGATGTAGCAGTCTGCTTCCATAAAGATTACAGCCTTGGAAACCCCATGAGGCAGTTCTACCCTGTCCTATAAGGTCACTATGAGTCAGAATCAACTCGACAGCAACAGGTTTGGTTTTGGAGTAAAATGAGCCAAAATTTTAAAGGCAGTTAATAATAGCTTGTACAAGGATTTGCTTCATTCGATTTAGCGCCAAGTAAAGAGTAAACATCCCACTTAAGATATAGCTGGATTTCTCCTCCACCTCTCTTATTGCCCCATTCCTCCCATCAGGATACAGTACATAAGAATGCATCCTCCCTGACCCACTAAGGAATCTAAAATAATGATTTTAAAATGGCTGCTCAGATTACACTAACCAGTAGACTTGCCCCTTAAGACAGGATGGCAGTGAACACTAGCAGGTATCAACATCTTTGATCAGAAATAAAGAACTCCTTCAGGCTAAATTACTTTCCTGGTCCTTTCAAGCCTGTCACATAGTCTATTTAGTGCTATACTTGTTTACTAATTGTTATTGCTATTTATGTCATGGAAATTTTCCCTATGCATTCCTGATCTATTTTTGTTTCCTAGTGAGAAAGAATGCTTATTTTACGTAGTGCCATGAGATTTCTTTTATTTTTATTTGTCTGTTTATTTACATATATTGTACTTTAACTTGTTACTCATCAAGTCATATCATACATTTGGATCAAAAAGGCAAGTAGATCCATTTTGGAAAACAATATGACCCTTCCTTAGAATGCTAGAAGTAGAAATACCATATGATCCAGCAATTCCACTCCTAGGAATATATCCTAGAGAAATAAGAGCTATCACACAAATAGACATATGCACACCCATGTTCATTGCAGCACTGTTTACAATAGCAAAAAGATGGAAACAACCTAGAGGCCCATCAACAGATGAATGGATGTACCAACTATGGTACATGCACACAATGGAGTAATATGCAACAATAAATAACACTAATGAATCTATGAAGCATCTCATAACATGGATGAATCTGGAAAGCATTATGCTGAATGAAATACGTCAATCACAAAAGGGCAAATATTGCACGAGACTACTACTATAAAAACTCAGGAAAAAGTTTACACACAAAAAGAAACAATCTTTGATGGTTACGAGGGAGGGGAGGGGTGGGGATGGAAAAACACTAAACAGACAATAGGAAAGTGGTAACTTTGGTGAAGGGTAAGATGGTACAGAGCACTGAGGAAGCCAGTACAACTTGTACAAGGCAAGGTCATGTAAGTTCCACAGACACATCTAAACTCCCTGAGGGACCAAATTGCTGCACTCAGGGCTGTGGGGACCATGGTCTCCTGGAACATCTAGCTCAACTGGCGTAACATAGTTTATAAAGAAAATGTTCTACATTCAACTTTGGTGAGTAGTGTCTGGGGTCTCAAAAGCCTGTGAGCAGCCATCTAAGATACTCCACTGGTCTCACTCTGTTGGGAGCAAGGGAGAATGAAGAAAACTAAAGACACAGGGAAAGACTAGTCCAAAGGACTAAAGAACCACAATTACCACAGCCTCCACTAGACTGAGTCCAGCACAACTAGATGGTGCTCAGTTACCACCACTGTCTACTTTGACGGGGATCACAATAGAGGGTCCCAAACAGAGCTGGAGAAAAATGTAGAACAAAATTCTAACTCACAAAAAAAGACCAGATTTACTGGTCTGACAGAGACTGGAGAAACCCCAAGAGTATGGCCCCCAGACACCCTTTCAGCCCAGTAATGAAGTCACTCCCGAGGTTTATCCTTCAGCCGAAGATTAGACAGGCCCATAAAACAGAAGGAGACTAACGGGGCACACCAGTCCAGGGGCAAGGACTAGAAGGCAGGAGGGGACATGAAAGCAGGTAATAGGGAACCCCAGGTCGAGAAGGGTGAGTGTTGACATGTTGTGGGGTTGGTTACCAATATCACAAAACAATATGTGTACTAACTTTAATGAGAAGCTAGTTTGTTTGGTAAATCTTCACCTAAAGTACAATAATTAAAAGAAAAAAAAATGCAAGTAGATCCTGAAGCATACATTTCTTAACCTGAGTGACATCTGAAAATGACTTTAATTACATTTTCCACTGAAGTAAGTTCACTCAACTTTGCTGCTTATCCAAAAACTTACATGCAATGTCAGTTTTCCAACATAAATCATATCCCTCAGTATGTATGTATTTTAAAAAGAAAACAAGATGAATATAGATGCAAAAATTCTGAACAAAATTCTAGCCAATAAAATTCAGTATCACATCAAAAAAATAATACACCACGACCAAGTAGGATTCATACCAGGTATGCAAGGATGGTTTAACATTAGAAAATCCATCAACGTAATACACCAC
>NW_004443983.1:6629281-6651815 GCF_000243295.1 Trichechus manatus latirostris
ATGTCATAAAACAGCATGTGTGTTACGGTTACATGGGAAACTATCTGTTCTGTAAGCCTTCACCTGAAGTACAATAAAATATTAAAAAAAAAGAAAAGTTTTTTATATTAAAGTAATATTTTCCTAAATGCTATTTGATATATTTTTGCAGAAAACTGAAAATTCTGAGTAAACTAGAGGTATGTTGAACAACGAAACAAAAAACAGCATATACAGCCAGTTTCTTTGTTGAGAGGCAGCTGTGACTTTTCATTCTGCAACTGATCCAATTGTTTTTCTCTGGAATTTTATAGTTAATTGTATTTCACAAAAGCATATTCCACTGCACAATGTCTATGCAAAAGTCTCTCTGATGAGATACTTGTCACAAATTAGTGTCATGTAATTTTGTTACTCCTCCAGAAAAATATGGAAACTTTATCAACAAAAGTTAGATTACTACCAATTGCTCTTTTAATTATGGTCAACAAGTTTTTGTTTTTTTTAATTTAGACATCTGTTTTTGAATTGCACACCCATAGAAGGTAACTGGATGAAAACACCATAGGCAATTTCAAAAGATATTTCTGACTCATTTGACACATCCATAGTATCCAAAATAGAATCAGTACAAATTAAACTAATGTAATTTTCAAAGAATTCATAGACACTGGAGTCTTAGGACAAGCAGCTTGTAAGTGAAAGTTCAAGAAGATCCTTCTGCTCATCTTACTAATTACACACCTTTTTCCTCATGGAGTAATTGATGCTTCCTGGTTTATTTGTGGAACTTTTGTTGGTAGGAAAGCATGTACTTGGGGGCAGATCTTGTCGGTTTCTGTTCTAGAGAACGTTTCCAACACCCCTTTTTTCTGGTAATATTCCAGAACCATTTGTGTTTGTGCTTCATAGGCCTTCAATCTCTTAATAACCACCTATCATCCTCACGCTGAACGAGAGGCTCTCCAGTCAGATCATCAATGCCTACGGCTTTGGGAGGGTTGAGTTTGAGGTTATAGATTCGTCCACTGGCTGGATGAATCCAGCGAGCAGCGATGCGGTTGCTTAATGACCTCGAAGGGCACGTTCAGGTTAATCAGCAGGTCTATTTTATAAACTCTATCCAGGGCCTCTGCCTGTGGAGGTGTCCTTGGAAAACCACACAACAACCAGTATATTGGATGAGATTTTTCAGCTCCTGAAGGACCACCCGAGTCATGACGTAGGCTGGGATGGGCTTCCCTTGGTCAGTGAAAGTCTTGGCCAACCCACCAATTTCTGTGTCTCTCAGCATGTGGTCTCAGAGCAGGTCTCCGCTGGAGAGGTTCTTCAACTCTAAGTGTTTGACGATGCGTGACGTCATGGTGCTCTTGCGCGAGCCTGGGGCCCCCATGATCACGACGCGTAGTAGCCGCCCAGACGCCCCCATGGCCGCTGAGAGAGGCGCAGGCGGTGCAGACAGTTGGGCCTCGGCCTGGCCTGAGCGCTCCCGGGCTCTGCGGCCAGTCCCGCCAGTGGGCAGCGGGACGAGAACCCCCAACAGAGCCGGCCAGCAGGCGGCGCCCGGGACTCCCAGACGCTCCCGGAAATCAAAATTGATATTTTAAAATGGACACTATTGTTTGCTGTGGAGTTGGTTCCGGCTGCTGTAGAGCAAACTCGCGAGTTGGAAGACTGAGCAGAGGAATTCCCCCACAATGCAGTACAAAGGGCTGAAGAGATGGAAAGAATGAAACAAAAATTAAGAGACATAAAGTGTAGATTCAAAAGTTCTGCCATTCACAAGTAGAAAATAGAGAGCATGGAGGGACACAACATTGAAAGGAATAGCTGAAGAATAGTTACAATTTTCCAGAATTCAAGAAAGGTTATGAGTCTGCAGGAATAGACAATGTCAATGGGACAATACAGAGCATCTAGAAAAAACACTGACAAAGGTGTTAATAAACAGGTACTCTCGCACTCTACTGGTAAAATATAACTGGTACAGCTAGTTTGGAAGGCAATTTGGCAGTAAGTATTAATCTTTTAAAAAATGATTTCATAGTATCTTACACAAACACTCACATGGGGAAACAAGGAGGTACGTCTAAGGATGTTCACTACAGCCTTATTTATAACAGGAAAAAGTTGTAACAATGTGACTGTTTACTAATAGAATAATTAAATGAACTTCAGCCATATTATGACAGCTAATAAGACTGAGGCAGATTTATATGTACTGACTAAAATGATTTCTAAAACATTGTAAATGTAAAATGTTGCAAAATATGATAATACAGTATGATATAACTTATGTTGAAATATATCTATAAAATGAACTGGGAAGCCAGTGAAAGGTGTTGAGCAGTGGAAAGACATGACCTGACTTTTGTTTTCAAAAGATGGCTCTGTCTGCAAGAATGGAAGCAGGGGGCCTGGCTAGGAGGCTATTTCAATAGACCAGGGGAGAAGTGAGAAAGAAGTAGTATTTTCATTTTAATTTCTTCTATCATGAGTGACATTGAGCACCTTTTCATTTGTTTGTGGACTGTTTGCATTTTATTTCTAGGCAGAATTTTTAAGTTGACCATTTCCCTGTGACTCACTTCCGGACCCTGGGAAAATGCTTTAAGTTTAGTTTACTTCACAAGCCATGAAAATAAATCCTCAGTTCTGTGTTGGGTGGTTCGATTGCACTGGCTTAACACATCAGCACACCATGCATCATGTGGTGCTGATGTTAGTTAGGGGCTGCTGAGCCATCCATCAGCTATGCATCCACTTCATTTTCTATCCATTATCTAGCCACTTCATCTCTGAAAAACCAGTTGCCATGGAGTCAATTCTGAGCCATGGTGACCCCATGTGTATCAGAGTAGAACTGTGTGCACCACAGGGTTTTCTTGGCTGTAATCTTTACGGAAGCAGATTACCAGGCCTTTCTTCCATAGCACTGCTGGGTGAAGTTGAACCTCTAACCTCTCTGTTAGCAGTTGAGTGTGTTTACCATTTGCACCACCTAGGGACCAGCTCTGAAAAAGATCCATAAAAGTAATGCAATGTATTGCTCACATTCTATAAGCAAAACAGAAAGCTATGTCCAGAATAAAGACTTTGGGAGTGGAAACCTAATTTCTGTGTTTGTATTTTATAGGGACAGAGTAGCACTGCTCTAATTTCTCAGATTTTTAAAAAATTTGTTTCTGCTGTTTTGAGTCTTTAAATTAGTCACATAATTCTATTACTCTATTACTATTGTATTCAAAAAGAGTTATAATGAATACATGAGAAGATTCAAAAGGTATATGGATAGTTAATAGAAATTTTGCCTATATCCTACAACAAAGGATAAGGTGATGTTAGAATCTGAAACAGTATTTTGCATAAAATTAATTGCTTTGCATAATAAAGGAGCACACTATTACTGTCTTTTAGGATAACTAATTATATACACAGAAAGTGATCTCGCCAAGCCCTTTCTAAATTGTCCTAGAATAGATTTAGATTTCTAGTATATTCAATCTTTAATTGAGATATCTAATTTGATACCAGACTCTGATCCCAGAATATCCCAGATAAAGTATTTGTAAAGAGTGGGTAGCATTTGCTTGGCTCCAGGTGTGAGTGGGAGAGGGTGTGCTCAGAGCTACTAAGAGCTGACATAGGCAATGTTGGCCTGCTGGCATGTGCAAGACTTTTAAAGCACATTGAGTCATTTCTGGCTCTGGAGGTTGCCTTGCCTCTTCCTCCTTTTCCAGCCTGATGTCACATAAGCCACTGGAGACAAATGGTTATGAAGCTTGTTCTTAATGGCATCTGGCAAGAGATTCTTTGACAAAATGCATAAAAAAAATAGTAGCCAAGTAATATCATCTAATACATTCTGACCTCATTTAGCAAAAAATTTTCAGTGCCAACCAAATGTGATTGTAGAGGTTTATTGAAACTTTCTAGATATGCTTTTCACGTAACATAGTAACAGAAGACGAATGGCTTAACTGTAAAAGAAAAACAGCAGGAGCTCCTCAAATTAGGCCTGTTTCTGCATTACTAATCATTCTGAGGTGAAAATTTCCAAGTTAACTTACTGCCCACCCTCTAAGGGGAGTTAGCAGTTTAGGGTCCCCAATGAAACAATAATTTACAAAAAGAAAAAGAGGAAGACTCTTAACGAGATGGATTGACACAGAGGCTGCAACAATGGGCTCAAGCATAGCAATGATTGTGGGGGTGGCACAGGACCAGGCAGTGTTTCGTTCTGTTGTACGTAGGGTCACTATGAGTCGGAACTGACTCGATGGCACTTAACAACAATCACAATGAGACAGAGCAAAAGCCACAAGGATAACAGGCTTGATAATCATTCATTTATTTATTCAGCAAACTTTAATTGGGCATTTATCAATGTGGCTAGTTGTTCTAGGCACTGAGGACACAGCCCATGAGGTAGAATGGAGCCTAATTGCCTGTCCTCTGGAAGGTGACCTTCTAGTGGGTATTATGGGCCAGTGTGATAACTGCTCCTCTGGAGAACATGAGATGATTTTAAGCCTCTGTGAAAGAACATTCTCCCTCCCTGTCTCCAGGTTTGATATGTGTGTCATAGTTTATTTTTTAATATTTTCTCTTATGGAAAATTTCAGTGATACATAAAACTGGAGAGAGAAAGGTATAGCGCCATGTGCCCATCATCTAGTTGCAACAATGATCAACGTTTTGCCAATCTTGTTCTATCTACCTATTTTATATTTTTCTGGAGTATTTTAAATAATAATGCTTTTTAATTTTAATGGTTAATATCTATTTTTAAGGTATAGAAGAAATATAACTAGTCTATCAAATCTGTAACTTCACAATATTATTTCTTAGGACAAAATGAAAATAAGAATTAAAGTTAATACTGGTACACAGATATGGCAGAGTTCAAGAAGGGAATACACTAAGTGGTAGAGGTAGGACTTGAACTCAAGCCTATCTTACTGCAAAGCCTGCATTGTTTTGCCATTGTGCTCCTCAGGCAGCCTGATTACCAGGAGACAGTTGGGGAAAGAAGTCTGCATGTAGAGTTTGGAGGCCTGATGTAAAGCTGGCTCTTCCGCTTGCTAATGTCTAGATTGTGGGCATTTCATTTCATGTTTTCTGAGTCTATTTCTCATGCATAAAATGGGGATAATAATATTAACTACCCAGTATGCAAGCACAAAATGAAATAACTTATATGAAAATTGACATTGTAGGCACTGAATAAATGTTTGTATCACATTCATGGGCCGCTAACTGTGATCTTGAGCAATACCCTTCCCTTTCTGAGTCTTGGTGTCCTCAACTGTAATATCCTTAGGGTCCTTCCAGGGATAACATTCTGGAACTGTATTCCAACTGGACCACAATAAGTATTACTGACTGTGAAATTAATGGAAATAGCTAGATGAACTTCCCTTCAGCGTGATTTTATTCATAATTATAATCATTTTAGTTGGATTCCTCAGAAAGCAGAGCTTGATCATGCTGTGTGCTACTACTTTGTTAGGGAGTACAATCCCAAGCAGCAGAAGTGAGGGACACTAGGAGTGCAGCAGAGAAGGAGGGAGAGAAATTCTAGCAAGCATAACTGAGCTGGTTGCCACAAAGTGCTGCTGACTACCCTATCTTTTAGGCCCATCCTTTGAGACACTGCATCTCAGGACAGTCTGTCTGCAGTGAAAAACAGAAAGAATTGATCTTCCAGTTTCCATCTTCCAACTGGCAACATTTTGGCAATGAGTTGTTAACCCTCCTGCAGTTCCAGTCTCTGAAGCAGGGTCCTTTGAGTCCCATACCTTGGTGTTAACAAGGAGGCCCAAGATGGGAGGTGAGAGGGTGTAGTATGGGCATGAGGCTGGCCTCTGTGAGGTTGCAGCTGGAAGAAGTCACCATAGTGATAGTTGGAGCTGGTCACCATGGTGGCAGTTGAGACAAGAGACAGGTAAGGCTGAAGGGCCTGAAGTAATGCAGGTTTGTGATGCAAAAATTTATGCCCAGTCTACTTCCAGTCTGCCTAATCTGAGGGGG
Organism: Trichechus manatus latirostris; assembly: GCF_000243295.1. Lineage (NCBI taxonomy): Eukaryota > Metazoa > Chordata > Mammalia > Sirenia > Trichechidae > Trichechus > Trichechus manatus. Next base: position 6,635,294 of record NW_004443983.1, read on the forward strand.
CTGATGACAAAAGAAGAAATAATTGATTTATTTTTTTAAAACAAAAGGTACCTCAGTTTCCTTATCCTTAAAGGGAGGATAATAATAGTATTTACCCATAATGTTGTTGGCATGATAGAATTAAAGAAGTCAATATTTGTATTTAGAATATATAAGTGGCATATGAAAACAACTATATAAATATTTCTTTAAAAAATATATTAGCCACTAATATATATGTGGAAATCCTATGCGGCAGTTCTACTCTGTTCTATAGGGTCAATATAGTTGGAATCAACTCCATGGCAAGACATCCTCACAGGGTATCTTAGTCATCTAGTGCTGCTATAACAGAAATACCACAAGTGGATGGTTTTAACAAAGAGAAGTTTATTCTCTCACCATCCAGAAGGCTACAAGTCCACATTCAGGACATCAGCTCCAAGGGAAAGCTTTCTCTGTCGGCTCTGGAGGAAGGTCGGTGTCATCAATCTTCCCTTGGTCTGGGAGCTTCTCTGCGCAGGAACCTCAGGTCCAAAGGACGCGCTCCGCTCCCAGCACTGCCTTCTTGGTGGTATGAGGTTACTATGTGTCTCTGCTTGCTTCTTTTTTTTACATCTCAAAAGAGATCAGCTTAAGACTCTATCCAATCTTGTATACCTTATCGGTATAACTGCCAGTAATCCATCTTATTAGATCATAGTGATTGAATTTACAACACATAAGAAAATCACATCAGATTACAAAATGGCATACAATTATACAATACTGGGAATCATAACCCAGCCAAACTGACAGATATTTTGGGGAGACACAATTAAATCCATGACATAGGGTTTCAGCAATTCAGCATTAAATTTGTCTCTAAACTTTCTAGGAGTTAAGGAAAAAAAGGAGAACATGGCAAGTTTCATAATTTACATTATCTGATCAAAAGGAGCCTGCTAATTTCTAAAGACAGCCAAGAATTTACCCGGCACGAAAGCCTAGACAGAACTGGAATTGATTCCAAAGGGCACTGAAAAAGCAGAATAAATAATGCTTTCAAAATGGCTTAAGCAAGAAATGTAGAAGAGTGCCTCATATGGCTAGTTCTTCCACTGATACTTTAGCAGATAAAGCTATTTTTTCTGGAAGCTAGGATAAAGAGGTATAGATTTGCAGCTTTCTGATATGTTAGCCTGAATCACAGATTCTCAAACAGGGATGATTTTGCCCCTAGGGTCTTATTGGCAATGTCTGATGACATTTTTTTTTTTTGTCACAACAGGGCTGGGGTGTGCTATTGACATCTAGTGGATAGAGTGCAGAGATGTGCTAATACTGAATGGACATACCCACACTAAAAAATTATTTGTTGTTTATCTGAAATTCAAATCTAACTGGGAATCCTGCGTTTTAATATGCTAGCTCTAGCCACTCTAGCTGCTAAACTTCCTACAAGGCACAGGACAGCCCTCCACAACAAAGAATTGTCTGTCTGCCCCAAAATATCAATAGTGCTGAAGTTGAGAAACCCTGCCATGAATGAAGGACACCAAACCCGTTGTCATGGAGTCGATTCCAACTATATTGACCCTATAGGACAGAGTAGAACTGCCCCATAGGATTTCCAAGGCTATAATCTTTATGGAAGCAGACTGCCGCATCTTTCTCTCACAGAGCGCCTGGTGGGTTTGAACCACCAACCTTTCAGTTAGAAGCAGAGCGCTTAACCACTGTGCCACCAGGGCTCTGAACTGTGCTCCAAAGGGTTTCAATGACTGATCTTTCAGAAGTAGATCACTAGGCTTTTCTTTCGAAGAGCCTCTGGGTGGACTTGAACCTCCAATGTTTTGGTTGGCAGCCGAGTGCATTACTGTTTGCACTACCCAGGGGTTCCATGGCCTTGGAATTAGACAGTGGAAGCAACTTGGTGGGAAACACCACTGCTGGGGGTAGAATTTTAATGCCCCTTCTTCCTCCTCAGCTCTCCTTTACTTCCCTGGCTGCTGTCACCAAGGTCCATATCATAAGGCTTTCTTTGGTTTGATCAAACCCTCCTTCAAGTAATAGGAACCAAATAATTCCCTTTGTAATAGACGTCACAGAAAAGAAAATATTTGCCAAGTAGAACTGGAAAAGGCCACAATTTAACATCCTTCATGAAAATATTGATAATTAATCCTCACCTCTACCTGCTTCCCATGCCTAGAATGAGACAGGTAGGTTATTGATGTCTTCAGTTATTATACAGAGGATATGCTTTGCATTCAGCAAACTACTCAGGTTGCATTTAAAAAAACCAAACCCATTGCTATCGAGTCGATTCTGGCTCATAGTGACCCTTCAGGACAAAGTAGAACTGCTCCATATGGTTTCCAAGGCTATAAATCTTTACGGTAGCAGTCTGCCACAACTTTCTCCCGCAGGTTGCTTTACTAGCCATGAAATGGCACGGTGGAATGGGGAAATCAGCTGCCAGCTGCTCCCCTCAGCTAAATTGCTTGTTTAAGAAAGGGGAAGATACACTCTACCCAGTGCTGGCTCACTTGAGGTTATATGAGCACCTGTCTTATTATTAACCCACATCAATCTTTTTTGGCCTCCCCTTAGTCATTCTTAGCTGTGGGGAAATGGATCCCACACTTCCAACTCCATGGTACAGAAAAGAAGACAGAAGGCAGAGCTGTGCCTTGTATGATGTAATATAATAACAGATGTTCACACTGGTAACCCTGATTCACCCAAAAAGGATTCAATTACACTTAGTGTTCTTGCTTTAGAGGGCAAGGAATTTTGTCATCCAGTTTTGAAAGCTTGCTATCAAAAAATAGCTAAAAATTATAGCATTTTTGTGATTGAAGGGTTAGCTTCAAATTTCTGAAAAATTCACCCCATAGTACACTTCTCCATCAGAGCTGGGAAGCAAAGTGCCTCTGTACTTTCATAATATGCTACAATTCCCAAATGCACAGATTGTTTCATTTTAAGTTGGCGGGTTCTTGATGACATACAGTCATTTTTTTAAAAAATAAACTTTTTATGTTGGAATAATTTTAGATTTACAGAAAAGCTGCAAAAATAGTACAGAAGAGTTTCTATATAACCCACACCCATGTTCCCCTATCATTAACGTCTTACATTACCAAGGTATGCTTGTCACAACAAAGAAGCCAATATCAGCACATTACTGTTAACTCAACTCCAGACTTTATTTGGATTTCATCAGTTTTCATTTCATTAATGCCCTCTGGATTGGAGCCAGGTGACCACATTGCATTTAATTGTCAGGTCTCCCCAATTTCCTCTCATCTTTGACAGTTTTCTCTTGTTTTTCGTGACCTTAACAGTTATTCTGTAGAATGCCCTGCAGTCTGAGGTTGTCTGTTGTTTTTTGTATGATGAACTGAGTTTGTGAGTTTTCTGAAAGAATACCACGGAGGTGAAGTTCCCTTCTCATCACATCATATTGGGGGTACACGATATCCAGGTGACGTCACTGGTAATCTGAACCTTCATCACTGGTTAAGGTAGTGAGTGGTTGCCAGATTTCTCCACTGTAGAAGTTACTATTTTTTTCCTTTCCTGACTCTGGTCTTTGGAAGCAAGTCACTGAGTCTAGCCTACCCTGGAAAGTGGGGAAAGGATTTAAGCTCTACCTCCTGGAGGAAGGAATAACTACACATATTATTTGGACCTCATGTCTAAGTAAAATTTCATTCAGCCATTTTTATTAAATGTTTTAAACAAATACGTATACAAATACAAAATGTTAATGTTTTACCAAATGTACTTCATATCTTTATTTTAAATTTTTTTAATTTACAGATATGGTTGAAGTCTCCTTTGTACTTCTCCATTATCCTATTCTTCTCCCTACTCCCCTAGAGATAACAACTAACCATGTTTTAACATATATCTGTATATCCATAAAGGAGCCCTGGTGGTGCAGTGGTTAAGCGTTTAGCTGCTAACCTAAAGGTCGGCAGTTCAAATCCACCGGCTGCTCCTTGGAAACCCTATGGGGCAGTTCTACTCTGTCCTGTAGGTTGCTATAAGTCAGAATCAACTCGACAGCAACAGGTTTTGTTTGGTTTGGTATATCCATAAAGAAGCCCTGGTGGTGCAGTGGTTAAGCACTCAGCTGCTAACCAAAAGGTGGGTGGTTCAAACCCACCAGCCACTCCACAGGAGAAAGATATGGCAGACTGCTTTTGTAAAGATTGCGGCCTTGCAAACTCTGTGGGGCATTTCTACCTTGTCCTATAGGTTACTCGACAGCAATGGGATTTTTTGGTATATCTATAAAAGGATTTTCCATAATCATGAGTTTCATTGTAAACTTTATTTTTCATTTAAAGTTATGTTTTGAGATCTGTACAGGTGGAAGCATATACAGTGAAACCTGTGACAGCTGAAACTCGACAGGACTGACTGGTTTTTCCAGGTCTCACGAGTTTTCTGCCTTTGACAGGGGGCAGTCTTACCACTTTTCTGTCACTCTGTATTAGTGCAAAATATTTGAGTTTTCCTTCTCTGTCAGGTTTCTGCCTTACCCAGGTTCCGGCTTTCTCAGGTTTTACTGTGTATGGGAAGGCATCTTAGTCTTACCGGTTAAGTTGCCTCTAAATCACTTTATAAATTGGGTTATTTATGGAAAAGTTTCCTGTAGACAGTTAATCCCACCCATGGTGTGTGAATTCTGTAAGTTTTAGTTCTGGAAGGTGAAAGACACCTCCTGACCCTGTCCTTTTCTACGGTAGGCTAGGGGTGTTGAAAATGATTAAGTGGGAAGGGAAGAATTAACTATTCTGTTTGGGATCCCACCTTCTCTTTGTACTGGCTGTCTCTCCCATTATCCTTTCTATTATCCTTTCTATCATGGCTACCCATTCTTGACATTTCTGTGTCCAGAAATGGCTTCCCACCTTCCCTGGTGTAAGTGAATCCTTAGAACAAGCACCTAATCAGTCAAGAAAACAGGATATTGCCACATCCGCCCTCAAGAGATCCAAACTTGAATGTCCTACAACTCAAGCTCGACATGTCCCAAACTAATGCATCATCTTCCCCTAAAAGCTGCACTTCATCAAGTTTCCTTATTTCAATATCCATACAGTTGCCAAATTCAGAAACCAGGGAGTCATTCTTAACCTTTCTCTCTCCACCCACATTGCATCAAGTCTCAAGCCCCACTATTCTTATCGCCTGTCTTAATTCTTCTGCTTCTCTCTAGTTCCTTGCCATCACTCTCATCCAAGTTACATTAACTCATGCCCAAATAACTGTACCACATACTCAGCTAGTCTTCCTGCCTCCCGTCTTGGCCTCTCCAATCGATCCTCCACTTGACAGTCTAGTGAAACCAAATCACATCGCTCTCCCGGTTAAACTGGCCTCGCTCCCCCACTGGCCTTAAGACAAAATTCAAACTCTAGCAAGATTTGCAAGGGCTCCAAATTTCTCTTTTGCTTATGTCTCTAGCCCCATATCCTACCCCATTTGCCTCAAACATCTTTTACCAATCATAATCAGTTTTTTTCACTTTCTCAAATGCATGCTCACTGAACTTCAGAGGCCTTCACAAATGTTCTTCCCTCTGCTTAGAATATGCTTTCAACCTACTTTAATTGGCTGTCAATGTTCAGCTTAAATGCTCCTATTGCAAGAACTCCCTGACCCCTAGACTAGGTTAGGATTCCTGTCATACACCTTCTCTACTTTCCCTATCTTGATTCTCATTATACTGTATTGTACCTTGTTCTATACTTCTCTGTTTTTCCTACTAAACTGCAAGTGTCCGGAGAGCAAGAATTGGGTCTTGTTCACCATTGTATCCCCAGCCTGGCCCCAACCCCAGCACGTGGTAAGATACAATCAATGTTGTAGAATAATGGAATGAATTTCCAGCGTTCTTCACTTGCCCATCTGAGTCACTGGGGTCTCTGGGTGATGCAAATGGTTAACATGCTCAGCTACTAAATGAAATGTTGGAGGTTTGAGTCCACCCAGAGGCACCTCAGAAGAAAGGCCTGGCAGTTTACTTCAGAAAAATCAGCCATTGAAAACCCTGTGGAGCACAGTTCTACCCTGACACAGATGGGGTCACCATAAATCAGAGTCAACACGACAGCAACTGGTAGATGTGGTTCACTTGCCCACCTCAGTGGGCAGTTTTACCAGTCAGAAGGTAGTGTGGTCAACCTGCAACGTAGCAGGATGTACCTGTATCCACTTCTGGAACGTTAGAAACCCTGGTGGCGTAGTGGTTAAGACCTAGGCTGCTAACCAAAAGGTCAGCAGTTTGAATCCACCAAGTGCTCCTTGGAAACTCTATGGGGCGTTCTACTCTGTCCTATAGGGTCACTATGAGTCAGAATCAACTCGAAGGCAATGGGTTCTGGAATATTGAACAACTCTCACGGTCCTTCCTGGCTGTGGTTTGTCCTAGAGCAGAAACACCACACCTGGTTTTCTGCAGGAGTGCCCCCAGGTAGAATGAACCACTCCCTAATTCATTTATTTACTCAGGTACATTCTTTCGTCACAAGTTCCTGAAATTCATGATTGCACATTCTGTGTTTGTTTATTTATCACTTTGTGTATTTTCTGGCCACCACAAAAAATACACCAGACCTAAATTAATGAAAAGAGTGCTCAGGCACAAAAAGGCAACTTGTAAGTTCTCCATTTAAAGTAACCATTCTTCATTTTGCATCTGTCTCTCTGCTTACTTATTTCAAGGATGCTTGGGAGTAATTGACTTGTTTTAGTACAATTTGGCACACTGATAAGAAGTATCAGATACATCTTAAGTTTGATTAGGGGTCTCTGTTTCCTTTTGAAACAGAGAAGTGGCTGATAATTTTCAAATGGAAATATCTTTATTGTATAATGTATTTCAATGATGTTTAGAATGTGGGTAAAGGCAAACAAGATAATTATTTTAAGCAAAAATTAGCTTTTGTTAAGCAAATAGGTTCCAAGCAAACCACTCTGCCATATCCTTAATATTGATATTAAGAAACCAGAGGGATTGCCTGTAAATCCTTTACAGACCAGGATTTCACTTGGAAAAAAACTTTTGGCTGGGAAAGGTCTCAGTGAAGCCCCTCTTACTGATGAGGTTTTGCCATACTTTTGCAGATTTACAGAAAAGAGAATTCTAGAACCTTGCTGGCAAACCCTTCTAGGTGTTAGAAATGCTGAAACAGGGAAACCTGAGTCTATAGATTTTTCACTTAAATTCTTCATGCTGCAGGTAAAATCTAATTCCTTTTGTATTTTTGCAGTGTATGAGGAAAGGGAAGCTTAAGAGGTTAGGTTTCTTGCCCATAATTTCATCTAATAAATGATAGATTTAAGATCGGAACCTAGGCCTGTCCAACTCCCTTCCTCCTTTGCTCTTAACTGACCTTGCCTGGTTAATGAGATTTTTCAGTAAACAAAATAATTCAATTCCCTAGCTAGCTTGGATTAAAGGTAATGTTCACCACAGGCCACAAACCCAGGCGACTCTAGCTCTGTGTCCTGGAGTCCAGGTCAGTGTAAGGCAGCAAACAGGCTGCCTGTGGAAACACTGGAGAGGGAAATAAACAATTGTGACGCCTCAGAGCCCAATGTCGTTCATGAACAAGCCCAAAAACTCTGTCATAGAACATGCCAGACCTTTGGTAGAGTTTTAGACTCCATACCATCCCACAAAGCCCTGACGTTTGAGAAGTGCTACAGACTAATCCTACCTGAAAGACTAGTAACTCTGTGTCTCTGTTCCCTGATCGGTAAAATTGGGGTAGTAATAGCCCCCACCTAATGGTTTTAGTGAGAATCAATACTATGTTACGTGTAAAGTGGTTAGAACAGAGCCTGGTAGATAGTAAGCTCTCAATTAAGCTAAGGCATTAATAATATTTTTAAATTGTTACTATTATTGTTGTTATCATTATTATTATTTTAACATGGGAACAAAGTGTTTAAACACAGCCACAACCAATTAAGTGCTGACTCAGCCTCTGTATTGGGGGTTTCTGCCTGGTTAGTGACTCAGTGGGTAAGAGGAAGAGGCAGCTTCCAGCAGCTGCTGCTAAAACACAGACACACTTACCCATGTGCCTATTTGTTATTGTTGTTAGCTGCCCGTCCCGTAGGCTCCAGACTCATGGCAACCCCAGGTACAGCAGAATGAAATGCTGCCCGGTTCTGTGCCATCCCCACGATCAGTTGTGGATCAGATGTTGTGATCCATAGGATCTTCATTGACTGATTTTTGGAAGTAGATCGATACGCTTTTCTTTCTAGTCTGTCTTAGTCCTGAGGCTCTTCCAAAATCTGTTCAGCATCAGAGCAACACGCAAGCCTCCACTTGTTGCTGGGTGAAAACCCCAGGTTTTGCTCGGTGTGACTTGTTACAGCCAATAAATAAGAGGCCAAAGTGGGAGATCAGAAAGATGCCTTTATTTCGTTGCGCAAGGAAAGGAACAATCGGATCTGTTGCCTCCAAGACTGTTTGCAGGTAGCTTGGGGAAGTGGGCTTTTACAGAGAGCAGACAAGGAAATGTAAATTTATCATGAATATTCAGGATTGACCTTCACACAGGTGCTCAGAGCTTGGGGATGACTATGCATTTTTTTTTAGACAAGGGTTCTATCTGCCAGGATGGAGGAAGAGGTTGATTTTCTTTCATTAGGATGTTAAGTCTCCACCCAGAGGTGTGTTGAGGTGATCTATGGCCCATTTTGTGGTTATCTTGTCAAGGACAATTTCAGCGTGCAGCTTATTCTGCTTGATGTAGGAGGACAAACCAGAGCAGGCGTCTCTTAGAAGGATTGGGCTCCGAGGCTGCCTGTCTCACACTGACAGATGCTTGGTGGCTGTGCATGAGAGGCACTGGCCAGGAATCGAAGCTTGGTCTCCCACGTGGAAGGCAAGAATTCTACCACTGAACCACCAATGCCCCTATCATATGCCTATATACCCTGAGAATGTTTTGCATTCAACTAAGCTTTTCCCAAAATTACATCCACTGTTTTAGAAAATCTTAATGCTTACTAATAAACTAGTGTATTCACTCTTGCCCCCAAAGTCTTACTTTGCTATACTCCTATTTATGCCATATAGTTCTCTTTTTGACCGTAGCTTATTGACTATTCATGCCCAGAGATTTTTTTTATTAGTCTCATAGATGCTCTTCAGATTTTTAACCATTATTCTTCTTCAGTGTTTTCTGTTTCTTCATGTTGTGCAGTTTGATTTGTTTCAAATTCTGTTCGATCTTTTCTCTAATTTTGCATTAGCATTTCGTATATACACTTCATCTGTTTTTACACTTCTTAAAACTTAAAAACCTTTAAGTACATAAACGCTCAGACTGCACAAAATTATTCCCTTACTAGAAAAACATCCAGAGACATACAATTCTTATAAGGACTTGTCCATACTTTATTAGCTTCCAAATATTGAATACTTGTTTAACTTTATAATCGTAGAAACTTTGTTTTAGAACATGTAACACGTAAGTGCTCAGAAATGCATAAAATTATCAAGTATCACTTGGGATGGTCAACAGTTCATTAATTAATAAGCAATGGTTTTTATGAGCTTACTAGATGCTTGTACCTTCATTAGCTGGAAGGACAACATGAAGAACTCTCTCAGATGAGCCAGGAGGGTGCAGACAGAGCTCTCCGTTGTTGCATTAGCCCACAGGGTAAAGATGATGGTGTTCCCCTGCGCCCTTGTACACAGACACATACACTCACCCATGTGCCTTGGGCTATCCTTTAGAGACCGTCTCCCTGAAGACTGCACTTGATGTTCATCTTGATCAGATTTTATCTCTCCATAAAGGCTGGGAGAGGTGAATGGGTCCTAGGAGTGTACTGTCTTGCCCAGGCCTGCATCCCCACCTTCCTCATAGGCAGCCCTGTATTTGTGAATGTGTATGCTTGTTTGAGTGGGAGGGGTAGAAAATACCTAAAGGGAGTTCCTTATGAAGAAAAAAAAACCCATATTTTAATTCTGTCTAGTAATCTGGATGCTGGTGAATGTAAGACCATTGTCATTCGTTCCTCATCTTTTTCTGAGAGGATATCCTGTCATGGCAAATGATATTATGACCATGCATTATGGACTCATGCAAATATAAGGAAGTTATTGAGGGTCAAGAGCCCAACACTGCAAGATTTAATGGGGCCTGTTAACAGGACCATCTGAGTAGCTTGCAAGCACCTGCACCCTGATTATGTACACCCGCCCAGTGCTAGCAGCCTACATGGGTAGTTCAGAGTGTCCACACCATGAGTCAACAGATGGACATCACCCTCAAAGGCATGTAAAAACTCTGGCTCTTCCAAGTTCTTCTCCTGACTGCTTGGTAGCAGGAAGTAGCCTGATTAATGCTGATGCATCCAAAGCGTCTAGATTAGGGAAATAAAAAGTATCAGGTAGTCAAAGCTTTTTCTAAAGATTAGAGGTCCTACGTGAATTAATGTTGAACTTGTGGGATATTTTGCTTTGGAGATTGAGGTGAGAAGAATCTGATCTCCAAGAGCTAATTATGACTCAGCAAACCACTTCAGGTGCTAGATATCAAAGGAATGCACAACCTCTCTATGTGTCATAACAGCAGGTGGAAACAGCTGTTCTGTGCAAATTTATCTGGACATATCACAGCCACAGAAGAGGATGCAGGTTTATGTCAGGACCTGGGCTAGGGACAAAGGTGACTATTTTCTAGGAAATGACTTCATCGCCAGCAACCTTTTTAGCACCGGTACAGGAACAACTAATGCTGAGTCCAGGTCTGTCTGAAGTACTCTTTTAAAAAGCCATAAGACTGTTTCTTATGTATTGAATTGTGTCCTCCAAAAATATATGTTGTAAATCTTAAACCCCCATACCTGTGGATGTAATCCCTCTTGGGAATAGGATTTCTTTGTTATGTTAATCAGACCATATCAGTGTGGGATGTGTCTTATATCAATCCCCTCTGAGATAGAAAAAGAGATTAGGCACAGAAAAGGAAGCACAAACAGAGGGGAAGATACACACCACATGAAGATCTCCACAGCACCTAGGAGAAGCTGAAAAGAAACAAGGACCTTCACCTAGAGCTGACAGAGAAAGCCTTCCCCTAGAGCCGGTGCCCAGAATTTGGACGTCTAGCCTCCTAAGCTAGAAATTTATTAATTTCTGTTTGTTAAAGCCACTCACTTGTGCTATTTCTGTTATAGCAGCACTAGGAAACCACTCATCTGTCAGTTTGTCCTACTGTGCTGGCTTGTATGTTGCTGTGATGATGGAAGCTGTGCCACCAGTATTTCAAATACCGGCAGGGTCACCCATGGTGGATAAGTTTCAGCACAGCTTCCAGACTAAAAGAGACCGGGAAGAAGGACCTGGTGGTTTACCTTTGAAAAAATTGGTATTCATAGTGAAAACCTTATGAATAGCAGCACAACATTGTCTGATATATGCCAGAAGATGAGCTCCTCAGATTGGAAGGCTCTTAAGACACGACTGGAGAAGAGCTGCCTCCTCAAAGTAGAGTTGACCTTAATGATGTGCATGGAATCAAACTTTCAGGACCTTCATTTGCTGATGTGGCACAACTCAAAATGAGAAGAAACAGCTGTAAACATCCATTAATAATCAGAATGTGGAATGTATGAAGTATGTTGTAGTTGCTGTTAGGTGCCGTCTAGTCTGTTCCAACTCATAGCGACCCTGTGTACAACAGAACGAAACACTGCCCGGTCCTGCGCCATCCTCACAATTGTTGTTATGCTTGAGCCCATTGTTGCAGCCACTGTGCCAATCAATCTCGTTGAAGGTCTTCCTCTTTTTTGCTGACCCTCTACTTTACCAAGCGTGATGTCCTTCTCCAGGGACTGATCCCTCCTGAAACATGTCCAAAGTATGTGAGACATAGTCTCGCCATCCGTGCTTCTAAGGCAGATTCTGGTTGTACTTCTTCCAAGACAGATTTGTTTGTTCTTTTGGCAGTCCATTGTATATTCAGTATTGTTCAACAACACCACAATTCAAAGGCATCAGTTCTTCGGTCTTCATTATTTATCATCCAGTTTTCGCATGCATATGAGGTGTTTGAAAACACCATGGCTTGGGTTCTGGTGTACCTTAGTCCTTAAAGTGACATCTTTGCTTTTCAACACTTTAAAGAGATCTTTTGCAGTGGATTTTCCCAATACAATGTGTCTTTTGATTTCTTGACTGCTGCTTCCATGGGTGTTGATTGTGGATCCACGTAAAATGAAATCCTTGACAACTTCAGTCTTTTCTCCATTTATCATGATTTTGCCTGTTGGTCCAGTTGTGAGGATTTATGTTTTCTTTATGTTGAGGTATAATCCATACTGAAGGCTGTGGTCTTTAATTTTCATCAGCAAGTGCTTCAAGTCCTTTTTACTTTCAGCAAGCAAGTTTGTGTCAACTGTATAACGCAAGTTGTTACTGAGTCTTTCTCCAATCCTGATGCCCTGTTCTTCATATGGTCCAGCTTCTTGGATTATATGCTCAGCATACACATTGAATAAGTGGTGAAAAGATACAACCCTGATGCACACCTTTCCTGACTTTAAACCATGCAGTATCCCCTTGTTCTGTTCAGACGACTGCTTTTTGTTCTATGTACAGGTTTCTCATGAGCATAATTAAGTGTTCTGGAATTCCCATTCTTTACAATGTTATCCATAACTAATTATGATCCACACAGTCAAATGCTTTTGCATAGTCAACATAACACAGGTAAACGTCTTTCTGGTATTCTCTGCTTTCAGCCAGGATCCATCTGACATCAGCAATGATATCCCTGGTTCCACATCCTCTTCTGAATCTGGCTTGAATTTCTGGCAGTTCCCTGCCAATGTACTGCTGCAGCCACTTTTGAATTATCTTCAGTAAAATTTTACTTATTTGTGATATTAATGATATTGTTCAATAATTTCCGCATTCGGTTGGATCGTCTTTCTTGGGAATAGACATAAATACAGATCTCTTCCAGTTGGTTGGCCTGGTAGTTGTCTTCCAAATTTCTTGGCATAGATGAATGAGCACTTCCAGCACTGCATCCATTTGTTGAAACATCTCAATTGGTATTCCATGAATTGCTGGAGCCTTGTTTTTTGCCAATGCCTTCAGTGCAGCTTAGACTTCTTCTTTCAGTACCATCGGTTCCTGACCATATGCTACCTCCTAAAATGGTTGAATGTTGACCAATTCTTTTTGCTATACTGACTTTGTATACCCCTTCCATCTTCTTTTGATGATTCCTGCATTGTTTAATATTTTCCCTGCAGAATCGTTCAATATTGCTTGAATTTTTTCTTCAGTTCTTTCACCTTGAGAAATGCTGAGTGTCTTCTTCCCTTTCGGTTTTCTAGCTCCAGGTCTTTGCATATGTCATTATACTACTTTACTTCGTCCTCTCCTGCCGCCCTTTGAAATCTTCTGTTCAGCTCTTTTGCTTCATCATTTCTTCCTTTTGCTTTAGCTACTTGACATTCAAGAGCAAGTTTCAGAGTCTCTTCATACGAAGTGTGAATCTAGGAAATTTGGAAGTTGTCAAAAATTAAATGAAACACATGAAGATTGATATCCTAGGTGTCTTAGTCATCTAGGGCTGCTGTAACAGAAATACCACAAGTGGATGGCTTTAACAAAGAGTTTTTTTTTCTTAACAGTAAAGTAGGCTAAAAGTCCAAATTCAGGGCGTCAAATCCAGGGGAAGTCTTTCTGTCTCTGCTGGCCTTCTCATCAATGTTCCCACAGACTAGGTGCTTCTCCGTGCAGGGACCTCAGGTCCAAAGAACACGCTCTGCTCCCGGCACTGCTTTCTTGGTGGTATGAGGTCCCCCCTCTACTTACTTCCCTTTCCTTTTTATGTCTTGAGAGATAAAAGGTGGTGCAGGCCACACCCCAGGGAAACTCCCTTTACATTGGATCAGGGATGTGACCTGGGTAAGGGTGGTGTTACAATCCCACCCTAATCCTCTGTAACATAAAATTACAATCACAAAATGGAGGACAACCACACAATACTGGGAATCATGGCCTAAGCAAGTTGACACATATTTCTGGGGGACACAATTCAATCCATGTCATTCTACCTTTTGGCCCCCCAAAAATCACATCCTTGCAACATGTAAAACTTATTCACCCCATCATATCATAGCAAAAGTCTTAACTCCAAGTCCAGAATCGAAAAATTCCTCTTCATCCTTGAAATCTAGAATACAAATTAACTGCTTCCAAAGGTACAATGGCAGAACAGACACAAGCTAGACATTTCCATTACAAATGGGAGAAACTTGAGGAAAAGAAAGGATAACAGGCACCAAGCAAGTCAGCAGAACACATTATATAGCCCTCAAGGCTTTGAAAATAACTCTCTGTTCTCTGAGACAATTTACACAAAGGCCCTGCCCTCCAGACTCTAGGTATTGGCCACACTCTCCAGATTCCAAGTGGAGGCCCCTTGGCCCTGGACTTCTGCTCTGCCTTCCAGGCCCACTGGGACAGCAACTCTGCTCCCTTGGCTTTAGGCGCACCATTCTCCCAGTCCATCTGAGTGGCAGCTCCACCCTGAGAAACAGCAGAGGCTGTGGCTCCACGCTTTGAAACCCCAGAGGTCCTGGCCATACCTTTTGAGACTGAGGCAGCTCAGCTTCTTGTGTTTCTCGTCTCTTCAGCTTCTGCTTCCTGGTTTCTTGGTCTCTCAGCTCCTTGGGCCTCATGCCCGCATCTGTCCTGCTGGGACAAGTACTCCAAAGCTCTGTCGCTCCACCAATAAGTGCCTGGAAGCACCCTACTCCAACAGGAAACCTCCTGCACACAGGCACTCAGCTCTCTCGCTCCGTGGGTCGGCTCCATGCACTGGTCTCCTCATTCTGCTGCTGGTGGTCCTCTGTTACTGCCACTTCTCTGCTGCTAGGCATTAGTGGGCTGAAATGGACTATATTGGCCATTTTGAATTAGACAATTGTGTGGTCTACTATGCCAGAAATGACAAAATGAAAAGGATTTGTGTTGCATGCATGGTCAAAAAAAAAAAAAGAAAAACATTTCATGATTTATTCTGAAGTACAATGCTGTCAGTGATAGGATAATATCCATACACCTACAAGGAATACAATTATTATTCAAATTTATGCACCAACAATTATGCCAAAGATGAAGAAATGGAAGACGTTTACCACTTCTGCACTCTGAAATTGATCATACACAAGATGCATTGATAATTGCTGGTGATTGAAATGTGAAAATTGGAAACAAAGAAAAAGGATCGGTAGTTGGAAAATATGGCCTTGGTGATAGAAATGACACCAGAGATCCCGTGATAGTATTTTGCAAGACCGACAACTTATTCACTGCAAATACCTTTTTTCAACAACATATATGGCTACTATACAAGTGGACCTCATCAGATGGTGTCATGAATTTAACTGTGTCCCACCCCAAATATCTGTCAACTTGGCTAATCCATGGTTCCCAGTATTGTGTGATTGTCCACTGTTTTGTCATCTGATGTGATTTTCCTATGTGTTGTAAATTCTACCTCTATGATGTTAATGAGGTGGGATTAGTGGCAGTTACGTTAATGAGGCAGGACTCAATCTACAAGATTACGATGTGTTTTAAGCCAATCTCTTTTGAGATATAAAAGAGAGAAATGAGCAGAGAGACAGGGGGACCTCATACCACCAAGAAGACAGTGCCAGGAGTAGAGCGTGCCCTTTGGACCTGGGGTTCCTGTGCTGAGAAGCTCCTAGACCAGAGGAAGATTGATGACAAGGACCTTCCTCCAGAGCCAACAGAGAGAGAAAGCCTTTCCCTGGAGCTGGTGCCCTGAATTCAGACTTCTAGCCTCCTAGACTGTAAGAGAATAAACTTCTGTTTGATAATGCCATTCACTTGTGGTATTTCTGTTATAGCAGCACTAGATAACTAAGACAGATGGAATACACAGGAATCAAATTAACTACATCCGTGGAAAGAGACGATGGAAAAGCTCAATATCGTCAGTCAGAACAAAGCCAGGGGCTGACTGTGGAACAGACTATCAATTCAAGTTGAAGCTGAAAAATTTTTTAAAAAGTCCACGAGAGCCAAAATACGACCTTGAGTGTGTCCCACCTAAATTTGGAGACCATCTCAAGAACAGATTTGACGCATTGAACACTAATGGCCGAAGACCAGACAAGTTGTGGCATGACATCAAGGAGATCATACATGAAGAAAGCAAAAGGTCATAAAAAAGACATGAAAGAAAGAAAAGACCAAAATAGATGTCAGAAGAGACTCTGAAACTTGCTCTTGAATGCAGAGTAGCTGTCATGGATTGAATTATGTCCCCCAAAAAATGTGTGTATCAATTTGGCCAGGCCTTGATTCCTGGTATTGTGTGGTTTTCCTGTATGTTGTAAATCCTGCCTCTATGATGTTAATGAGGGAGGATGGGCGGCAGTTGTGTTAGTAAGGCAGGACTCAGTCTACAAGATTGGATTGTATCCTGAGGCAATGTCTTGAGATATAAAAGACAGA
>NW_004443983.1:6651915-6664874 GCF_000243295.1 Trichechus manatus latirostris
AATACCCAGACTTCAAAAAAATGTTAGGATCCAGGTCTTTCATGCATTGAACAGGTTTTTAATATATCGGTCCTCAATGGAGTTTTTTTTTTTTTTTAATTTTATTGTGCTTTAGGTGTAAGTTTACAGTGCAAATTAGTTTCTCATCCAAAAATTTATATACAAATTGTTTTGTGACACTGATGGCAAACCCTGCAGTGTGTCAGCACTCTCCCCCTTTCCACCCGGGGTTCCCTGTTTTCATTTGTGCAGTTATTTCCTGTCCTTTCCTGCCTTCTCGTCTTTGCTTTGGGGTAGGTGTTGCCTCGTATAGTTGATTAACTAAGAATTATGTTCTTCATGTGTGTTATAGTTTGTTTTATAGGCCTGTCTAATCTTTGGCTGAAAGGAGGACTTCGGCAGTGGCTTCAGTTCTGAGTTAGCGGAGTGTTGTGGGGTCAGAGTCTCAGGGGTTCCTCCAGTCTCTGTCAGACCAGTCCGTCTGGTCTTTTTTTTTTGGTGAATTTGAGTTTTGTTCTACATTTTTCTCCCACTCTGTCTGGGACCCTCTACTGTATTACTGTCAGAGCAGTCAGTGGTGGTAGCTGAGCACCATTTAGTTCTTCTGGGCTGGGGCTGGGGGAGGCTGTGGTTCATGTGGTCCTTTAGTCCTTTGGACTAATACGTTCCTGTGTCTTTGGTTTTCTTCATTCTCCTTTGCTCTGAACATGATGGGACCAATAGATGTATCTTAGATGGCCACTCCAAGCTTTTAAGAAATCAGATGCTGTCATGGATTGAATTATGTCCCCCCAAAAAATGCATATATCAATTTGGCCAGGCCACAACTCCTGGTATTGTGTGGTTTTCCTGTTTGTTGTAAATCCTGCCTCTATGATGTTAATAAGGGAGGATGGGCGGCAGTTGTGTTAGTAAGGCAGGACTCAGTCTACAAGATTGGATTGTATCCTGAGGCAATGTCTTGAGATATAAAAGACAGAAGTGATCAGAGAGACAGGGGGACCTCATACCATCAAGAAAGCAGTGCTGGGAGCAGAGCCCGTCCTTTGGACCGGGGTCCCTGTGCAGAGAAGCTCCTAGACCGGGGGAACACTGATGAGAAGGGCGACAGAGAGAAAAAGCCTTCCCCTGGAGCTGATGCCCTGAATTTTGACTTTTAGCCTACTTTGACTGTGAGGAAATAAACTTCTCTTTGTTAAAACCATCCACTGGTGGTATTTCTGTTATAGCAGCACTAGAAGACTAAGACAGTAGCTAAAGCAAATGAAGAAAAGAGGAAGTAGAAGAGCTGAACAGAAGATTTCAAAAGGTGACTCCAGAAGATGAAGTATTTTAATGAAATGTAAAAAGACTTGGAGCTAGCAAGCCAAAAATGAAGAACACACTCAGCATTTCTCAAGCCAAAAGAACTGAAGAAAAAATTCAAGCCCGTGTTTTATTTGCTATGCAAAGGCATTCAACTGTGTGGATGATAACAAATTATGGCCTTGTTCTGACTGATGATATTGAGCTTCTCCATGGTCTCTTTCCACAAACGTAGTATCAGTGAAAAAGAGAAGACCCTCGACAAGATGGACTGGCGAAGTGGCTGCAACAATGGGCTCAAACATAGCAATCATTGTGAGTATGGTACAGGACTGGGCAGTTTTTCATTCTGTTGTACATAGAGTTGCTGTGATTCAGAACTGATTCAATGGCCCTTATCAATAACAACAAGAAACTAAGACACTGCTTACTCCATTTCTTCACTTGTTATAATCGATAGCAGACTAGCATACAAAGGGAGATTGCAGGATTCCTAAAGGTTTTCTAAGAGAATCTGCTCTAATTCCCCACTTCTGTGTCCGTAGGACAGAGAAACATTAGACAGCAGACTACATAAGATCTTTCAAAGCCATGGTTCTCAACCCTCCCACATAGCCACAAAACTCTTTCTATATATTTACCAGAAAGTTCATTTCTGAGTATGACTATGTAGTCTTTTCCTGAGCCATTTTTAATGTGAAACTTTAACAACACCTATATCCAATTTCTTTGTTTCTTTCCATCAGTATCATTGACTCAGATCCCGCTTTGGGAATAGGAAAAGGGAGATGGAGAGAAAAACAATGATATAGATTATTAGATTTTTGGAAATGTACCAATTTGCCCCAACATTCATTCTCCAAATCAGTCTTGGAAGTAACCACTAGCTACTCTATCAGTTAGCTTTTGCTGCATAATAGTTGCTTACAAACAGTGACTGTTTATGTAGCTAACAATTTTGTACATCAACAATTTGGGCAAGGCCCAGCTGAGTGGTTCTTCTGGTCTTCACTAGGCTCGCTCGTGACTCTGCCAGGATGGCTGAGAACCATAGGATGGTCTTGGCTTGATCAGCTTGTCACTACTCCACTTGGTCTCCTCATCTTCCAGCAGGCAAGCCCAGACTTTTTCACATAGTGGCTGGACAGGGACCCTAAAGAGAGAGCAGTAGTGTTCAAGGATTTTTCAAGGCTTTACTTGGACCTGACATAACATCATTTTTACTACATTCTATTGGCCAAAGCAAGTCACAAGGCCAGCCAGGATTCAAGGTTTAGCCCATCTCTTGATGGGAAGGATTGCAAAGTCACATTGCTACAGGCATGCATAGAGGGAGGGAGAAAATAGCAGTCATTTTTTAAATCTGTTACCCTTACCAAATGAAGGAAAAATGGATCCAAATATTTTTATCACAGGTGAATTCTCCATGGAAGAAAAATAGGCTGATAAATAAATTGTATGGATTTGTATCTCATTTGAAATAGTAGTAAGCCATCATTCTTGTTAATATTGACACCATGAAACCAGGAACCATAGCTGCAATTCTCAGTTAATTTCAACCTGGCTTCCTAGATTTTATCCACAATAAATATAATGCCCCTCCACTTAATTCAACAACTTCCATTTTGCAATAGTTTGCATAGATCCTTGTTGCTGCTTGAGCTCTCTGAGAGGTAAACACTGAAATTGAGTTTAGTGTGAATGTTTATTAGGAAGTGCCCTTGGGATCAACACCTGTGGAAGAGAGAGGGAGGAAGCAGAGGGAGAAGTTGAGCAGCAATGTCCACAGCCTCATTCGAGCCCGTGGGGAGCTCTGGGATATCAAATGGTCTGTCAGAGTTGACCCTGACTGGGCTAATGTGGCTGGGCCAAACCTTCCTCCATCAGTCACTGGGTGTGGGCCACCTCTGGGAAGGGCATGAGCTTGGGCAAGGAAGCTTTCTGCAGCTGAGGCAATCCTTGAAGTTGCAGTATTAGTTTCCTAGGGCTGCCCTAACAAAGAACCACAAGCTGGGTGGCTGAAAACAACAGAAATTTATTTGCTCACAGTTCTAAAGGCCAGAAGTCCAAAATCAAGATATTGGCAGGGCTTTACTCCCTCCAAAGCCTCTAGGGGAGGATCCTTCCTTGCCTGTTCCAGCTTCTGGTAGCCCCAGGCGTTCCTTGGTTTTTAGCAGCATAACTCCGAACCCTGCTTCCATCTTCACATGGCTGTCTTCCTTCTGTATCTGTCTGTCTCTGTGTTTCTTCTCTTCTTACAAGGACACCTGTCATATTGGGTTAGAGCCCATGCTACTCCAGTATGACCTCATCTTAACTTGATTACATCTACAAAGACCCTATTTCCAAATAAGGTCACATTCTGAGGTTCTAGGTGGACATGAATTTTGGGAGGACACAATCAATCCAGTACAGATTCTAACAGATAAAGGCTGTCTACTGACAGCAATTCTGGGGCTGAAGGCCCTTCCTTCCATATCCATCACAATGCTATTGGAATGATGGTGAGATTCTAGCTATATCCATGGAAACTGATTTAATCTGCACGAGAAGCTGCATGGACGCATAATGTGATGATACTTATTTACTCTGTTGTTTTCCTCAGAGAGTTTCAAATAGCTTCATGAGTATCTGACTCACAGCATTGTTAGTTTTCATTTTGTTGCTGGAGCTGAGTAATAAGTGGCAGGCTAACTGAGGGATTAATTAGGCATCCTTGCAAGTCTGCTTTCATGCATACTTCAGGCTTCCTCCTCCTCCTCTCGAAGCAACACTGATTCCTGTCACACTACCCTTTGGCCAACAGCTCCTGGATTGGCAGATGGGGATGTGGGCTCTTTCTTCTTCTTTGCCTAGGTCACAAGTTACCCACATCACCAGGAGGCAGAGAATTTGGGCTAAGGGGGGACAGAGCTTGGCAGGTGAACCCAACCCTAAGGCAGTCATTATATATATATGTACACAAATCTGAGCTTATGAAATAGATCTATTGTAACTGATTGTGTTGTAATTATATTTTTCTTCTCTATGTGAAGGAATGAGGCACACTCCCCTGGGTGACTTGAAATAAGATTAGACTTTCAAAAATTTGATTTACATACCACCTTTCAATTATCTGCTGCACTTACAGCCGGATTAGGAAAGCCTTAGTTGTGCTTTCTGTCTGGCTGTGGGACTGCCCTATTAAGGGCCTTAAAGTGGTCTTTTAAGTGTTTGACCACCCAGGATACGAGGCAGTATTGCCTAGTGGTTAAGAGCCCAGGCTCTTGAGTCAGACTGGCCTGGATTGGAATCCCGACTCTGCTAGTTTCTAGATATGCATTCTTGGATAGGTCAGTCAACCTCTCAAAGCCTCAGTTTTCTCATCCATATAATGAGGATCATAATAGCTGCTGGCCCCTAAAACTTCTGTGAGAATTCAGTAAGGTGATGCCCACAGAAAGCCTGGTATAGACCCTGGCATCATAAATGTTAGTTGTTGTTGTTAGGTGCTGTTAAGTCGGTTCTGATTCTTAGCAACCATACGTACAACAGAACGAAACACTGCCCCGTCCTGCACCATCCTTACAATCACAGCTATGGTTGAGCCCATTGTTGCAGCCAGTGTATCAATCCATCTCACTGAGGGTTTTCCTCTTTTTGCTGACCATCTACCAAGCTTGATGTCCTTCTCCAGGGACTGGTTCCTTCTGATAACATATCCAAAGTACATGAGACAAAGTCTTGCCATCCTTGCTTCTAAGGAGCATTCTGGCTGGACTTCTTCCAAGACAGATTTGTTCATTCTTCTGCAGTCCAGGGTATATTCAATATTCTTTTCCAACACCATAATTCATATGTCATAATTGTAATTATGGTATTGTGTAAACTAAATGAGGTAATATATATCAATTATTGTTGTTCTCAGTTGCTGTCAAGTTTCACCCCAACTCATGGTGACTGTCTTAGTTATCTAGTGCTGGTATAACAGAAATACCACAAGTGCATGGCTTTAACAAACAGAATTTTATTTTCTCACAGTTTAGGAGGCTAGAAGCCCGAATTCAGGGCACTTGCTTTAACGGAAGGCTTTCTCTCTCTGTCTGGTACTGGGGGAAGGTCCTTGTCTCTTTTGAGCTTCTGCTCCTGAGCCATCTTCATGTGGCTTGGCATCTCTCTGCCCCATCTCTGCTTCACGCTTGCTTGTTTAATCTCTTTTATATCTCAAAAGAGATTGACTTAAGATATACCCTATACTAATACTGTCTTATTAACATAACAAAGAAAACCTGTTCCTAAATGGGATTATAAACACAGGTATAGAGGTTAAGATTTACAACACGTATTTTTGGGGGACACAATTCAATCCATAACAGTGACCTTATATATAACAGAACAAAATATTGCCCAGTCCTGTGCCGTCTTTGCATTTGTTGGTATGTCTGATGCCATTGTTGCAACTATTGTGTCAATCCATCTCATTGAAGGTTTCCTTCATTTTCATTGGCCCTCTACTTTACCAAACATGATGTCCTTTTCTAGTGATTGGCCTTTCCTGACGACATGCCCAAAGTAAACAAGCCAAAGTCTTGCCATACTCACTTCTAAGGAGCATTCTGATTGAATTTCTTCTAAGACTGATTTGTTTGTTCTTCTGGCAGTTCATGGTATATTTAATACTCATCTGTAGTGACCCCATGTGACAGCATAGAACTGCCCCATAGGGTTTTCTTGGTTGTAATCTTTATGGAAGCAGATTGCCAGTTTTCTCTGCTATGGAGTGGCTGAGTGGGTTTAAACCGCCAACCTTTTAGTTAGCAGCCGAGTGCTTAACCGTTGGCACCACCAGGGCTCCTTTTTACACATCAATGTTGTTGTTGTTAGGTGCCATCGAGTCGGTTCTGACTCACAGCAATCCTATATACAACACACAGAAACACTGCCTGGTCCTGCACCATCCTCACCATCGTTGCTATGCTTGAGCCCATTGTTGTAGCCACTGTCAGTCCATCTCATATAGGATCTTCCTCTTTTTTGCTGACCCTCTACCTTACCAAGCATGATGTCCTTCTCTAGGGACTGATCCCTCCTGATAACATGTCCGACGTATGAGAGATGAAGTCTCACCATTGTCGCTTCCAAGGAGACTCTGGCTGTACTTCTTCCAAGACAGACTTGTTTGTTCTTCTGGCAGTCCATGGTATAGTCAATATTCTTCTCCAACACCATAACTCAAAGGCATCAATTCTTCTTCGGTCTTCCTTATTCATTGTTCAGCTTTTACATGCACGTGAGGTGACTGAAAACATCACGGCTTGGGTCAGGCACATCTTAGTCCTCAAAGTGACATGTTTGCTTTTCAACACTTGAAAGAGGTCTTTTGCAGAGGTTTATCCAATGCAATACATCGTTTGATTCCTTGACTGCTGTTTCCCTGGGCCCTGATTGTGGATCCAAGTACAATGAAATCCTTGACAACTTCAATCTTTTCTCCGTTTATCATGATCTTGCTTATTGGTCCAGTTGTGAAGATTTTTGTTTCCTTTATATTAAGGTGTAATCCATGTTGAGGGCCGTAGTCTTTGATCTTCATCTGTAAGTGCTTCAAGTCCTCTTCACATCCAGCAGGCAAGGTCGTGTCATCTGCATATCACAGGTTGTTAATGAGTCTTCCTCCAGTCCTGATGCTCTGTTCTTCATATAATTCAGCTTTTCAGATTATTTGCTCAGCAAACATATTGAATAAGTATGGTGAAAGGGTACAACCCTGATGCACAGCAATCGGGATCTTAAAATTACTATGCACAAATTGGTTATAAGTTACATGAAATTCGGAGCCTTGGTGGCACAGTGGTTAAGAGCTTGGCTGCTAACAAAAAGGTTAGTAGTTCGAAACCACCAACCACTCCTTGAAAACACTACGGGACAGTTCTACTCTGTCCTACAGCGTTGCTATGAGTTGGAATTGACTAGATGGCAACGGACTTGGTTTTTTTAGTTTTATGTGAAATTCTGGTCCTAATTAATACCATTAGGCTGTGGGTTCCTTGAAGGTAGGTTCTGACCCCTGTTTACTGCTATGCCAAACTGCCAGCCTGAGCATGTGGTTGCACTCAGCAAATATTGGTTAAGTGTATGGAGGGACAATATACCAGGGCTTCAAATCGGTTCCGCCCAGTTCAGTCATGTTTGATGAAGAAAAACCTGTATGGACCCAAATTTTTAAAATGCGAGTGAAGCAGAACTTTAAGCAGAATGGGAAAAATTACTGATCGAAACCCTGCTAGAAACTTAATCTCCCTCTTAGAAAACAAGGGTAGCATCCGAGTTACATAGTTCTGGTTAAGTCTTCTACTTGTCTGAATTCACAGTCAATGGCATTGTCCTTTTACGTAGCCCTCACATTTATGTCTTCTCCGTGATAGGCTATAATGGAGCAAGGGGCAGAACTTCTGCAGAAGGGAAGTACTGATGGAAAACGCTTCGCCTAGGGATTCTGGACCCTCTTGTTATTTCCCGAACCGGTGACAAAATTCCTGGCCTTGAGTATGGGCTGCCTGGTGCTTCAGCCTGATTCTGATAGCCGAATAATGAAATTAGCCTGAACAATTTCTTTTTAAGTCATTGAAGTAATCAGTTTTCAACTGATGAGTTCATGGCCACATACAGACATGACCAATAGCTTCTTAGTATCAAAGTTTTTTTGTTGATTTTGTTCCACTTGTTTTATTTCTCTTTAAAAGAAGGAGGAAAAAGATCTCACTGAGTTATTGATCCTATTGTGAGTAAAGTTTGACTCTAAAGCAAAGAGACAGATTTTCTTCAATGGCTGTTAAATGGACCAATTTCAGTGGGAGTCCTTCTAGAGGGCTTTGAGCAACACACCAAGTGTGCAGTTATACCTTTAAAAGCATGTGGCTTCCTAAGACAAAGGGCATTGAATCACTACAACATTTATCATTTGGCCCGGTACTCTTCTCTCCAGCTAGACAGTTAGCAAACTCCTCTGCACACTTTCTTGGTTCCCATCATATCTTCTGAGCATTTAATCTTGCTCTGCCATTCCTTCCTTAGTTCCTGACCTTCTTGACGTCTTAGCTTTCACCCCACTAGCTGTCTATGGACTTGCCCTTGCCATTTGAGGCAGATGCTTGATGCTTCTCCTGTGACTTGTCCTTGGTTCCTCTCCTGATTGCTGGTTTGCACGCACACCTTGGATTGTATCTGATCCCGGCTGCTCTGGGTTATGCCTCCACTCAGTCCCACCTGGACTCTGTGCCTTTGACTTAGGACTAGTGCACATGGTGCGTATGGTGGGTATTCTTAGCCTGAGAAAAAATAGACTAATTAACTTGTTTCACCACAAACACCTTTTAATGGATTCTAAACAGCTTTTACCAGTTCTGTAACATGTTTATTCTTAATGTAGATGGTTCAAAATTTTTTCGATTATTGATCAATTGGCAGATATCTATTCAGTACCCACTAGGTGTCCAATGCTATGCTTGGTATTTAGAAGTTACCTTCAAATCTTGAAAAGGACATAAAAGTGATCTGGCTGTGAGATCTGTCTCCACACATATGGAAGAATTGACCTCACTTCTCTCCGTGGTTGGTAGATGGACTATTTTCCCTCCCTAGTCCACATGGGCGGCCCCTGAAGCTGCATGCTGAGCCAGAAGGTGACCTTCCCAAATAGACCAGTCCTTCATAAAATGTATACACATGGTCAAGTGCAAAGACAGTAAGATAAACTTTGTGTATAGTATGATTGTATTAGTTGTTTCAAAAGCAAGGGAGAGACCACACATATGCAGTATCTCTGGTGAAATACACAAGAAGGTGATAAAATCATTTGCCTCTGAGGAAGGGAACTGTGTAGTTGCAAGTCAAGGGTAGAAGGGAAAATATTCACTGAATACTCTTTTATAGCTTTGAATTTCAAACCATGTGAATGTTTTAAATATTAAGAAAAAAGTAAATAAAATCTATTTTTAAATGTTAAGTCCTCAAAAAGGGAGGCAGTAGAGTGATGGAATATGAGGAACTTGGTTACTTGCTTTAACCTATCATCTTGAGCAAACTAATGAGAGATACACAGTATAGATATAAAAAAAGTAAATCCCTAAGAAATCAGAAAACAAGGAAGTAGAACTCAGCCTTATAGAATTAGGTGTGGTTTTGTTTTGTTTCATTTTTCCCTGAAAAATAAATCAAGATGCTTACCTGCTTGTGCATGTGCCTAGGCCCCTTTGGCCATCGATGGGAAGCAAAGAGGGAGGTCCATGACAGGCTAGAGGGAAGCATCTGGAAAGCTCTAGTCAAACTGAGTGGTTTACTCAGCACTGAGAGCCCACTGCATTAAATTCTGCATAAATACATATTGTGGGTTTCTGTGAGTGCCCTCCGCCAATTAGGGATTTGAAAACTCATAAATTGTTTAATTTAGGAAAGCTCGTTTGAACTTCAGGCAGGAAGATATTGGGTTTTGATGATACTCTGTCACACTATCTTCCTTAATGAAACTCTGTTCCCCTCAAAACAGAATAAATTTGTGTTCCCTGGTGTAAACAAGGGAGAAAGATGTGGCAGTCTGTTTCTGTAGAGATTTACAGCCTTGGAAACCCTGTGGGAGTTTTCACTATGAGTCGGAATTGACTGGACAGCAGGAACAGAACAGGTGTAAACGAAAAATAATGCACACAGAAAATGCTTTACAGTATTGGTTAAAACTGTGTCTCCATCTGCTGTTTACACTCCCATCACACTTTCTTGATGACAGGTGAGCTTAATACAGTGAAGAAGCTACAACAGAGCCTGGGCAGCCCGCAGAGGGTAAGTCACAATTCACCAGAGACCTGGTTGGCTGTCAAATTTGCAAATCAACGACAGCCAAAAGCACTAAAACTCTCTGAGCATTTCACAATTGTTAAAAGTTTGAATTTAGTTAATAAGCAGTTACCAAATGAGGATATTGTAGTAGCTTCTATGCAAAGTCTCTAAAATATGTTATTGTTTTAGAAAAGCAAAAAATGCACAAGTTTGTTCTATTGGTCATGTTTGAGGAACATTTAAAGGTTCATATCAAAATATCCATATTGCAACCCCAATCCATGAGAAATTGAAACAAAGGCAAATCCTTGAGGTGGGCAAATTTTTCTACTGAACTAGAAGCAAATGAGCCATCTCTTCCAGGATCACAAAGCAGTGCTGGAGACTAGAGTCCTTGATTTTGTTTCTCTCCTTGCAGTCAGGTTGAACATGTTTGGCTCCCAAGTCAACTTCTTAGTTCCACAGCTTAAGCAATTTACATGGAGCAGTTCACTAAATCTTCACAACTACCACTTAAGCTATAATTATTCTGCCTTATGGTTGATGAGTCCCCGGTGGTGTAGTTAAAGTTCTCTGCTGCTAACTAAATGGTTGGCAGTTTGAGTCCACCCAGACGCACTTTGGAAGAAAGACCTGGTGATCTACTTCCAAAAAATCAGCCATCGAAAACTCTATGGAGCACAGTCCTACTCTGACGCACTTGGGGTCACTATGAGTTGGAACCAACTTAACAGCAACTGGTTATGGATGAAAAAGCTGGGACACTGTAAAATGGTGGGCATAGTAGAAGAAGCACCCAAATCTGCCCAACTTCAGAAGGGGTAATGACCAGGATCAGCCCAAGGCTGATTCCTATGAGGTGGAGGTCAGACATACCTCTACTCTCCAACCTTTCAACCAGTTCTGACATCATTCATCCCTCCCACGGCACTCTCTACTTTCCTTCTGGGTTCAATAATCTGTTGCAATGGCCCCACAGAACTCACACACCATACTTAAGTCGTTTATTAAGGAACAGGGTACAACTTAGGATGAGGACCAGGAAGCATATTGGCAAAATCTCCCTTCTTCAGTGCAAGACTGCTTTCTTAGCTCCTCTTGACTGTGCAGGCCTCCTCTCGGCCCCCTGAGGACAGGCTCCTCTCGGCCCTGCTGTCTGTTGCCACAGACTCTACTGCTGGGCCCCCTCTGGGCCTGTCACCGTCTTCAATGTTATAAACCTTGACCTGTGTTACAGCTCTTTTAGAAGGTTCCTTGCCTTCTTTCTCTCCCTGCTTCTTCTCCTTTCTTCCTTCTGCTTCTTCCTGTTACTTCTTTTCCTGCTTCTTTCTGTCTCCAAAACCTCTGTGGGGCTGGCTGCTTAAATATACAAACTCCTTGTCAATTTTAAGGCATGGCACTCCCACCAGGTCCACAAACTGACCAATTCCCTCTTGGTGGACCACAGACACTTCATTTGCATAGTAGGCTACAACTCACTTCATTCATGTAGTCTATTCACCAATCTCTGAAAGGTACATTCCAATCACAGGGCAGGCTGCAGCCCAGGACCAGATAAAAAGTATCAAACCAAGTTGTTTACAGCTTACCCAGGAGATGTCAATCGACCTGTACAAAAGTAATAAACCCTCTAGGGCAGAAAACTAGGGCAAAGGTAACTCCTCAGGGCTTTGGGGGGAATATCTCTCAAGCTGTTTTTACAAAGAACCAACGCTGAAGGCTACATAAAGGAACTCCTTTCACCGTAGACACAGAGAGGGTAAGTCCTTTGCCCAAAGTCACATACCTCGTGAGTCGTCGACCCCATGCAAGCTAACTCCAGAACCTGTGTTCTAATCATCATATTGTATTGCTGCTCTAAATAAAAATACTTGCATCCAGTGGGATCATTTTATATACACTGTGTTTAATGGAAAACTGTTAACTTTAACTACACTTGAGTGTTAGCAGAAAAGAAAACTGGAGTAAACTCAGCTTGCTGTTTACAGTTGTGTGGGTGAGCACTGCCCAACCCTGAGGGGCCCCATCCATGTTACATCCCTGTGACGGGCATCTCCCAGAGCTGTGCAGTGCACAACATAGACAGTCGTGAGCTGTGGCCCTGAGGAACCTCAAGAATTGATGAACTTTGGGTAAATGTTTCTTTACCACGAGGGTATTATTTCCTAAATGGTCCCTCTAGGGTTAGAAAAATAGATTAGAGAAAAAGAAAAGGGGAGGGAAGAAGACATTATGTAAACCATTATGAGACTGGCAAATTTATTTTTTAACCAGATGCTTCAAACTTGACAGACTGAATTTCTCACTTTGCTATAAGCAATATGGTAATTAGCATTATTGCCCATCCTCCCACATCTCCCTCTATCTTCTGGTTTTGTTAGTCATATTATTTTTACATTGTCAGGATTTATAATATTTGCAGCCTGTTTGGGATCATAATTCCCACAGTTGCTTATCTTAATTCTATCTATTAATTAGAGAGATTCTATCATGATACAAGGACCACCATACCTTGTATCATGGCCTCACTAGTATTCACATTGATTAATTTCTTAATTGGCCCCCAGATTATCACTGGGTGCATATAATTCTGTGATTTTGCTCAAGAATTTCTGTGGGATGGGCTCCAAGAATTTGGAATTGCTGGGTAACAGAATATAAGCATTTTAAAAATTGATAGGCATATCAAATTGGCCTCTAAAAAGGACAGGCCAACAGTATATGCGAGTCTGTATTCTTTTTTTTTTTTTTTAATTGTACTTCAGGTGAAGGCTTACAGAACAAATAGTTTCTCATGAAACAGTAGTACACATATTGTTTTATGACATTGGTTAACAACCCCA
>NW_004443983.1:6665935-6686036 GCF_000243295.1 Trichechus manatus latirostris
AGAGGTCTCATACAATATTTGTCCTTTTGTGATTGACTTATTTCACTCAGCATAATGTCCTCCGGTTGCATCCATGTTATGAGATGGTTCACAGATTCATTGTTGTTCTTTCTCATTGCATAGTACTCCACTGTGTGTATGTACCATAGTTTGTTTATCCATTCATCTGTTGATGGGCATCTAGGTTGTTTCCATCGTTTTGCTATTGTGAACAATGCTGTCATGAACATAGGTGTGCATATGTCTATTTGAGTGACGGAGAGTCTGTATTCTTATGCTCTTACCAAGCCTGGATATTATCAATTTTTTTAAATTTTTTATTTATTTGAAGGATTAAAAAGAATATCCCACCTGAAAACTCCAGTCAGAGATCATGAATATTAATAATCTCTTGTATATTTTTCCACAAAAAATTGCTGAAATACAGGTATACAATGTATATAACATGCACTTATACAGCCCCTTTTTGTAACATAAAAGGGCTCACACTGTACAAACTCTTCTTTATCTTGCTTTTTCCTTCATTCACGATCTTACAAAAAAATTCCATATCAGCACATACCTATCTAATTTTTAAGAGCTGTGCAATATTCCATTATTTGTATGCCCAAATATTTATTTGAAGTCCTATTAATAGACTTTTAGGGTTATCTCCAGACTTTTATTTCAAACAGTGCTACAGCTGACATCTTATATCTATATCTTTACATACATAATCAATATATCTGTTGATTACATTCCTGAAAGTGAAATTTCTGGGTGAAAATATATGTGCAGTTAACATTTTGATCGATATTTATTGCTAAGATGCCCTCTGAAGAGATTGCTCCAGTGTGCAGCCCCACCAGTAATGTGTGAAATTTCCTGTTTCCCCGCAGCCTCTCCAAAATAATGTGCTGTGAGACTTGTGGAATGTTGCCAATCTAGAAAGTGGAAAAGGATATCGCAGTATAATTTTAATGTCCATTTCTCTTGTTATGGATAAGAATTGACAAACTTTTCAATACATCTCAGAAGCATTGATATGTCTTTTTCTACGAACTCTCTTTTATGTCTTTTGTCCATTTTTCTATTGGGTCTGTGGTAACCGTTACTTCTCTTTGATTTGCAAAACATTTATACACTGAGTAAAACCAGAAATTTATTTTCTCTTAAGACTGTAAATTACATGAAGCTGCATCTTCGATGTTTACAAAGTAGTCTGTAAAATGTCAGAGTTTTTCCCTTTTCAGTAAATGCGGTCGCTAGCTTTGAGATGATTTTAAAACTTATTTTTAAACTTGTATTTTGGTCTCTCTTTGACTTCAAGTGTTCTTCCTGGCTATGTGTTTGTATGTAGATTCGGTGCCATTTCCCATGTGTGTTATCTTTCTCTAAGGTGTTGTAAAGCTGTGTTGGTATGAGGTATGTTCATGCTCTAGATGTGAAACTTCTCAGCAGCTTGGGTTATAATGTACGTATATTTTGCTAAGATGTTATTTCTTATATGTCCTTAGATCATAGTCAAAAACGTAGTCTTTTTTTTCCCGTTTTTTCTTTTTTGATCTTTAGATGAAGGTTTACAGAACAAACTAGCTTTTTATTAAAGAGTTGGTACATATATTGTTTTATGGCATTGGTTAACAACCCCATGACATGTCAGTACTCTCCCTTCTCGACCTTGGGTTCCCTATTACCAGCTTTCCTGTCCCTTCCTGCCTTCTAGTCCTTGCCCCTGGGCTGGTGTGCCCCTTTAGTGTCGTTTTGTCCTATGGGTCTGTCTAATCTTTGGCTAAAAGGTGACCCTCCGGAGTGACTTCATTACTGGGCTAAAGGGGTGTCCAGAGGCCATACTCTTGGGGTTTCTCCAGTTTCTGTCAGGCCAGTAAGTCTGGTCTTTTTTTCTGAGTTAGAATTTTATTCTACATTTTTCTCCTGCTCCATCCGGGACCATGTACTGTGATCCCTCTCAGAGCATTCAGTGGTGGTAGCCGGGCACCATCTAGTTGTACTGGACTCAGTCTGATGGAGGCCGTGGTAGTTGTGGTCCATTAGTCCTCTGGACTAATCTTTCCCTTGTGTCTTTAGTTTTCTTCATTTTCCCTTGCTCCTGAAGGAGTGAGACCAGTGGAGTATCTTAGATGGCTGCTTACAGGCTTTTAAGACCCTAGACGCTACTCGCCAAAGTAAAATGTAGAACATTTTCTTTAGAAACTATGTTATGCCAGTTGAGCTAGATGTTCCCTGAGACCACGGTCCCCACAACTGTCAGCCCAGCAATTACAAACGTAGTCATTTTTACTCTCTGTTGAGTTAAGAAACTTTGCAAAGGACAAAGGGATGAATTCTTTGTTTTAAAGGCATTACCATTTTTTCCTTCTTTGTTCACAAGCCCAGATGCATTTTTATAACTCAGTTAAAAGATGTTTAAAATAGTTACCTTGCCTTTTAAGATTTCTTCACCCTACCCAGGATGAGAGAATTTAAGGGGTGGTTGGTAGCTGCTTTATCCTCCTTTACTTTAGAGTAGGCTGTGAGGGTATGAAGAAGAAGGCAAACTTCTGTACATAAGGACAAAATTATTTGTTTTACATGAATTTTGTTACGTATTTTGCTAATGGTTTTTTATGTAACAAGAACACAGTTGCCAAGGTATTTGTTGTACTTTTGAATTTTCTGATTATAGACCGCAAATAATGGCTTTACAGAATGAGAGACTTTGTCAGATTCTAACAATAACAGTAGCACATATTAGACACTTCCCCAAAGCTTTCAAGAAAAAAAAAATTTTTGTCATAATAAAATACAAGTGAAGAGATAATTGGAAGAAACCTTTCCCTTCAGGGAGACAAGCCAACTATATTTTAGTACCAACATGCATTATTTTCACTGTGAATCCATTTTTTACTGCATGTTCAGATGTCCCTCTTTGCTTTTTTGTAACATTAACTGCAATAATATTCTTCTTGGAATTCCTGAAAATACCATTAAAGCAGATTTTTAAACAAACAAAAATTTCTACTCTAAAATAGAGGGGAATAAAGCAGCTACCAACCCCCCTTTGTCATCTGCTTTGCTAATATTAGTTCCCATTTATAGTTTGTCTTTTGTTTTTCTTTAAAGTATATTTGGTCAAGAAGAATTTTTTTACTTTTATATAGGCAAATTTATCAATATTTTATGTTTCTGAGTTTTATGTATACCTCAGAAAGGCCACCTTCTTTCCAAGACTAAAAATAAAAAAGATATTTCATGTTTTATTCAGTTACTTTCATGGTTTCATGATTTTATACTTAAACATAAGACCCATCTACTACTTATTTTGGAGTTAGGTAGGCAGCCAGCTTCCTCTTTGTTCCAGTTGTTAGCCTATTGAACATTGAATAAGCCATCTTTTCCCCACTGCTTAGAAATATTGCTCTCAAGAAAACCACAGAATTTACAATTGGAAGGTGCTTTAGGAGGCATGGTTCTTACATGTTGGTTTGCAGACTGGTGCTGTGCTGGTCACATCAGAATCTTGGGAGGATCTCACCAAAAACACAGGGCCTCTACCCAGGAGCTTCAGATTCAGAAGGTGTCAAGTGGGAGTCAGGTTCTATTTCTTTTCTCCAACTGCTTATTTAAAAATTTTCAATCTGACATAAATGTTTCATGAATAATTAAATAAACAACTGTATACCCTTAACTTAATTTTACCCATTATTAACATTTTCCATATTTGTTTACCCCACCTCTTTGTACACACACATACACATTCTTGAATCTTTGAGATTTAGTTGCAAACATAATTTTACTTCACCCTTAAATATTTCCATATTTTTATTCTAAGAACAAGTATATTCTCCTATATGACCACAATATAATTATCCCACCCAGGAGATTTAACACTGATACAATACCATCATCTAACTAACAGTTCACATTCACACTTCCCCACATGTTCCAATAGTATCCTTTACAGCTGTTTTTTAAAATCCAGGATCCAATCAAGAATCCATAATACTTTCTGTTTTCATGTTCCTTTCATCCTCTCTAGTTTAGGACACTTTCTAACTTTTTCTGTTTGTGTATGTGTCTTTAATTTCCTTGATATTTTTGTGGTTTTGCAGAATGTCCCTCAGTTTGGGTTTGTTCTATTGAGATTGATTCAGGTTACACATGTTTGGCAGGGACACTATGTAGGCGATGTGTCCTTCTTAGGGCATCCTACTAGGAGACACATGATCTCAGTTTATCTCATCATCAGTGATGTTAACTGTAATCGCTTGGTTAGTGTGGTGTCCACCAGATTTCTGTTGTTGATGTTGTAAGTTGACCTTACGTATAACAGAATGAAAATTGCCCAGTCCTGTGCCATCTTCATGATTGTTCGTATGTTTGAGTCCATTGTTGTGGGCTATCGTATCAACCCACCTCATGGAAGGTTTCCCTCATTTTCAATGACCCTCTACTTTACCAGTCAAGATGTCCTTTTCGAGCAATTGGTCTTTCCTGATGACGTGTCTAAAGTAAGTGAACTGAAGTTTCACCATCCTCACTTCTAAGGAACATTCTGGTTGTATTTCTAGGCGTCTGTAATTTTTCAAAGTTACCCATGTGATTCTGATGTATAGCCAGATTTGGGAGTCACTGACTGAGTCAAATCTACTACTCAAAGATTGGGAATTCCTTCTATGAGGTGTCTTTGAAGCCTGGGCATTTGTCAGGAACTTCATTAGTTCCAATGAAAACAAAAATCAAACCAAAGCAAACCAAAAGCAGTGCCGTCAAGTCGATTCCAACTCATAGCGACCTGATAAGACAGAGTAGAGCTGCCCCATAGGACTTTCAAGGAGTGCCTGATGGATCTGAACTGCCAAACTTCTGGTTAGCAGCCGTAGCTCTTAACTACTACGCCACCAGGGTTCCATAGTTCCAATGAAGGGGGACTCATTTCCTTCAAGGGAAGACAGAACCTCCATCTAGTTTAGTTAATTAAAAAAAAATTTGTTTACACTGAGCTAAATTTGCCCTTTTGTAACTGTTTTTTCTTGGTTCTGGCATTTGTGACACAAAATGAGCCCTTTCTCTCTTCCATATAACATCTTTTCAAGTAGTCGTCAGCCTAAACATACACTGTCCCTCTCTGTTCCTTACTTCCCAACCGTGGTGTGAGCAGTGTAGAGTCAAGCGGAAGTTTTACTTCTTACCAAATGGGTTCCATCCTCTCCAAAAAACAGAACAGTCAAGGACTTCCTTGGATCTTTCTTTCTTTCTATCTTTCTCTTTTCTGAGAAAAGTAAAATTAAAATTAAACATCCTTAAATCAAAACAATCCACTCCTTTCAGACAAGGGACCATGTCTGTGGTACCTGCCCAGGACTCCCCTTCTCACTTTGCTCTGAGCCTGCACTCAGGTTCTGTGCCTACATAGTATCATGCAGCTGGCTGCTTAAAAGTAGGTTGTGTGTGATGATTTATATCAAGCAAGCCACAGAAAATGCTGAGATCTTTTATTTTGTCTCCTTGACGCTTCAGGGCAGACAAAGGAATACTTATTCAATTGGAAACAGCTTGGCATTTCTTGATAGGCTCATAAAATTTATAGGCAAAAATTTCTCCTGGATACCATAGCAACAAATCCATTTCCCCCAGCAAGGTAGGCCCTGGCAAACCAATTAGCTGCCGTCACAGCTCAGCATGCACTTGGCCGCCAGGCTGCAAGCTCTGAGTGAGGGGTTCCTCTGCTCCAGGCTACTCCAGATTTAAGCCCAAAGAGCTCCTCAGTATCATTTGGATTCCAGGCTGATCAGATGGCCCATGGCCCAATCCCGTCTCAAGGACATCACTGAGCAGGTGGAGGGCCTTTCCTCTGCCCCTCAAGAGTGTGCTCAGGTTTGGGGTGTCTGGGGAGGTTGCACCAGCCTGGATTCACCAGCACTCCTTGGAGGAGTTTGGCATCCTTTCATGCAGTAGACAGGGGCAAAAATAATCAAAAGAGAGGCAGCAAAGAGCGGGGTCCAGAATGAGGTGAAGAGGGGTTGGGGCTTTGCATGGGAGCCAGTCTCCCTGCTCCTTAGCTGCCCTTGTACCCATCACCCTGCAGTACAGGCCCAGGGTAGGGAAACTGCTTGCAGGGCTTTCAGCCTGGCCCCAGCCTCCCATCTCACCTCTACAGCCTGAGAATCCTGCTCTCCAACCTCCCCTAAAGGCAAAGGGGCCCCTCAGGTCTTGGATAAAGGGATAGATGCTTTCACTAAGGGGAAAGAACAACTGAAAAACTTCAAGGACTCAGGGGATAAGAGGGGGTGGCCACCAGCCACCCCAAAGATGAGGAGGAAGGGATAGGCCTTTAGCGCTCTTTGGGCTGAGCTTGATCCTTCCAATGGCCAGAGCATAGGACCAGAGTCCACTTCAAGTGTGAGGTCAGACCTATGATGGAAAGCCCCAGGCATAAGTTACGGAGAAGGGGCCCGAGTTCTTGAGAATAAGGTCTCCCTCCTCAACCCAACCCCACCACCATCTTACCCACCACTGTCCTAGGCTGAGGTCGTGCCTGGATGAGTTGGAAAGTTAAGGGTCTTTGTGATGGGGAGGAGGGGCCACTGAGCACGAAAAGAATCAAAGAGATGGTGCCCTGGGCCCCAGAGGTGTTTTTTCCATTGGTCTGCCGAAAATGATAAAAGCTCTCCTTCTTCATTCTCTACACTTGTAGATCTGTCTGCCCTGTAAGACAGTATTTTCCTGTTTGTGACAAGCCTCCTACATATCACTCCCATCCAGGCAACCATCACCCACTCATGTGGCGGAGACTATTTTTGGGCCCAACTCTCTTACTGGAAACTGCTGTGCTTCAATGTCTGCAGTGCAGATGGAAAGAACAACAACAACAAATCCAGTCCTCTACCTCCGTGATGAGGGTGGAGAATCCAAAGCAGAGATATATGCAGCCAACAAGCATTCTGTGGTGACGGAATGGGAGAGGGTGGAAGGGCAATAGGGCTGAAGATGATGGCCAAGACATATTCCCTCTACGCAGTATTAGGTCTGGGACTGATCATGTTCCTATACACCCAATTCTGTGGACAAGTAAATAAAATAAATAAAACAAAAGTACAATAGAGTAAATAAACAAAAACTTAAAATCCACACAATAAGCAAACAGGCTGCCTCTTTTTCTCTTTGCTGAGCTGTGAAAGTTGTGTTTGCAGCTCAGTCATAATCAGCAATCTCTAGAGAAGCCATGTATATTTTTAAAGAACAATGATTGACACTATGAGAAATAAATTAGTCTGGAATTTCCTGCAATGAAAAATAATAACAGAAATATTAGTCCCTTTGCTATTAAGGAAATTGAAAGGAAAACATCATTATGCATTGAAGAGGGAAGTACCGAGCTGGGAAACATGCAGTGCTGTCTCTAGTGTAGGAGAATGTGCCCATAAGATTCTCAGCACAGAAACATGTTCCCAGCATGCAAAGCATGTAATGCTAAGTATCCTGAGAATGAAGTAAACAGCCAGCCACGGAGATCTCTTCCAATTACCATCGTTCTAGTAAACACTCAAGGATTCCTGGGGGTGCAATAGTTAAGCACTCAGCTGCTAACTGAAAAGTTGGCAGTTTGAACCCACCCAGCAACTCTGTGGGAGAAAGACCTGGAGACCTGCTTCCATAAGGATTACAGCCAAGAAAGCCCTGTGGGGTAGTTCTACTCCCAAGGAGCCCTGGTGGCGCAATGGTTATGGCTGGCAGTTTGAACCCACCCAGCGGTTCCTTGGGAGAAAGACCTGGCGATCTGCTCCCATAAAGATTATAGCCTAGAAACCCCTATGGGGCAGTTCTACTGTGTCACATGGGGTTCTTATGAGCTGAAATCAACTTGACGACAGCACCTAACAACAACAGCAACAAGTAAATACTCCGAGATAAAGTCCTCAGCATAAACATCCTCCTTTCAGGGATGCTGCCCTTCATCCTTGGAACATTTATATCAGTGCCTGTGGTAAGTTCAGAATGAGTTGGAAAGTTGCTTTCTGAAATGGGAGCACCCCAGCCCTGGAGCACTCCCACTGCCCTGAGCTGATTGACATCAAGTCCCCCACACTGAACTCTGCTGTGGCAAAGAAGAGGAAAGAGGAGGTTACAGCAGCAACGAAAGAAACTCTGATTTCAGCCCTTTGAGATCTATCCAGTGATGCAGAAGCCCTGCCTGAATGATCGTCAGTGGATAAAACCTTTACAATGGGGGGTCAGGATGGCCTTAACTGAGCCCATTGATGGAACTCAGCAGCACCATCAGACAATAGACAACCAGTTACCGTGTGTCTTCTGGTGTGATGGACTAGGAAATACACAGCATTGTCTATCAAGTATCCTTGCCAAAAAAGTTCAACCTAAATTTCATCAGTCCTGTAGATGTAACTTCTATAGGAAATACATGGGATAGAGCAACAAAGGAAAATAACCCCACCAAGAAGCAAACAGCCTAAGCCAGACTGGAGAACATTCTTTAAGACAATAGGCCTTGTTTTTTCAACACAAGATGGAGGAGGATAAGGGATGAGAGGAAGGGAGGAGGAGAAGGATCTGTTCTATATTAAAGGATACTTAAGAGACATAATAACTAAATGAACCTTATTTGGATCCTGATTACTACCAACTGACTGCAAAAAAAAAAAGAAAGTGTTTTTGAGGCAGTCAAGGAAACTTGCATAGGGACTGCATTAGAAGATACTAAGGAATTGTCAATGTTGTTATTTATGATACTGGCATTGCAGATATGTCTACAGCTTTTAAAATATATATTAAAGTTTATAGAGGTGAAATGACAAGATGCCTGATATTTGTTTTAAAATACTTCAGACAAAGAAAAAAGGATAAAGCAAGAGTACGGTTTAGAATTCTTATGAGATGCTTTTATTAGTGATGTCATATACAGGTAGTCCCTAACTCATAACATATTTGAGTTACAACGAACTGCACTTACAACTGTCTGTCTTTTTTTTTTTTTTCCTACTTCCCAGTACAACAGCTGTGATTCAGCCTATGCGTAAAAGTGCAATTGTCATTTTCAAGGCATACTACCTACGGACTATGTTTGCTCAGGCAATAGCTGCAACAGATGGAGGTACAGTAACATTATGCAATTTCTGGAAGAATTATAGTGTTCTTCAGTGTATCCCAAACATTGCTTCTTCCTGGGAGAAAGTTATGGGAAAATGCACGCAGGGGATTTGGAAAAAATTGCTGAGTTACGTGAACACGCTCCAAGCATTTTATCAGGATAATATGGTGAAAGAGGTCGGTGGAAAAACTGTCCATATGGCAAGAACACTGAATTTAGAACTTGATATCACCGATGTGAACAGCTCATAGATCATGAAGAAGAGGAATTAGCAGATCAGGACTTTAATGGATTTTAAAGAGGAAAGAAATCCTGAAGAAGAAAGAAATAATGAAGAAGAGGAAGGAGAGAAGTTGTCAAAAAATTTTACAGTGAAAGGATTAGATGAATTTTTTTTTCTAAACCAAATCAGGGGCTTCAGTTGCTTGAAAACATGGACCCAAATGCTGATTGCTTTGCTGAAGTCGATAGGCAGATTCGAGAAGCCATGAGACATTACCGTGAAGTATTTGAAGAAAAAAGAAAAGGGCCATACAGACAACTCTTACTAATTTTCTGACATTATATACTATCCCCATTTCCAGTTATAATTCCTATGTTCCAGAACTTTCCACAAGTGACATTATTATGCAACTGACAAAATGCCAAAGTCTGGCTCTTCTTCATCGTTGGAGTAAATTTTTGTGATTTGTGTATTTTTTTATGTATGTATGTATTAAAATATATCTGTAAGTTTATATGTAATGTTTCCAACCCCAAAAGACAAATAAAGATTGGATTTATAAAGATACTGATAATAAAAGTCAATAATAATAAAAAAAGAAAAAGAGGTATTTGATTTACGTCAGAATGGATTTAAGACGGAGTCGTCGGAACTAAACCCCGTCGTAAGTTGGGGACTGCCTGTAATGTAAATGAATATACATTGTATGCCAGTAAAACAAATTTGCTCTATGAAACACACACACACCGTAGAAAACATGTCGAGCCTGTTACCTCTCACTTAAGACAAATAGAATATACGTTTTTCTGAGTAATTGGAAATAGATATGTCCTTTCTCCACTCTTTCAAAATAACCAAAACCAAAAGAACTTCTTTAGGACAGAGGCAGGCAGCTAACACAGTAAAGAAATACATGGTTTTTTTTGAAAATATGATTTATTTGAAAATCTACTGATTTCTGAGAAGGTTAAGGAATGTTAACCTCAGATTTGCCTCTTGGGGGTTGGATTCTTTGGGTGCCTAGGCTTTTTCTAGGTCAATGGTCCTCAAACCATCCCCTTAGGACTTTTAGGAATCCACATTCTTGGGTCCCACACCATACTTGCAGAATCAGAAACTCTTGGGGTAGGGCCAGCCATCTTGCTTTAGTAAGCCCTCAGGGTGATTCTGTGCACACCAACAATGACAACCTCTGCTGGAAGAGCAGCAAGGTAAGTGTTACGAAGATACATTAAACTCTTCGAATCTCTGAAAGGATCATTTAGTGCAGTGCAGAAGTGGTGCACTAAATGACTCATCAGTGTTGTTTGCTAAATGGTAGGAGTTATCCAGTGGTAACATCTCACATCCCCTCCTGTGAAAGTATCTCAGCTATTGTCGGGAAATATGGGTTAACAATTCTCTTTTAATCCAGACTTGGCCAAGAGGTTAATGTTCCCAAAGGATTTTAAACCTGGTTGCCAACTTGCATCCATTTAACATGGAGCCGCCTCATTCATTATGCACCTCTCAGGCCTGATTTGACTGGCTCAGCTGTGAACATCAGCCTCTAAGTGTTATCAGCTGCGAGTATTTGTTGTCTCCACTGGCCTCGGGAACAAATTTAATCCACTCCTTGGCAAGCCCCTACTCAGACATTCTCATTTGTTCAACTAGTTGGTTTGTGCATAAATTGGAATCTGAGGCAAGGAAATTAGCAAAAATTTGTACTTACTGCTAAAAATTCTTTTCTCCCTTGATCTCTAGGAGAAGTTAAAAATCTTTGTTCTGCAA
Organism: Trichechus manatus latirostris; assembly: GCF_000243295.1. Lineage (NCBI taxonomy): Eukaryota > Metazoa > Chordata > Mammalia > Sirenia > Trichechidae > Trichechus > Trichechus manatus. The sequence continues at coordinate 6,677,020 of NW_004443983.1, forward strand.
GAAAAATATATTGTACAGAGATTGGAAACTTTCCTTAGAAAATAGAGTTGTTCTTGCTAAAACAATCATTTGAATGCTAACTACTGAGTGAAAGCAGAAAAACAAAAGTCATGTGACAGCTTCAAGGACAAATGAAGCCAGCTCTGAGCAAGCTGGGGTTGAGCTGCTGGAGGGTCTAAGTAAGGATTTTCCCCTGTTCCCCACAACCGCCACCTTGGAGAAAAATCCACTTGAACCAATCTTTATTTTGAAAGACATTGCTGACTATGTAAATCCGGTCTTGTTCAGGACTTATCTGTTTACTGACTTGGAGTCATAGATCTCAATTTCTAAAACTGGAAGCTGGTTTCATAGTAAAAAACATTTCACAAGACAGGGTGGAAAGAGTGTCGATATTACCATCTGACAGTACAAGCTTCAAATCTCAGCTTAACACTTATATATAAATTCGAACTTGGGCAGATTTCTTCTTTTCTGAGTCTCCATTTCCTCATTTGTGAAATAAGAATAATAACACATAATTTGCAAAGGTAGTATGAGATTACACACACGCACGCACACACACACAGTTCTGCTACAATGCTTATTTTTATAAACATAAATTAGCTCACATGAAATTGATAGACAAATAATAACAGTATAATGTTGAAGTCCACCACACGTCTGTCAGTTTGTCGACTGTGGTGGCTTATATGCAGCTGTGATGCTGGGAGTTGTGTCACTATATTTCAAATATCTGTGGAGTCATCCATGATGGAAAGGTTTCAATGGTGCTTTTTGACTTAGACAGATTAAGAAGAAAGACCTGGCGATCTACTTCCAAAAATCAGCCAATGGAAACCCTATGAATTAACAGAACTTGCCTGGCACAGCGCTGGAAGATGAGATCATGAAGATGGCACAGGATTGGGAACCGTTTGGTTTGGTTGTATGTAGGTCTGTCATGCGTATGGTTACGCATAAGGTCACCATGAGTTGGAGCCGACTTGCTGGCAACTAGCAACAACATGACTACATAAATCCAGTCTTGTTCGGGCCATATCTGCTTACCAACTTGGAGTTGTAGGTCTAAATTTCTAAAAGTGGAAGCTGGTTTCGTGGTAAATAATATTTCACAAAACAGGGTGGAAAGAGTACTAAAGTCCTGTTGGCTTTCACCATCATGATAATGTTTTGCTCCATGAGTAAAAGTGGCTGATCAGGGAGTATAAACACGTCAAACCATGAGGAATATAGTACTGTACACAAGGTCCATTCACTGCTTATTTTTTCATTCTTGCTCTGTTGGGCCCACTGCTCTGCCCTCAAAGTCCTTTTATTGCATGATTTTCCCCAATCTTCGGGCATTTTGCTTTTGCCACCGTAACTCAGCAGCCTCAACACTGTTTCATACCTCTTCCATCAAGGTGCTTTTACTTTTCATTTTCTAAGTAAAATTTTATGTTTACTGTAGTATTTCTTTTTTTTTAATTATGAATTTAACTTTTTTTCCACTGTGCTAATATTTTTATTAGGACTGTTACTATTTTTGTTGGTGCCCTGGTGACAAATTTGCATAGGCTTTAAGAGGTATACTCCTAATATTTTCCCTATAAGTCCTGGTAATTTTAGTGTGAATGCTAATTCTAACGTTGATTTTGTAGAATGCTAGGTTTATTAGGAAGACAAATGTTATGATAAAGCAGGAATGACCTAATGAAAAATAAATGTTCCTGTATATATGTATGTGTATGTGTATATGAGTTAGCTTCTGTTGCTTGCTATGAAGAATCTTAATTGATATGGTAACTGCTATTATAATAAATCCTGTATTTTTTAAAATCTGCACTCATAACACTGTAGAGACACTCAGTTTAGCAAATTACCTATCTGTTCTAGGTATCTATTGCTGAATCTATCAAATCACCCCAAATCTTAATAGCTTAAAACAATTTACTGTTGTCTTTCATGGTTTGGGGGGTTGACTGGGCTCAGCTGGTTCCTTTTTGGGGTCTCTTACGCGGCTGCAGTCAGTTATGTGGCTCTGGAATCATCTGAAGACTAGACTGGGCTGGTTGTCTAAGATGGCTTCTCCATTTACATGTCTGGCTCCTTGTTCTCTGTCTCTCTCCATGTGGTGTCTCATCTTTCAGGGCCTTTCTATGTGGCTTGGGCTTCTCACAGCACAGTGGTCTCAGAGTAGTCACACATCCGGAAATGGAAGCTACCAGGCCACTTAAGGGCTACAACTGGGACTTACACAGTGGAACCTCCTTATTCTATTGGTCCAAGCAGTCACAGGGCCTGCCCAAGTTCAAGGGGGTGGAGAAGTAGAGAAATAGACTCCAGTTCTTGAAGAGGGAGTGGCAAGGTCACACTTCCACTGCCTGAGATATTTTGTGGACATATTTGAAAAATACAATCTGCCACACTATCCTTAAGGAGATAGGTACTGTCCAGAGAATAATAAGAAAACATGTAGCAATATGGTTTTGAAAGACAAAGTGTCCTTCCTTAAGGGATAATATTTGCTGTCCATCGAATAATACACGAAATATACAGACATACGTTTTAGAGGTAGGTATTAACTTCTCCAGGAGCTCTGGTGACGCAGTGGTGAAGTGCTGGCTGCTAACCAAAAGATTGGTGGTTCAAACCCACCAGCCACTCCATAAGACAAAGATGTGGCAATCTGCTTCTGTAAAGATCACAGCCTTGGAAACCCTATGGGGTGGTTCTACTCTATCCTATAGAGTCGCTATGAGTCAGAATCGACTCAACAGCACACATTAACGTCTCAGTGGAGAGGGCTCCCTTCACACTGGGTCCTATACTCTGTTTTGTAGCAAATAATGCAGTCTTAGAATCCTAGAGGAAAGTTCTCTCCCAGTTATTGGCTTTTTTCATTGATATTACTTGGGAAAATCTACCTGAAGAAATTAATGAGCAGTCTCTTAGCCAGAAAAGCTTTGGAACTAAGTAAAAATTAGTAAATATAAAAGATAATAAATAAACTGTGGGGGCAATGGTGGTTCAGTGGTAGAATTCTCGCCTTCCATGCGGAAGACCCAGGTTCAGTTTTCAACCAGCGCACCTCATGCAACCATTACCCGTCTGTCAGTGAAGACTTGCATGTTTCTATGATGCTGAACAGGCGTCAGCGGAGCTTCCAGACTAAGACGGACTAGGAGGAAAGGCCTGGCGATCTATTTCTGAAATAAGCCTTTGAAAACCCTATGGGTCATAATGGTCCAATTTGCAACCAATCATGAGGATGTCTCAGGACCAAGAAGTATTTCATTCTGTTGTGCATAGGGCTTTAGGGACCAACTCAAGCGCAGCTAACAACAACAGTAAACTGCTGCGCTCTATGCAGGCATTTCCCTGAGTTAACATGATCCATAAAAGTGCTATAGAGAAGTGGGACAACACTTCCGCACTTCATTTTAGTCGTTAAGAACTGGGAATATGTCTGAACACAACTTCGTTTAACATAGTATCTGCCCAAATAATAGTCTGTTTACCTTTATACTAAGCAATCCTTTCTTGTGGCTATCCTTCAGTGATGCAAGAAAGAGTAATTTTGCCTCCTATATCCAATGCCTTTGGCTTGTAAAGATCTTTTTCTTATTTGTCATTCCAACTTTACTGTTTTAACAATACGCACACTTTCCAGAGCAAGTACAGAAACACCTCTATTGGTTGCACAAAGCTACTTTAAATCTAGTTTTGTTTTTCCTTTTTAACTCTGTTCGTTCTGTAATAACCCCAAGGTTGACCAGGAAAATGGCCTGCTCTTCTGGGACCTGAGGAGTTTAGCTACTTATCATACAGTTTTGTTTCATGTATCCCACTGGGGTCGAGGTTAATTCTATTTGGTTATTAAAGTGAGCCAAAGATCTAAATGACCTTTCCTGGATCTGTCAGAGCAAGGTTCCTATAAAATTTACAGAGTCTTAATATCTAATGTCATTCTCCCTTCACATAAAGCCTTCATTGGCTCACTTGCTTCCTATTATTATTGTTGTTATTTCTATTTTGGTTATTATCAGCATTAGCGTTTGCATGAGTTAGTTCTTTCTTAGTTTCAAATGACATAAAACTAAACTCAAACTGGCTTAAGCCAGAAAGTGAATTTATTAGCTCTGGAAGTTGAAAGCCCAGAGGCTAGGTTGGATTCAGTGCTAAAACCATGTCATCAGGACACAACTTTTCTCTATCTCTTTACTTTGCTGCCTACTCTTCTCACTCCATTTTATTCTCGCAGACGTTCCAGGCTGTCCCTTTATGGTGACAAGATTGCCAGGGCAGCTGTAGCCTTATACTTTCTCAAGTTCGAGTCCATCTCAAAAGAGAGGGGGACTTTCGCAGTAGCTTCTGAAAAAGTCCTGAGATTTATTCTGAATGGACCAATTTAGCTCGCATGCCATCGCTGAACCAATCATTGTGGGTAGAGGAATATGCAACACACTCATTGGCTTAGACCTGAGACATATGCTCCTGTCCTTAGAACCAGGGAAAGGAACTCTACTGGGGTAGCGATGAATCTGCGGTGAGAATGAGGATGAGGATAAGCTGCTGGAGAAGGGAAATGGATTCTAGGTCGGCAAACAAGAACTATTAACGTTACTATTATTACTATCATAATTATCTTTAAGCTACCATTATAGACATGATTCCATTTACTCCCTAGTGCCGGGCACATAGTAGTTACACAATACATGCTGAAGGATTGGCTTTTTACTGATGATAAACATTAGTTTCATCCTCTCAACTGCCAGTCACACAAGTCTGCCAAGAGTCAGATGCATTTAAAAAAAAAAAAAAGATTACTCCCTTTAAGCGTAAATAATACATCAGGTTTTAAAGCAGTTCTTCTTCAGACCTTTATTACTAGATTGTTTTGACTACATAGGCAGCATTTGCACACGTTATAAAGTGAAGTGCAGTTTATATTGCTATGTAAACGGATGGTTTTACGCCTCTCCCCAGGCGGGTGAATCTGACAAACTTCACGCTCAGCCAAATTGGAATGATTCCAGAGTGCGCTTTCAGATGCTGCAAATGCGCCTCCATTCTGGTGCCTCACTGTCTAAGCAGAAAGTCTTTCCACCCCTGGGAGGGAGAGGGCAGAGGCGAGAAGGGAGATACGAAGAAACTGTCAAGTCAGCTCCGGCAGTACAGAGGTGTTGTGTTCTTTTACCTCTTTCCATTCCTATTGCTTAATTTTGTCCCCTCTTAACAAGGAAAGGAAGCTCATCACTATCCATGGCCATGATAGTTGGTAGAGTACAGGACACAGAAAATTATGTGAGTGGCTATTTCTCAATTCTCCCAAGGGTGGTACCAGGGATGGTATGTAACTAGTATCTTCCTGGATGCATAGAGACCAGTTCACTCATAACTAGCACCATTGTAGATGCATACCAGTTGCTGTTGTGTCAACTCTGACTCATGGTCACCCCACATATGTCAGAGTAGAACTGCATTCCATACGGTTTTCAGTGGCTGATTTTCTGGAAGTAGATCACCAGATTTTTCTTCTGAGGTGCCTCTGGGTGGACTAGAACCACCAATCTTTCCATTAGCAGCCCAGCATTGCACCACCCAGGGACTCCCTTATAGATGCTTAGAGTAAATCATTACATACAATGAATGCCTTAGGGCGTCAGGAAAGAATTCTCTTGCAGAATCCCACTTGAGAAAGACTAACTTAGATCATTGTGTGTCATTATGTTGTTTGATTTGAGTACTGTTATGGATTGAATTGTGTCCCCAAAAAGTGTGTGTAAACTTGGCTAGGCTATGATTCCCAGTATTGTGTGATTGTCCACTATTTTCTCATCTGATGTGATTTTCCTGTGTGTTGTAAATCCTACCTCTATGATGTTAATGAAGCAGACTTAGAGGCAGTTATGTTAATGAGGCAGGACTCACTCTACAAGATTAGGTTGTATCTTGAGTCAATCTCTTTGGAGATATAAAAGAGAGAAGTGAGCAGAGACAGGGGGACCTCATACCACCGAGAAAGAAGAGCCAGGAACTTGCGTCCTTTGGACCCAGGGTTCATGCACTGAGAAGCTCCTATACCAGGGCAAGATTGATGACAAGTGTCTTTCCCCAGAGCCGACAGAGAGAGAAAGCCTTCCCCTGGAGCTGGCACGCTGAATTCAGACTTTTAGCCTCCTAGACTCTGAGAGAAAAAATTTCTCTTTGTTAAAGCCACTCACTTGTGGTATTTCTGTTATAGCAGCACTAGATAACTACGACAAGTACCTTATTGTCTATTGAAGAAAAGGTTAATTATTTCTCTAGCCATGAACAGAGAATTTGCTAAATATATATATAAAATTAAGGTCTGCCAAATATGTATGTCTAATATATATTATATGTAATACATACGTTCAATGTCCAGTATATATGTTCAATATGTATACGTGTATATATAAAAACTATATAAGTATATATATACATACAGTAAAACCTGAGAAAGCCAGGACCTGAATAAGGCGGAAACTCATCAAAGAAGGAAAACGCAAATCTTTCCCACTAAAATGAGCGATAGAAAAGTGATAAGACTGCACTCTCTCAAAGGCAGAAAACTAATGAGACCTGGAGAAACAAGGCAGTCCTGTCGAGTTCCAGCTCTCATAGTTTTCACTGTGTTTTTTAACTTCAGGGAGAAACAAGCAGTGCAGTCTCCTGAGTGCAAAGGAGAGAGAACTCTTCCTCACTCCTGAACTCTTCCTGAAATGACAGAAATTGGCATCACAGCAGCCTAGTGTGAGCTGATAATGCCCCTGCCTCCATCACTGGACACTTTAAATCTGCACAGAGAAGGGCAGGTATTCCCCCCCTTGGAAAGCATCTTGTAATGGCCTCTGTCTTTGTGGCTGTGGTGGGTTCTCCACACTTCAGAGAGGAGAGTCAAGGTGCATCTCAAAGAGAAACACTTTACACACCACCTAGCCCAAGATGGCAGCCCTTGTAGCTGAGAGGAGGCTTCCTCATTCTGCAAGTAATTGCTTTGTCTCTGCTACTATCTTACCCTTTGGCCATGAAATATTCCTTCTGTGTGTCTATCTTCAGTACCTTGGAATGAGTGCTCTGGAAAAGTGAATAGAACCAAGGAGTCTTCTGAAAGTCACAGAAGGTGCAGAGCCACTGGGAAGAGACAGATGGGATATTCTCTACCCTTGACCATACCCTGTAAGCAACAGAGAGCCTGGAGACTATACAAAAGAGCTGCCATGACCCCACAGTCAGACATAGGTAGGTGGGGTAAGAAGGATCCTCTTCTCTCTTTTATAAAGCTCGCAGAATAACTGTTCCTCTTCCCTATGCACAGTTCAGAGCTGAGTTGGACAACTTGAGTTTACATAATACTTTTTGTTTGGATGCCTCAAAACATTTCCTTGGAGAGAATTTCTGAAAAAATAGGTCAGAGAGATGGGAGGAGAAGTCAAAGCTTGTATCTACAGCCTCAACATGATTTTATAATACACAGAGAAAAAACAGTCTATCATGTCAGTTAATATTTGTGTGTAGTTTTTCCTCCTCTCTCCACTGACAAAATGCTTCCCAGAGGTAACTTAGCAAAATACAGCACTCAAAGGACTTAATAAATCATTGCTACAGAGTGAGATTATGACTCACCGAAGGCAGTTTGATTGGCTAGCCATTTTTCAAAGCTGATTTTTCATTATAAAGAAAATAGAAAATTGGGAATTCAGTGGGAACAAAACAAACTGACAAGGATATGGGAGTACAACTGCTAAATCAAACAAACAATGACTCATCTGGTTTCACCACAGCCCTTCTCTGCTGAAGCTGCCTGTGGACTTTGCCACATGTTTGCATTTGTGAACAGCAAATAGGTTTAGAAAACTTCTTAAATGGTGGATTCACTTTAGTCTTGTTCCCAGTCTGTGAGGTTTGACCTAAGGGTTGTGTCTTAGTTATCTAGTGCTGCTATACCAGAAATACTACAAGTGGGTGGCTATAACAAACAGAAATTTATTTTCTCATAGTTTAGGGGGCTAGAAGTCCAAATTCAGTCCATCTCTGCTTCCTAGCTTGCTTATTTAATCTCTTTTATATCTCAAAAAAGATTAATTCAAGATACAACCTACACTAATCTGGCCTCATTAACATAACAAAGACAAACAGGATTATAAACACAGGCATTGAGGTTAGGATTTACAACACATATTTTTTGGGGACACAATTCAATCAGTAACAGGTTAGATTTGGGGGTGAATTTTACCAATAAAAGCTGTTCAAAATACTTACATAATATACTCGAAATACTTATTTAAAAATATAAATACATAAAAACATACATAACATACTTATTTGATTTAAATATATAAAATACTTATTTAGTTCTTTTTCCTTTTTAATTAAAATTAAACCCACCTATTTCATATAGTCCCAGCTTAAGAAAAGGTAAAATTTACCTTCTATTCTGTTGATATTTGTGTGAAATACTTGCTTCATCACAAAACAAACTCATGGGGCAATTTGAAATTAGGACAAATAAAGTCACCAATAAGATTAGGTAATAGTCTCTTCTTCTACTCTTACATCCTTTCTCCAGTCCTAAATTTTCCATAAAGGCAAAAATATAACAACAAAGAATAAGAACAAAAGAGGAAAATAATATCAGTGACAAGTGTATCTGTGTGGAAAATACAGCTATTACTCATTCATTAATTCGTCAAGTATTTATCAAGTACCCAGTGTGCAACTGCTATAGGAGGATCACAAACTTATGTTGATATGTTGGTGGTCCAAACGTTCCTGGACCCACATACCAGAAATCTTAAATAGATGAAGTGAAACGTATTATTTATAATCATTATCCATGTCCCATTCGCTGTTCAGTGTTCACTGATAACTGGGGCCACTCTACCTGGAATGTTTTCTTTTTATTGTACTTTAGGTGAAGGTTTACAGAACAAATAGTTTCTCATTAAACAGTCAGTACACATATTGTTCTATGACATTGGTTAACAACCCCACGACATGTCAACCCT
>NW_004443983.1:6686150-6755765 GCF_000243295.1 Trichechus manatus latirostris
AACACTGTCCTTACTCAACCTTGGGTTCCCTATCACCAGCTTTCCTGTCCCCTTCTGCCTTCTAGTCCTTGTCTCTGGAGTGCTGTGCCTCATTAGTCCCGCTTTGTTTTATGGGGCTGTCCAATCCCCGCTGAACGGTGAACCTCGGAAGTGACTTCACCACTGAGCTGAAAGGGTGTCTGGGGGTCATACTCTCGGGGTTTCTCCAGTCTCTTTCAGGCCAGTAAATCTAATCTTTTTTTGTGTGTGTTGGAATTTTGTTCTACATCCTTCTCCAGCTCTGTCCAGAACCCTCTGTTGTGATCCCGGTCAGAACAGTCAGTGGTGGTAGCCTGGCACCGTCTAGCTGTACTGGACTCAGTCTGGTGGAGGCCTTGTTTACCTGGAATATTTTAAGAATGACACAGGTTAGTGTAGATTTTATCATGTACAACCCAGGACAACTCTGCTGCAACAAGATAAAGTCTCATTGTCTTAAATTGAATAGATAATTAAGGGCATGAAGGAATATGGAGAAAGAAAGATGGAGGGGTGTCCAGGAAAAGAGAGAACGATAGTGAATGTATAACAGGAAGAGATCATGAATATTATTTTCTACATATTTAACAATAAAGAGATATAAAGTTTTCTCTAAATGTTCAACAGCACTGAATTTCTGCTTCAGTATCATGGCATAACCTGAACTTTGCTTCATAAATTCCAGTGTATCTGATTCCAATGGACTTTGGAGTCAAACAGACATTCCAGCCTCTGCAGTTTCCTAGCTGTGTGAGTGAGCACAAGTTTCACAACATTTCACTGAGAAAATAGAATAATACTACCCAACTCACAGGGTCACCATGAAGAGTGAATGGTTAATTCTGAAAAGTGCTTAGCATAGAGCCCAGTATATTTTGTCAGTAAACAGTGGCCACTATACTTGTTAAAAACTTTGGTGATCATATTCTTTTTTCTCTATATATATTTTTTTATTGTACTTTAGATGCAAGTTTATAGAACAAATAGTTTCTCATTAAACAGTCAGTACACATTGTTTTATGGCGTTGGTTAACAACCCCATGACATGTCAACATTCTCCCTTCTCCACCTTGGAGGACCTTTTTTTTTTGGTGAAAATAGACATAGCCAAAGTTACACCATTTCAAAAGTTTCTACATGTACAATTCAGTGATATGGATTACATTCTTCCAATAGTGCTGCTATTCTCACTATCCTTTCCCAGATTATTCCATGGTGATGATATTCTTAATGATATATGGAAAAAAACACATCCTGTCCTCCATCCGTATTTCTCACCAGACGCATGTGAGGTAAAGGCCCTTCCATAAATGTCTATTATGTGACGAGCTTAAACTGGCCATCAAAGTGACGAGGCATCCCTGAGGGTCAGTGCTCTGTGCCACCATAAGCTCTCTGGGAAATGCATCTGTCCATTTCCTGGGCTTTATGCAGCACTGAGCCAACTCCCAGCTCCAGGAGATGGGTGCAGGGTACAGTAATCACCTTGTGGAAAGTTGGATATGCATCGTGGTTCCACCTCTTATGAGACTGACTCTAAACTTACAAACATCTCAACAAATTGCTGTTGTTAGGTGCCATCAAGTGGATTTCGACTCATAGAAACCTTATGTATAACAGAACAAAATGTTGCCCTGTCCTGCACTACCGTCATGATCATTGCTATGTGTGAGACCATCTCAACAAATAGCTGTCGTAATATTTAAATCAAACATGTGCATAGATTTCATAACAAGCACAGTTTCTAATGCATGTTAAGCACTTCTTGATTATCTATTCCTTTCTTTCCATTTCTACTGTATTAAGGTGAAACATATGTTCCTTCCAAGTGATTGGCCAGCTGTCACTTTTGGGGGACTAGAGAGGAGCAGCTATTTCAGCAAATCTTAAACTTTAATGTCATAAGAATCACCTGAGGATCTCGTTAAAAATGCAGGATTCCCAAGCCCCACCCACAAAAATTTTTATTGAATACATCTAGATTGGCGCCCAGTAATCTGTGTTTTTATCAAGCTCTTGGTGAGAGTCTTCTAATACAGGTGGTGCTCTGACTATACTTTGAGAAATGCTATCTCAAATGCACTAAACTGTTTTTGGCTCAGCTATCTAATATTACTTATTTCTATTTCCTTTTTACCATTTTATACAATAAAAATATGCTTTTCAAAGTGAAATGTAGAGGAAAAGGCAGAAATAATCATGACCAGGAAAGAGGAGGGCAAATCTTCTTTTTCCACTTTGGAATCCTTATGCGGTTATCAGAATCTAGAGGTACTGCAAATAAAAGGTGAATTTTCCAGTGATTAGGAAACTCTATTGTGGTCTGAGAGAAGAGAAATTGAGGAATTTTCTGACTTTGAGGACACAGATACACATGAAAGCAAAAGGTTATTAAAGAATAATGAAAAGGATTTTTACCAAATAAAGACAACAAAATCAATTAAAATATTCAGTGAGGATTCAGATTATTATATGGGCAAATTCAAAAGTAGTGTTTATTATATACTTGCAGGAATGCAATAGACTTTCAGGTTCTGATTATGTTTGTTGTTGTGTGCTGTCAAGTTGATTCCCGCTCATAATGATCCCATGTGACAGAGCAGAACTGCCTCATAGGGTTTTCTTGGCGGTATCTTTATGGAAGCAGATCACCAGGTCTTTCTCCCACAGAGGCACTGGGTGAGTTTGAACCGCCAACCATTGGGTTAGCAGCTGAGCGCTTAACTGTTTGAGCCACCAGGGCGCCTTCTAATTACATTAAACTACAGTAATTTATTTCCTGGACTTGGGAAGAGAAAAGTCATATCCAGATAAAACTGATAATAAAAGTTCTCTGCCCTCTTTCATGGTATAATATTGCACATTGAAGTGCCTGGGGGGAGACAGCTGTCAGTTCTTCTCTACAACACAGACCGTGGAACAAATGGGATATTGTGACCTATTCCCAGCTGACTATATCTAAGAAATGCAGTATTTCTGTGACAGAGACTGTGTTCTTAAGGAAGCTCTCTATTCATTATTCAGATCTATGCACATCCCTGGAACAGGTTCAGCAACAGAAGTTCCCATTGCTTTGGGATGGTGAGGCATAAATAGTTTTGTAAGCTTGAATGCCCTGATCATCTCCTAATATTGAGAGAGTTAGAATGTATCTGTGAATTAAGTTTCAAACTGTTGTACTATTTATTGAGAAAAAAAAAAGTATATTTCTTTAATTCATCCCTCAAAGGGCTAATGAAATTAATTGCTCCTATTTTGAGCCTGACTTCATGCAGCACACCCAATTAATCTGACCATATTTAAAGGTGTGAAAAAAATCATCAGATCAAATAAGATCCCAGCAGCTAAAAACATAAAACTGAAAATGTTGTTACTCTTTCTGGAATCAGCTTTTGAGAGGAGCAAACTGGAAGACTGAAATCTCTAGACCATTTTAAATTTGGGGGTGTACATGGAAACAGCAGTAGGAAATTATTGACTTCCTTAACCAGAAAATGTCAATTCACCCCAAAATGATATACACCAACCCGTTGCCGTCGAGTCAATTCTGACTCACAGCGACCCTACAGGACTGAGCAGAACTGCCCAGTAAGGTTTCCAAGGAGCAGCTGGTGGCTTCGAACTGCCAACCTTTTGGTTAGCAGCCAAGCTCTTAACCACAGGGTTAATGCAATTCGTATCAAAATCCCGCTAGGATATTTTGAAGATATAGACAAAATTACTCTAAAATTTATATGGAAAGGCAAAGTAACTAGAATGGCTAAAACAATTTTGAAAAAAGAATAAAGTAGGAATAATTAGTCTACCCTATTCCAAGACTTAAATAGCTGTAGTAGTCAAGATTGTGTGGTGTTGGCAGAGGAATTGACACATAGATCAATGGAATAGAACAGAGAACCCAGAAATAAACCAAACCAAACCCATTGCTGTCCAGTCGATTCCAACTCATAACAACCCTATAGGACAGAGTAGAACTGCCCCATAGGGTTTCTAAGGAGTGCCTTGTGGATTTGCCAGAAATAGGCTCACACAAATTGGCTTACACAAATATGCTCAGCTGATTTTTGACAAAGGTGCAAAAGTAATTCAGTGGAAGAATTATAACCTTTTCAATAAAGGGTGTTGGGGCAATTGGACATCCATAAGTGCTTTGACCTAATCTCACATCTTATACAAAAATTAACTCAAATGAATCACAAAACTAGCAATAGGAGAGGCTTTTGTTAACCTGTTAAAGAGCATCTATGAAAAACTCACAGCTAATAACCATACTTAATAGTGAAAGACTGACGGCTTTCCTCCTAACATCAGGAACAAGAAAGGATGTCCACTCTCAAAACTTCTGTTCAACATTGTACTGAAAGTTCTAGCCAGGGCAACTAGGCAACAAAAATAAATAAAAGGCAAGTGAAACTATCTCTACTTACAGATGGCATGACCTTATATATAGAAAATCCAAGCGACTCTAATAAATGAATTCAGTAAATTTGGAGGATACACAATCAACACACAAAAATCAGTTATATTTCTATGCACTAGCAATGAACAATGTGAAAATGAAATTAAGAATAAAATACATAGGAGTAAATTTAACCAAAGAGGTACAAGACTTGTACACTGAAAACTGCAAAACATTGTTGAAAGAAATTAAGGAAAATCCAAATAAATACAAAGATATCCTATATTCATGGATTAGAAGACTTAATATTGTTAAGATGGCAATACTACCCAAAGCAATCTACAGATGCAATGCAATCTCTATAAACGTTGTTTTTTGTAGAAATGCATAAGCTAATCCTAGTATTCATATGGGATTGAAAAGGACACCAAAACAATCTTGAAAAAGTAGAAAAAGTTATAGGACTCACACTTCTGTATTTCAAATCTTACTACAAAGCTGGCAAAAGGATAGACATATAGATCAATGGAATAGAAAAGTTCAATATGCAGTGGGTAGCATGAGTAAGGAGCCCTGGTGGAGCAGTGGTTAAGAGCTCAGCTGCTAACCAAAAGATTGGCAGTTCAAATCTACTAGCTGCTCCTTGGAAACCCTATGGGGCAGTTCTACTCTATCCTATAGTGTTGCTATAATTCGGAATCGACTCGATGGCAATGGGTTTGATTCAGGTTTTAGTATGAGTAAGTAGCCCTAGTGGCACAAACGGGTTAAGTGCTCAGCTGCTAATCGTAAGGTTGACAGTTCAAATCCACCCAGCAGCTCCAAGGGAAAAAGGCCTGCAGATCTGCTTCATAAAAATTATAACCAAGAAAACCCTGTGTTGCAGTTCTACTCTGTTACATGGGGTCACTATGAATCAGAATCAATGACACACCCAATAACAACAAGAGTATGAGTAAGTCTTGGTGCTGCACAAGGCCAAAGACACTTGTAGCCAAAGCTGCCTCACACAAAGTTTAAAAAAAAACCTATTATAAATAATGAGACTTAGAATTAGCCCAGTAAGAAATAATGTTTATTCTAACTCTATTCATTAAAATCTATTGACTCTAGTACTTTGGATGTTTGGAATATCTGGTTTCCTTTATGTTCTAAAAGTTTTATTTTTTTAATTTATATAATACATGGATATGTTCTAATTTTATTTAAAGTTCAAACTATACAAAATCAACAACAAAGGAAAATAAAAGAAAACCCATAAAAAAAAAGAAGTCAGCACAGAAAATTAAATGGAACAAAAAACCATCAATACCACAAAAAAAGCGTAACAAAATGACAGCAGTAAATTCATACCTAGCAATAATCCACTGAATGTAAATGGTTTAAATGCACCAGCCAAGAGACAGAGAGTGACAGAATGGATTAAAAAAAACAGGACCAACAAATATGTTGCTTAAAAGAGACACACCTTAGACACAAAGACATAAATAGGTTAAAAATCAAAGAATGGGAAAATATGTATCAAGCAAACAGAAATCAAAAAAGAGCTGGAGTGGCAATATTAACCTCTGACAAAACAAACTTTAGTTCAAAAATCCATCATGAGAGACGAAAAAGGGTGATACATAATGATTAAAAGGTAAATAACTATAATAAATATTTATGTACCCAATGACAGAGCTACAAAATACATAAACTCTAACAGTATTGAAAAGAGAAATAGACAGTTCCACAATAATAGTAGGAGGCTTAACGCACGACTTTTGATGAAGGACAGAATACCAAGAAGCTCAGCAACGATAGAGAAGATCTAAATAACATAATCAACCAACTCGATCTCATAGACATATACAGAACACTCCATCCAACAGCAGCACAGTACACATTCTTCTCCAAAGTACATGGATCGTTCTCCAGAACAGACCATATTATCAGCCACAAAGCAAGCCTGAAGAAATTCAAAAACATCTAAATAATACAAAGCATCTTCTCTGATCACAGTGCTATAAGCTAGAAATCAGTAACAAGGAAAAAAATCAAATATATAGAAACTGAATAACACCTTGCTTAAAAACCACTGGGTAATAAAGAAATTAAAAATGAAATTAAAAAATTCCTAGAAACAAATAAGAATGAAAACACAATGTACCAAAACCTTTGGAACACAGCAAAAGCAGTACTCAAGGAGAATTTATAGCAATAAACACACACATCAAAAAGAAGAAAGGGCCAAAATCAATAACCTAACCCTACAACTTGAACAAATAGTAAAAGAGCAGCAAAAGAAGCCCACAGTCACCAGAAGAAAGGAAATAATAAAAATTAGAGTAGAAATAAATGAAAAAAAAAAAACCAGAAAAACAATAGGAAGAATCAACAAGATGGTTCTTTGAAAGAATCGATAAAATTGACAAACCACTGACCAAACTGACACAGGAAAAGAATGAGAAAACGCAAATAACTATAATAAGAAATGAGACGGGTAGCATTACAACAGAACCAACTGAGATAAAAAGGATCATAACAGAATATTATGAAAAATTGTACTCCAACAAACTACATAGAAGTATGTAGAAGAACAATGTAACCATGGCTAACAGTTTAATATATATCCTTCCATTTTATATACATGTACATAAATACACATGCATATATTTACAAATCTACACACAGAACTATATACCTATTGGGTTTTGTTTGTTTTTTAACATAAGCAACATTAAGCTTTATGAGTTGTTTTACTACTTTAGTCTTTTTTAACTTAATACAATATCATGGAGATCTTTACATGATAGTGCATGATATTTACATGTCAATACAGATTTTTCACTGTTGTGAATTTATCACATGAATATATCATAATTCAACCACTCCCATAATGAATATTTATATGTGTTGGAATCCTAACCCTTATACCAGTGGATGTAATCCCATATGGAAATAGGGTTTTCTTTGTTATATTAATGAGGCCATATCAGTGTAGGCTGTGTCCTAAACCTAATCACTTCTGAGTTATGGAAAGAACAGATTAGACACAGAAAGGAGCACAAGTGGAGGGTGAGGGGTAGAAGTAGATGCCACATGAAGATTGCCCAAGGAACTGAGGAACCCTGGAGCTACAGAAGCTGAAACAGACAAGGATCTTCCCCTAGAGACAACAGAGAGCAAAAGCCTTCCCCTAGAGCCAGTGCCCTGAATTTGGACTTCTGCCTCCCGAACTGTCAGAAAATAAATTTCTGTTCTTTAAGGTCTCCCACTTATGGTATTATTGTTACAGTAGCACTGGGAAACTAAGACAAGTATCTTGTTCATAAGGAGCCTTGATGGCACAGTGGTTAAGCACTCAGCTGCTAACCAAAAGGTCGGTGGTGCTGTGCATATATGCAGGTATTTTTCTAGAGAAAATGTCTAAAAATGGAATTTCTTGATTGAAAGCTATGCACATTTAAAATTGTAACCCATATTGCCACACTGTTGCCATTAAAGCCTGTATCAATATACACCACCAATAATGTGAGAGTTTCATTTCCCTGCACCTGGCATAGCCCAGCATCTCTGAGCTTGGAGCACTCACGGGCAGGCTCCCACTTCTGCAGCACCCTCTCCTACATGGCAGGGGCTGCGGTTTCCTCTGTCAAACCAGTCCTGTCTTCTTTCTGTCTTTGAGGGAATTTTCAAATTTTCTGGTCCATTTATCACAATTGTTCTTTTTCTACAGCATTACTATGTATTTATTTATTTTAAAAATATGTATCCTGTCAGGCAGGCAGTGAGTTTGTGCTGATCATGGTGAAATAGTTTGGAAAGGTTGTCAAGAAAGGTGGCACAACTTGAAGAATGTAACCAATGTCACTGAATTGTACATGCAGAAATTGTTGAAGTGGTGTACATCTTGTGTATATTTTCGCCAAATAAATAAATAACCTGTTAATTGTGGGGACTTGGGGAAGTAGGCACATGTGCCCTGTCTGACATCTAGTTCTAATCTTTTTAAGCTTTTTAGCTCTACAAAGGTCTCTGGGTGACACAAATGGTTTGCACTTGACTGCTAACTTAAAGGTTGGCATTTCCAACCCACCCAGCAGCTCTGTGGAAGAAAGGCCTGGTGATCTGGTTCTGTAAAGATTACAGCCAAGAAAACTCTATGGGCAATTCTAAACCTCTGTAACACATGGAGTCTCCGTGAGTCAGAATCGACTTGTTGACAGTGGGTTTTTAGCTCAACGAAAAAGGACGATGAGTGGTTCAGAATAGTTGAGAGACTTGCTAAGACTCTCTGCATAGAAACTGTCTAGGAAATGTTCCTCTTTTGGAAATCTATGACCCTGAAGTCAGCCAGTGGGCTCTGTGAAACATTATCTGTAATGTTAGTTTTTCCATTGAATGCCCCTAGCTGTGGGTCACAGGGCAGAGAACATAGTTTTTTTTTTTTTTAATCATCCTAATGGATTAATGGCTGAAAATCAAATCCTGGCAGAGTATCAAAGCCTCTCTTACATCAGAAACACAAGGGTGTAAGTTCCCTCTCTTGAACGTGTATAACTTGGGGTTTATTTTCTTAAATGTTGAATATATTTGTCATCTTCTTTTAATCTAAGAAGCCAAAGGAAAATCACATGATGCCAAAGTAAGAAAGAAAGCTTCAAAAGAATACAGAATGATTTTTTTACAGGCAATAAAATCCACTGTAAAAGATTTTCCTGTTTTAAAAAGCTGCTAGATGACCTCATGTTCCATATCAAACTCTCAAATCTGGACATGCCTGTTTTGTTTTCTATTTCAAGCCCTGGAAGAGAATCCAAGCAAATGCTTTGTCCAGCTGGTTTGTGCCTTGAGCTGCCTCTACCGTGACACCGTTTCACCTGCTTGAATCAGGCATGAAGGTTTCTGGCCACAAACTCACACTCAAGGCCGGATCTCAGCAACATCGTGAGGCTGAGAGATTTTCTTAGCCCCCTCCCTGGTTTTCCATTTTGGTCAATCGTTTTCTTCTTCCTTTATGTTCTCTTCTCTCTCCCAGCTATTAAAAACTTTCAGATTCTTTATTTAGATTTAGGTGCAAATGACTGATAACACCTTAAACTTTTATCCCTTTAAAAATACCGTAACTCTATTTTAACTTTAACATGGATGTCATAACTGGGGGTCCTGGTGTCACTGAGCAGGTGAGGAGGGACTCGATGAACACCAGGACCTTCTAAGTCCCCAAGTAGGTAGGGTGTAGCTTCCTTTATCTGCTCACCTGAGTAACACTTCCATCTTCTGAACAGGACTCTCATCCCGTTGAAGCCAACAGAATAATAGTTTTATGCTCCTAGGTTCAGAGAAGGAGTCCTTGGGTTAGCACTCGGCTACTAACCGTAAGGTTGGAGGTTCAAGTCCACCCAGAGGTGCCTTGGAAGCAAGGTGTGGTGATCTACTTCTGAAAGACCACAGTCATTGAAAACCCTACAGAGCACAGCTCTACTCCGACACACATGGGGTTGCCATGAGTTGGAATCGACTTGATGGCAACTGGTTAAAGATAAAAAAAAAAAAAGGTTCAGAGAAGAGACAGGAGTTAGCAGGGCTCTGTGCAGTAACTGCTTAAATATGAGCCCTCTCAGGGGCCCCCATGGGAGGGCAGTGGTGAGAGTAGGTGGGACTCTGACCCTCCTCCACCCAATTATTCAAACAAAGCAATTCCTTGTTTTTCGTTTTTTCAGTGTAAAATATTCTTTGAAAAAGAAGCTCCATAGCCAAAGTAGGATTAAAAACAACTGGTGAAGGAGATAAAGTTCTCCGGAAAAGAAAAGCTCTGGGTTCTAATTCCTGCTTCTCAGAGCTTGGTGAGTTCGATAAGCGACAGCCAGTGTAGGTACATCTCAGTGCCACACAAGGCCTGTGCCCTACAGATGTCTCAAGCTCAGGCTGCAAATTCGTAGGGGAGGGGACCAGTTTGTTCCATCCCAGGGGCAGGAAAGATAATGTAGGTGAGGGAGACTTTTCCAGTGAGCATGGAAAACCTTGCAAATGGCATGTTAGATATTTTAGTTACCTCTCCAAGCTTTAGTTTATTCATCTGTAAAATGGGAGCTTACAGTGTTGTTGTGACAAGTGAATGAGTAATGTGTACAAAGCTCTCTGTTTAATGTTAGCCCCACAATCAAGGTAAGGGTTGGCTATTATCATTAAGTATATGATCCACTTTTCTCTCCACTGAACAGGAAGTGTTTAAATGGCAACATGGTTCCTGTCCCAAATTGTTAAACTCCCTACAGCACCTGTACTGTGCCTGGCATACAGTGGGTTCTCAACAAATACTTGTCTATTGACTGATGAATATGCAGCTGAGATCATGGGCTCTGTTTTTTTTACATTAGACTTTCTACAGTCTATGGAATTTTGTTGCCCCAGTTGTCCTGGTTTCCCCTTGTTGTTTATATATAGAATGCTACCTTTACTTCTAAGAACTTTTTGATTTTTTTTTTTTTTTTAAATAAGAATTTTCTGTGATTTGATCTTTTGGTTTACCTATATGAAAAGATAAAGGAAAAGAAGGACAAAATCCACGTTCTTTTGTAGTTTTTTCAAATTTACTTTTGAGCCAACATAGTAAGAGCTTATATTTTCTGTTCTTAACCAGTAGGGTATTGGAAGACTCCTTTGGTTTCACTTTGCTTTATATTCTCCATTTATTTCACGACAGAAAGAGGAGGAAAATGCATTCTGGATACCCCTTGAGTGCTGTGGAGACTATTTTGTTTTCATATGATTGTTACTGTTAGGTTCCATGGAGTTGATTCCAACTCATAGCGACACTCGACCCTATGACAGAGTAGAACTGCCCCATGGGGTTTCCTAGCCTATGATCTTTAAGGGAGCAGATCACCAAGTCTTTTCTCCTATGGAGCAGCTGGTGAGTTCAAACAGCTGACCTCTCAATTAGCAACTGAGTACTTAACTATTGCGCTACTAGGGCTCCTTTTTATAAGATTGGAGAAGTAAATGTCAACAAAGATCAGCTACATAAAGTGTGTTCAGTAGCAGAGGGACATGAAGAGGATTACATTCTTTCACCATTGGATGGATTTTAAGCCAAAAATAGATCTGATATAAGATTAATTTTGTAATTTACCAGCTGGTAAAAAAAAAAAAAATTTAAATTTAAAATATACATAGTAAATATTGCAGTTAATGTTGCATAACAAAGAAGTTCTCTTCTTTAACATATGCTTTAAAAATGAGTAACAGTGAAATGTACAATCACTCTAAATATAGTTTGGCAGTTTCTTATAAAACTACACATGAACTTACCATGTGACCCAGCAATTACACTTTTGGGCATTTATCCCAGAGAAATGAAAACTTATGTTCACACAAAAGCCTGTACATGAATATTTATAGTAGCTTTATTCATGATAGCCCAAAACTGAAAACAACCCAAATGTCTTTCAGTGGAGACGAATGGTTAAACAAACTATGGTATATTCATACCATGGAATGCTATTTAACAATAAAAAGGAAAACTATTGATACACACAACAACTTGGATGAATCTCAAGGAAATTATGCTGAGTGAGAACAGCCAGTCTCAAAAGCTTACATACAGTATGACTCTATTTATATAACATTCTTGAAATAACAAAATTATAGAGCTAGAGAACAGATTAGTGGTTGCCAAGAGTTAGGGAGGGAGGGTGTGGCTGTAAAAAGGTAGCACTAGAGAGCCTTGTGGTGATGAAATAGTTCTGTATCTTGATTGTGATGGTGGTTACATGATTCTACATGTGTGCATTGAACTATACGCATACAAATACAACTAAGGGCATGTAAAACTGGTGAAGTCTGAATAGACTCTGGATTCTACCAATGTGAATTTCCTGGTTTTGCTATTGTGCTACAGTTATACAAGATAATACCACTGGAAGAAACTGCGTGAAGAGTACATGAGACCTATATGTATATATACATTTAATATATATATTTGTATATATATTTTTTATTTTTAAATAATTATGAATTCACAAGTTGCAATATGTATATTGCAATTTGTGAATTCATAATTATTTAAAAATAAAACATTTAAAGAAAACATAAATATAATAAATAGAAGTTATGCACCAAATAAAGTTGCATTGTATACATTATTTTTTTTCAGTAGACTCATACGTAAAGGGAGCCCCATAACATAACAAATGATGTACAGATAGTGAGTCTTGAGATTCAAAAAAGTAACCCAAAGGACTTTCTCTTTGACTTAGTTCATTAATACAGATGGAATGGATTTTGTAATAAAAACTTTGCTTTCCAAAATAGTTTGTAGTGGGTTGAAAAGTGGCCCACCGAAAGATATGTCCACCTGGATCCTGTGAGCGTGAACTTACTTGGAAAAGGGTTTTTGCAGATGTAATTAAGAATCTCAGGATGAGATCATCCTGGATTTAGAGAACATCTTAAATCCAATGACAAGTGTACTTATAAGAGAAAGACAGGAGGAGATGTGAGGCACAGAGATATGGGGAGAAGGGCCATGTGAAGACAAAGAGAGATTGCAGTGCTGAGTCTACAAGCCAAGGAATGCCAAAGATTGCCAGAGCGAGGAGAGAGGCATGGAACAGATTGTCCCTCAGAGCCTCCAGGAGAAACCAACCCTGTCAACTCTTTAATTTTGGACTTCTGACCTCCAGAGCTGTGAGAGAATAAATTTTTGATGTTTTAAGCCACCCAGTTTCTGGTAATTTGTGGCAACAGTCACAGGAAACTAATACAATAATAATTAAATTTCAACGCCCAATATTTTTATTAACCTCTTAAAAATCCAAGAGAGTTTTCCAGCATGACTGTTAAAAAACACACATATTTATCCATATTTTCAGAGAAAGAAAATGAAGCATAAAGTTTATCACTATATGTATACTATATGCTACAGACTTTCTGCTATCCCAGTTATTCTTTATTTTCCACAGTTCTCTGTGTTTCTTTCCTTTTCCGTTTAGTCCTCATAATAATCACATGAAGAATATAGAGGAAAAAAAGCAGAAGTAGAAAAATCGTAGGCTATGTGAGCCGTCATCTAAGATACTCCACTGATCTCACCCCTTTAGGAGCAAGGGAGAATGAAGAAAACTAAAGACACAAGGGAAACATTAGTCCAAAGGACTAATGGACCACAACTACCACAGCCTCCACCAGTCTGAGCCCAGGATAGCTAGACGATGCCTGGCTACCATCACTTACTGCTCTGACGGGGATCACAACAGAGGGTCCTGGACAGAGCTGAAGAAAAATGTAGAACAAAGTTCTAACTCACAAAAAAAAGACTAGACTTACTGGCCTGACAGAGAGGAGAAACTCCTAGAGCATGGCCCCCGGACACCCTTTTAGCTCAGTAATGAAGTGACTCCTGAGGTTCACCCTTCAGCCAAGGATCAGACAGCCCCATAAAACAAAATGAGACTAATGGGGCACAAGCCCAGGGACACGGACTAGAAGGCAGGAGGGGACAGGGAAAAAAAAATTGCAGGCTAACAATTCTTCTATGAACTGCCAAGACCGTCACACATACTCAGTCACAGATGTCCCCAGTAGCCCAGAGACCCCAGCTATCCCTCAAACTTACACCCAAAGGACACAAAAGGTGGAGTGACAACAGCTTCTTCAAAGCACCATATTGGTACAAGCATTGTACTGTTGGATCATTTTATTCCTCAACATTTTATTCTATAACATTCCCATGAGGTAGGCATTTTATAGATAAAGGAAACAGGTAAGTCATAAACTTGGCAATGAAATCTACAGAGGACTAAGCATGGCCCAGTCACACTTTCAGGGACTCTGTCAACTCCAGATTTAGATGAATGTTTGGCAAAATCTAAGTGTTCAGTAGATGTCGGTTATTATTGCTACTGTTATTATTGAAGTTCTCCCTGAAATCTTGGAGAACAGAACTGTCATCCATTGAGGGCCTGGTACACTTCATACTTCAAGTAGTTGATATTTCAGTCGTAATTCCCAAGCCTGTCACCTAGAAAATCCATCATGTTGATCATGTTTTAGGCCTGTGTCACGGGGGCAGGAACCTGGTAGAACAAGGTTTCTACTTTCAGGGAAAACCACAAAGTCAATTTAATTACTCAAGTACAGCTGACCTATCAAAAATGTCTTGGTTTTTGGCATAGTTACAGTATGGTTTTTCCAGGTCAGACAAGTAAACATGTTTGCTAGGAAAGCGTAAGGCAATGAACTGATCTTTTCCCCCCTGTGCTCATTATGGTCAGTGTTATCTGGAGATAGAAAAGGTTATAATCTAAAAGGCCCTGTTATTTCTGGAGATCAAGTCTAAAGATGAGGAAGATAAGGTGAGGGATCATAAACTAATCTGGATTAGCAAAAAAAAAAAAAAAGGGACATAAAATTGAAAAGAGGAATAATCCTTTTACTGCTCGAAGTGGAGCCTGGATTAATTGGTATCAGCCCAGATTGCAAGACTAAAATGGAGCCATTCTCCACACGGGAGAGTGGAGTACAGATAGAGTGATCTTTGAAAAAAAATCAGCTGATGTCCCTGCCTTGACTAAAATTTTTCATCAGCTTCTCATTTTAGCATAAAAATGCAAATTCCACAAGCCTGCTCTGTCGCCTTCCCTGACAAATCTGCCCTCACTTTCTCCCTTGCTCACTAGGCCAGCCACACAGGCCTTCTTTCATCCTTGGCACATGCTAAGCATGCTCCTGCCTCAGGTGTTTGCTCCTGCTTTTCTCTCTTCTCTCTGCCTGGAACACTGTGTCCCCACATCTTCACAGGGCTGGTTCCTGCTCATCTGTCAACTCTCCACTCTAATGGCACTTCCTCAGAGAACCCTTCCCCAACCACTTTCTGTCAGTAACACCCACTCACATTCTCTGCCACATCTTCCTGTTCTATTGCATCCATAGCCCTCATCACTAACTGAAATTATCTTGTTTATGTATTTGCTTACTTGGTAGCTTTCTGTCTCCCTCCACTAGTACATAAGCTCTGAGAGAGCCTGGATTTTCACCTGGTACCGAATAGTTACTTAATTAAGTACAGTCAATCCTGATTATTCACAAATTCCATGTTTGTGAGTTCATTTACTCACTAAAGTTTACTTGTAACTTCAAACTCAATAGTCGAGGTGCTTTCATGGTCATTCACAAACATGCAGAGTGGCGAAAAATTTGAGTTGCCCAACGCACATGTTCCCAGCTGGGGTTGAACAAAGGGAGGCTCTGCCTTCTAGTTGCAGCTCTCATACAGGTGTTCTTTTTGTGCTGTTTCGTACCACTTTTATTTTTGCATTTTTGTGCTTTTTGTTGGTGATTGCACTATTTAAAATGCCCCCACATGTGGCGCTGATGTGCTGTCTAGTGTTCCTAATCACAAAAAACTTGTGATGTGCCCTACAGAGAAAATACATTTGTTAGATAACCTTCACTCAGGCATGAGTTACAGTGCTGTTGTCTGTGAGTTCAATGTTAATGAATCAACAGTATATATTAAATAAGGTGTCTTTAAACAGAAACATACATAAAACAAGGGTGTGTATTGATCAGCTGACGAAATCTTTGTGACCAGAGGTTCACAGGAACCTAACATTGTATTTTCCCTAGGAGCGATGGCTGGTTGTTGGTATTGTTGTGTGCTGCCAAGTCGATTCCGACTCATGGTGACCCTGTAGGACAAAGCGGAACTGCCCCCATAGGGCTTCCTAGGTTGTAATCTTTATGGGAGCAGATTGCCAGGTGTTTCTCCTGTGGAGCCACTGGTGGGTTCAGACCACCAACCTTTCAGTTAGCTGAGTGTTTAACTTAACCATGGTGCCACCAGGGCTCCTGACCAGTGGCTTACTATTCGATAATTCAGCATCTGTGGTGACTTGATAGAACGTAACTACTATGAATAATGAGAATTGACTGTAGTGGTTGAACAAATAAATCAATGAATGAATGAACCAGGAAGGTTTTTACCTCACAACTAAAAAAAATAATGTCCAAGGTAGAAAATAAGAAACCTTTTGGTTAGCAGCTGAGCTCTTAACCACTGCGCCACCAGAGCTCCAAGAAACTTTAGGGAAAGTTAATTCAGGATCAGGAGCAGTGTGTAGTTGGAGTGCAGTAAGGCGACAGAAAGACTGTGTCAAACAGAACTATTCATAACAACAACTGGTTGCTGTCGAGTTGATTTTGACTCATAGCAACCCTATAGCACAGAGTAGAACTGCCCATAGTATTTCCAAGGAGCGGCTTGTGGTTTTGAAACTATTCAGAAGGTGCTATGAAATTCTCCTACGTGCGTCCTACTTCCTGCCATTCTAGAAAACCTACTTGGAAAGTCTGTGGTGGTGTGTTTTAAGTAGCAATTACATTTCTCCTTATTAATCTTTATCAAACTGCCTTAAGGCAAGCAGACAAATGGAATTCCCCTGAGCACTAAGTTCACCTAAAAGCCTTGGCATAATTTCCCCTTCAGTGTCTCTGGGTCAAGGTCAAAAGGTCAACTCCCTCTTTCAAAAGAGAACAAAAATCACTTACAAACTTTTTGTTTGTGGCTCCATGTCCAGTGTTTCAAAACACATGAAAATTTATAAACCCACAAAAGTCATCAAGGAGAATAGCCTTGCACCACAGGGTAGTTCTCCAATGTTGTTGTTGTTAGCTGCCCTTGAGTCGCAGGTGGACTCGTGGTGATCACATGCACAACACGAAATGCTGCTCAGTCCTGTACCATCCCCATGAGTGGTTGCAGATTGGACTGTTGCGATCCATAGGGTTTTCAATGGCTGATTTTTGGAAGTAGATTGCTACGTTTTTCTTTTTAGTTCATCTTAGTCTGGAAGCTCCGCTGAAACCTGTTCATCACTGTAGCAACATGCAAGCCTCCACTGACAGGTGGTGGTAATGTGCATGAGGTGCATTGACCTAGAATCAAACCTGTTTCCTCCATTTGGAAGGGGAAAATTTTACCATTAAACCACCACTACCCTCTAGTTCTCCAACAGATTCACAGAAAGTAAAAAATAGACTTGTCACACAGAAATTGTCATTTGCCCATGACCTCTAACAGAAGTTCTTTTGTGTTAGTGCTAAAATTACACAAACATTCCACAATAGAATCACAGATCTAAACAGTCCCTTATATTACCTACAGTAGTGAACAATGGCTTCTGTGAAAGCAAGCATCAGGTTCTTCAGGATTTTCTCCTAGGACCAAACATGTCTACTTCATTTGGGAATAGCATATGGATATTGTAATTGAAAATGTATTTAAATTTGCATACAATGCAAAATGTACATAGTTCACACAGGTGAAGTTTCTAGATTAATCTTAGACATTAGAAAAAGGGGAGAGTTAATATAATGCATTGTGTTTCATGAATTTAGAGAAAAACTACATGTAACACATGATACGTTTAGATAAAAGAAAAGCTTTGTCTGAGTATAAACCATATGATTTAAATCTGGAAGTTCTAAATGTCAAGCAAAGTATCTGAAATAATTACAGTCTTGACCAATTTTTAATATTCTTCATGTGAATTATTTAATATCTGTCTGGAGAAACCAAGGTAACATCAACTCTAGCAAGAATGCAGAATTTCACGTAGACAAGATTTTAGTATTTTCAATTGCCTCATATGCATGCGAAAGCTGGGCAATGAGTACGGAAGACCGAAGAAGAATTGATGCCTTTGAGTTATGGTGTTGGTGAAGAATACTGAATTTCCCGTTAACTTCCAGAAGAACAAACAAATCTGTCTTGGAAGAAGTACAGCCAAACGCTCCTTAGAAGCGAGGACGGTAAAACTTAGTCTCATGTACTCTGGATGCGTTATTGGGAGGAACCAGTCCTGGAGAAGGACATCATGCTTGGTAAAGCAGTGAGTCAGCGAAAAAGAGGAAAGTCCTCAGTGAGATGGACTGACACAGTGGCTACAACAATGGGCTCAAACATAGCAACTATTTTGAGGATGGCACAGGACCTGGCAGTGTTTCGTTCTGTTGTACATAGGGTCGCTATGAGTTGGAACCAACTCGACAGCACCTGACAACAGCAAAAATTTGGATGAGAATCTCAAAGTGGGGCAGATGAGAAGTATGTCTTCTAGTAGGATTACATTTTTTGGAACAGAAAGAGGATTGGGCCCAGATTTTACTGAAACAAATTAAATATTGGACATTTGTACTAACCATGTAACAAAATGCATTTTCCAAATGGAGTTTATAAAATAAAATAGCTTTTTATCTATTTGATTAGTCTTTCACAGGACAACACAGTTTGTTCTCCAGAGAGAGCACATCATGAGACAGACCTCTGGAGGACAGCACAGGCGTACAGGAAAACTTAGGGCTGTATTTGCTGACTGCTCAGTATATTTTGGGTGCCAGTACTTTGCTAAGGGCTTTACACCTATTATCTCATTGAAGCCTTACAAACAACCCAAGGAAATAAATATCAGAGAGTTGAGTAATTTTCCCAAGGTTCACACAGCTAGTACAGTCAGTGGGAGAGCCTAGATTCAAATTTAGGACTGACTCCAGAGTCCATGAAGGCGGGAGTGGTTCAGTGGTAGAATTCTTCCATGCAGGAGACCCAGGTTTGATTCCCAGCCACTGCACCTCAAGTGTAGCCACCACTCGTCTGTCAGTGGAGGCTTGCATGTTGCTATGATACCGAACAGGTTTCAGCAGCGCTTCCAGACTAAGACGGATTAGGAAGAAAGTCCTGGTGATCTATTTCCAATCCATCTCATTAACATCATAGTGACAGGATTTACAACACATAGGAAAATCATATCAGATGACAAAATGGTGGACAATCATACTATACTGGGAATCATGGCCTAGCCAAACTGATATTTTTGGGGGACACAATTGAACCCATGACAGCAGCTGATCATGGGGATGGCACGGGACTGGGCAGTGTATCATTCCTTTGTGCCTGGGGTCGCCATGAGTCCAGGGCTGACTGGATGGCAGCTAACAACAACAACCAGAGTCAACAAGTACTCAGCCCCCTCACTAGGGCCTCTTTCAGTTGAGAATCAAAATCAAGATGATGTTATGGTGCATTTGGCTATTTCCCTAAAGCTAAGTGTTCAGATCCATTGGACAAACTCCAGGGCATTTGAAGGACTCATTTTGACCACTGGATACCAAACAAAGATATATGGTGTTAGTACTTTTGTTTGGGTCTTAATGCAAATGAGGCATTGCCATTTAAGAAGGCTTTCTGGATCAGAGGACACAGTGAAGAAAAGGAGAGCTTCTGGGCTCAGTTAGGAGGCATTTTCACTAAGGATTCTTTTCATTGAACTTTTAAATTATGAAATACTGCGAATAAACAGAAAAGTATAGAAAAATAATCTGACAGATGCCAGTGTAACCATAAATGTCCTAAGATTTCCTTCTCTGTGATGGGGGCTCAAGAATTGATACTCTCTTGGTCTCTTGCTGACATCTCAGTTACTCTTGCTCGCAGGATGTGGAGAATCTTCCTTCACTGGCAGGTTTGGGAACAGCACTTGTTGGTGCTTAGAGCTGTCCCTTGCTGCCTTCTTCCTCTTGAGAGCATACTCGACCACAAGGAGCATATGCTCAATTGCTTTCTGCCATGTGATGAGCTGAGTTTCAAAGGCCCTCCTGTGGGAGACATGGGGGGTAAGGTCCATCGCTGTTGGTGGCCACATGAGTACTCCTACATATTTCTGGGGTCCAGTATTTAGAATTCCAGATCTGAGCCACATTTTCACCATCTATTTAGCCAGCAACAAAGGTGATATTTTGCGGTCTGTCTTCCTCTTTGACTTTCTTTTCTTTGATTCAGAACTTACATGGGAACAGGAGTGTTTTGGGGGGGACCTCTCAAACTGCAACACTGAAATTTCACCATGCTTCAAAACCCACCTTTTTAAAATAAATAAAAGTTACAGTTATAGCTAAAGCCTCCCTCCCATCCCATTTCCTTCTCCTTCCTTCCCCAGTGCTAAACCACTCACCTGAATGTATCCTTCTTGTGCATGTTTACATTTTCATTACAGAGCTATAAGTCCATAAACAATATTACATTGTTTTGTGTATTTTAAGAGTTTATAAAGTGGTATAGCATCCTGTGCACTGTTTTTTAACTTATCTTTTTCACTCAGTATTGTTTTTGAGATTTTCTATGTTGATAACATATGTAGACCATTCATTTTTAACTGCTATATAGTATTTCATTGGAATCCCTGGGTGGTGTAAACAGTTAAGTGCTCAGCTAGTAATCAGAAGGTTGGTGGTTTGAATGCACTCAGAGGTACCTTGGAAGAAAGCCCTGTTGATCTACTTCTGAATGGTCGGCCACTGAAAACCCTATGGAACACACAGGGAGTCGCCATGAGACAGAATTGACTCAACAGCAGCTGGTTTGGTTTGGGTTTAGTGTCTCATTATATGAATAAACCACAGTTGCTGTTTTCCATTTTTTCCCTCAGAGTGAACAATGCTACAATTAATATTCTTGCACATGTTTCCTTGTGCAAATATGCAAAAGTTTTTCTATGGTAGACATCTGTATGAGTTACAAATGCTAGATGATATAACAGAGAAACCCTGAAATTTCAGTGGCTTAACATAATAAAAACCTATTTGTCACTTATGTAAAGTCCAAGTAGCTGTTGGAGGGAGAGGAGAAAGGACAGCTATGTTCCACAGCCATTCAGAGACCCAGGGAAGGAGGTTCTGCCTCCTTTCAAGACCTAAGATTAGCCTATTTGTCAACATCTAGCCAGTGGATGAAAAAAAAAGAAAGCGTCAAGAGGTCCACCATATTTTTAAGTACATTGGCCCAGAAATGACACACATTACTTCTACTCACCTTCCATTGATGAGAACCAGAGTACCTAAGTGCAAGGGTACTAAGAAATGTTGACCCGGTTGAGCAGTCTCATCCCAGAAGCTACCTATGGAAGGGGATCATATATGTTTGGAGGATAGCTGACCATCTCTGCCACAACACCTGAAAGTGGTATTGCTGCTGGTTCTTTCAAAGAGGAGCTATCACCCTAAAATTTTTATCCTCTGGTCTTTTCTTTGTACTAAGGATGGTGTTACAGGCTTGTAAGTTTTTGCAGCGGCAGAAATATGTAGAATTACCACTAGCTTCTCTTTCTCTGGCGGTTTAATGAAAGAGAACCATCATTTTGGCTGTAAACTACTGGTGATGGGGCGAACAGAGGGCAACCCACCAGATTCCATTCACTGTCACTTTCCCAGACTTTGACTGAAACTTTGGAAGAGCCCTTAATTCCCCAATGCCTACAAGTCTGTCAGGAAAAATCTTAGCAACTTTAAAGGAAGGTCAGACTGGTTTTACCCAAAAATTATGCCAACAGAAATTCCAAGGACAGGTTTCTGAAGCCAAGACAGTTTGAGATTTACTTGTGACAGGACAGATGGTGATTGCCTCCAACCCTATCCTTCCCCAAATCTAAGCTACCCTCAAGGTCTCATGTCCTTTTTGGTCACCTATACCTGATTGAAAATAGGAAACAGAGTTCTATCAAAAGGACTGGGGAACAACATAAAACCAACCCCAACATATTTAGACAAAGTAACAATCAGTGCCAAGAGGAGAGAATTGGGGGAAAGTAGAGGATTGAGCCTTTCATCAAAAACAGGCTTTTAAAATACTTTTTAAAAAGACCAAAGAGATCTCGTTTAGCAAAACACCCTCCAGTCACGTAAATGGCATTTTCTTTAGAAAGGAGAATACATTTGTCTGATATCAAATGCTGCTACACTCTCTAATTACGTGTGTTTGCTTTTATAGGGGGAAAAATCCTCTAGAATTATAAACAAAAAACAAGTAACAATAATTGCTTTTACAGAGTCTAATGAGGGATCAGGAAACTGAGTGTCCAGGATAGGAGTTAGACTAACTCATCACAATACACCCTTTTATGTTTGAATTTGCTATGTGAATGTATGTATGTGTGTGTGTGAGTGTGTGCATGAGCACATTTAAGTGTGAGAAAGAGAAAGATACAGTAGTCAGTTCCAATGCCTACTGAGAATGGAATTTCAAATTAAGGATTAAAATCCAGTGAAAGTGGATTTACTAACTATCGTTTGAAATTAAGGGAGAAAGAAAGCCAAATAGTATAAGACCTATTCTCTATTTTATTTTTAAAGTTATTGCTTCTCAATCTAATTTTGACCCAACGCACTAAGGGATACGATCCACCCCCATCAAGAACAGCTGCTCTTTATGAAGGTGATTCCTAGTTGGGGGCCACATACCCTGTAGGACCAGGACAAGTAGCCTTGAATTTGTTCTTTGCCCAAGATCCCTGGGCAGAGAGTGATGGGAAGAGTGACAGATGAAGCAGGATATTCCCAGGAATGTGATCACTAACTGGTTTGCTTCAGAGAAACACATCCTTACAAAGCTACTAATCATGCCTTTGCAGCCATGATTGATTCCTAGTTTTCTTTTGTAACAAAGGTAGATTCTAAAAACAATTCAGTTTTATGTGTTCTGTTTGGAGGAGAGTTCTCTGGACTGTAAATGGCCACCTTGCCAGTTAATGCATTTTCCATTAAAATGTCTCTGATCAGCCTGACCTAAACTCAATACAGAGCTCTGCTTCTTTCACATCCTAAACCTAGAGGGTAGCACATGAGAACCTTGGGGAAGGAGAGTGGCGACACTGTCTACTGGTGATTCTGATACCAGCCCTAACCTAACAACCAGACTCACTCACTCATGTACTCAGCCATCCTCAGGGAATAATAGTTCTAAATCAGAGATCAAACTGGTGGTGCACTGGGCCATTATAATCTTCCACCCAAGAGGGAAATGAAACCAAACCAAAAGAAAGTTTCACCAGAACCTTCTAAATGTGCTAAAAGGAAAGAAAAATACCATAGTAATTCTAATAATTTGTGATCTCTGTATAATCCTGCTGGGACATAAACAGTTACAGACTCTTTCCAAAGATTCCTGTCATTACTAACTTAAAAAAAATTGTTTTCTTACAAATTCCCTAAGTAACCTTATCAAAAGGAAATTCGTCACATAGCTCAATGCTGAGAGACCAGGGAGCAAAGTATGGGCTAGAAATAGTGACCTGGTTTCTCTAGATATTGCAGGAAAAGTACTAATTTGTAGGTCACTGTTTTTTTCTAAAAGTGTCTGACTAAATTAGGTTATAGCCTGCAGGTCCTTCACCTGTCTCTCACATAAATAAAATTTCCCAAGAGTGCCTTTTCAGCCCTGCTCACTGAATGACTGGCACAAAGACATTTTAGTCTGTATAAATCACCATTTTTTGATTTCAGGAGGAAATTGGTTCCCTCAAAGATGTTTTAGTCTGTATAAATCACCTTTTTTCTGTCTTCAGAAGGAAATTGGTTCCCTCAAATGAGTGTAATTTGAAACTTTGCTCAAAGCCAAAGGCAAGCAATATAATACAATTTTCTCTTAAAGGATCCTTTTATGTCTAAGATTCCAGAACTATATGATCAAACAGAACAAGGGGATACTGCATAGCTTAAAATCAGGAAAGGTGTGCGTCAGGGTTGTATCCTTTCACCATGTTTATTCAATCTGTATGCTAAACAAAACAATCTGAGAAGCTGAACTATAATGAAAAAAACACAGCATCAAGACTGGAGGAAGCCTCCTTCACAACCCATAATATGCAGATGACATAACCTTGCTTGCTGAAAGTGAAGAGGACTTGAAGCACTTACTGAGAAAGATCAAAAACTACAATCTTCAGTATGGATTATACCTCAACATAAAGAAAACAAAAATCCTCACAACTGGACCAATAAGCAACATCATGATAAACAGAGAAAAGATTGAAGTTGTCAAGGATTTCCTTTTACTTGATCCACAGTCAAAGCCCATGGAAGCAGCAGTCAAGAAATCAAACGATACATCGCATTGGGCAAATCTGCTGCAAAAAACCTCTTTAAAGTATTAAAAAGCAAAGACATCACTTTGAGGACGAAAGTGTGCCTGACCCAAGCTATGGTATTTTCAATTGCCTCACGTGCATGTGAAAGCTGGACAATGAATAAGGAAGACCAAAGAAGAATTGATGCCTTTGAATTATGGTGTTGTTGAAGAATATTGAATATACCATGGGCTGCCAGAAGAACAAACAAATCTGTCTTGGAAGAAGTACAGCCAGGATGCTCCTTAGAAGAAAGGATGGCAAGAATTCATCTCATGTACTTTGGACATCTTATCAGGAGGGAAAGTAGACAAGACCCTCAATGAGATGGTTAAACACAGTGGCTGCAACAATGGGCTCAAGCATAGCAACACTTGTAAGGATAGTGCAGGACCAGGCAGTGTTTCATGCTGTTGTACATAGGCTCGCTATAAATTGGAACTGACACAATGGCGCCCAACAACAACTTGATTCTAGGATATGGAATAAATAGAATTTAATGAGATGTTTTCCACACACGTTAGTATTATAAGCTATGATCTAATTTGAAGACAACCCAAAGTTTATTTTTAGGCTATATGTTTCTTTTAGGGTTCTTGGTTTTAGACAAGAAAGCCTACTCTAGCTAGTTTAAGCAGAAAAGGACTTGTATTAAAGGAATTAAGCTGCTCTCAGAATCTCAGTGAGGGGAGAAAATTAACTGTGTGATGAGACCAAGAACCACATGCAAGTTACATAGCTGATGGCCCCAGGGATACCCCACTGCTGCTACCGCTGGACACAGACAGCCTAGCTCTTGCCTCCACCCCCACCCCTCCATTATGTGGATGCTAGAGGCCAAGGCTAGAACCTCTGCCAATGGTCCCTAGAAGGTGATGTATCTCCCTCTACCTGTCACAATGGATTCTGTGATGTACCTCACTCACCTCCGCATGAAGGTCTCAACCAAGTCGATCTGATGGGCACAGCCTGGACCCAATATCCTCAAATCTAAGAGATTTTCCAGAGAATTTCTGACTTCTTCTTTGGAGAGGCAAACTCTTAGAAATTAGGACATTCTACAAATGTAAAATGAGCTCAAAGATAATGGGTGGCCAAAAACATGACAGAAAAATGCCCACTTCAGTGAAGTAATGTGACCTCAGCTTCCCCTAGGTGTCTAGAGAGGCCAGGCTGAATGTCTCTTGGGGATTTAATGCCCCATTGAACAGACTCTTGACCAGTGGGAGATGGAAAATAGGAGAGAGCTGGTAAATAAATTGCTTTCTTTTCCTCTCTACTGATGGGTGGTCCGGAGATACAGTAGTTCATTTGGTTTCACTGAGCCCATCCCATGAGATTGAGCATCAACTTCACTTGGCTCTGTTTTTTAAGGGAACCTGGGCTACAAGAGCATAGTATTGCAGATACAAGGTGTTCTTACTAGAGTCTTTGCCTGATCTCTGTGACCAGTTTCAATTATTTCCCTTAAAACACTAATAATAGAAGCTCGTGCTGATTTGTAAGCCTGAATTTGCAAGCCTGAATTTGCCGTAGCTGTCACTCATGATGAAAACTTCTTTTCTATTACCTCTAAAAAAGAATTATTCACTGGAGGATTGGGTTACAAGGGTGGAAGTGGAAGAATTAACTTGTCAACTCTCTAAAATTCACTGAGAGTCTCCCAGCTTCTAGTTTAACAGCTTTGTGCTTTGCTATATATACCCTTGCTTAGTTTCTCATAGTTCCCTAAATAAGCCATTGTGTCTCATTTCTCTGTTCTCTCCTTCATGTTACTTTCTCAATTAACTGCTTCTTGTTCTTGAAAAATAAGCTTGGATGCCACCACCATAAGGAAGCCCTTCTGTGGACTCCTTCTACAACTTTAACTTATGCCAAACTGTGTATTTCTACAACACCCTGTGTATCATACTTATGTGGGCTACACTAGACTTCAGCTATTGGCCTGTTTTCCTTAAGAAGCTGGCAAGCTTCTTGAGGGCAAAGGCCACATCTCATTTGGCATCAAGCATTAGCATCAGGCGTTGCAACTGGCACATAATGATCATTCAATTAAAAGCTGCTCAATGAATGAATAAATAGTACTTGTGTGGAGTAACTGACTGAATAGTTCCAGTCAGGGTCCCTGTGGCAGTGCCAGCAAGAATCCCCCATCCAGCCTGTCTCCCTGCGTGAAGAGCTACTGCAGTCTCCCACCTGCCTGTAAGATATAGGCAATAGCTGCACTGCACCATCCCAGTTGAAAAATGCTTGTAATTTCCCTAGGAAGGAAGAAAACACTATGAAAGAATTTAGTGTCATGTTTTTCGTTGTTGGTTCTTGAGAAAGTAAATGAAGATGATAAAAAAAAATTTTTTTTCTACTAACAAAAATAGGTAAAATAGAATTTCACCTAGGACTTGCCTCACAGATGACCAGTGTTTTTGTCATCCCCATGCCACTTCACCAGTGGACAAAAATGGTTGTTAAGCAAAAGCATTTAACTCCTTGCATATTCGGCAACCCTCTGTCCCAGATGTCTAAAGTCAGCCTTCATTTCAAATACTTGTCCAAATACTTACTAATTTTTGGTTTAGAAAATTCATTTACTCAGGCATCCATTTAACAAATATTTACTGATACCCATTTTTTGTCCATATTTATTGATATTCTAGGTGTAGGGATGTAACAGTGAACAGAACAAAGGTCATCCCTCCAAGAGCTCAAATTCTAAGTCTGAGAGGAGTATAAAGATTGTAATCTATATTCAGTAATACTTTCCTTCAACAAATATTTACTGAACACCACTATGGGTTGGGTGTTCAATGGTGGATATACAGGGGTGTCCCATAGAAGTTACTCTCAAGAGGGGGAAAAGGACATTAATCAAATCATCACATAAATAGATAATAACAAATGGGAACGAGTGTTATAAAAGAAAAAATTAGAAGAGATCTGAATCAAGTTAGGGTTGGAGGCAGCCAAGGAAGGCTTCCCTGGGGAACTGACATTCGAACTGAACTCTAAAGGATCATGACTAACAAGATGAAGGGAGGGTTATAGGCGCATTCCAGACAGAGGTGCTAACACACGCAAAGGGATGCTGACACATTCAGGGAGCTGAAAGCGCAGAGTAGCTGGAGAACCAGAAGCGAAGGAGGGGATAGTGGGAAGGGTGGTCAGGGACCAGATCATGCAGGGTTTTCCAGACCATTTAAGGAGTATGGTCACACATAATAGGAAATGATGGATCACAGAGGACTGGATGAGGTTATTGGTAAAAATTAGTTCATGAACTTCAAAGTAGCTAGTCTCTCTTCTTTTGATTTACATTCTAGTGTAAAAAGTTGAGTATTTTTTTAAAAACTGTTTTTATAATATAGAAATTGGTAGTATTAAAAAACTATTGTAACAATTTTCACTAAAAGGAATTCTTAGATGTAGTTTAAAATTTTGGAAACTGAATCTATTTAAAAGACTAAATGTGGGTTGATTATACTTGAGAGTCTGAATGTAAGAAGAAACATGTTTTTTGTAATTTTCTGTCAGGGTTTCAGCTAGTAAACTCTTTCCTATCCCTACTACTGATATATTAAGAACACTCTAATCTTCATGCATAAAAGACGAAAATATTTTCTTCTGAGAAGAATCAAATATAGATTCTGTGCTGTTGTTTACTGTTTCTCGGGTGACATCTGGTGGATAAAAACTTGAATGCAGTTTTATGTAGTTTAAGAATGATGAGGTAGGGTGACACTACCAAATCATTAATTAAAGAATTTGAGTCCAATTGGTTGAAGATTAATTTTGCTTATATTTGTGGTATTGTATTGCTCATAGTAGGCAGGATTTGTGGTGAGATGGAGAGAGCACTAGAGTGCGATTTGGCAGCCTTTGGGTCCAGCTCAAACTTTTGGCGCTAAGCAGGTAAATGACTTGATTTTGTTTTTGCTTTTCAAAGAGTTTCCAAAGTGAAGAAACAGATGATGTACTGAGAAAAATCAGACTGATATCAGGTTTCTCAGTGGCAATACTGGATAGAAAAGACAACAGAAAAATACCTTCAATATTCTGAGGGAAATTTTCTTAACTTCTAAAGCTCTCTACTCAGCAAAACTCTCCTTCAAGTATGAGCAAAATAAAAGTTTTTTTCAGTTATGTGTGGATACAAAAGTTAACCTTCCATGAGCCCTCTCTGAAGAAGTTGCTCATTTAAAATGTTATTTTAATCATACACTAAATTCTCATATGCTTCTGTTTCTGGACTTATTCTACTGCAATAAATATTTGACAGAGCATGTCCTCATCATTATTGGTTTTCTCTTTTTCCTGTAATTTTCTGGATATTCTTGTTGAGTTTTCTTTATAAGCTTTAGAACCAACTCATCTATTTAAAATTTGTTTATATTTTTGTTATGGAAATAAATTTATTAACTTAACCCGTCCTGTATTCAATTTGCAATCAGCTGCTAACCTAAATGCTGGCAGTTCAAACCCACCCACTGGCTCTGAGGAAGAAAGACTGGCAAACTGTTTCCGTAAAGATTATAGCCAAGAAAGTCCTATGAAGCAGTTCTACTCTGTAACACATTGGGTTGCCATAAGTCTAAATCGACTTAATGGCAACACGTTTGGTTTGGGTTTTTCACGTATTCAAAAAAATATAGTGGTGAGCAGGCAGGCAAAATCCTTGCTAAAATGGAGTTTACATTTCAGTTTATATCTGGGTATTTTCCTTTTGCTATTGTAAATTGGGCCTTCCATTACGTTTTCTTACCGATCATTGTTTGTATAAATGAAGACAATTAATTTTTGCACACTAATTTTGCAGCCACCTATTTCTTGAGTTCTCATATCGTTTGCATTACTTATCATTGAGACTCTTGGGTTATCAAGGTATTCAGTTATCTGTAAATAATGACATTTGTATCTCTCTTCCAACATTTGTACCTCTCTTCCAACATTTGTACCTCTCTTCCAACATTTGTACCTCTTACATCTTCCTCTTGTCTAATTGGCATTGGTTAACCCATTAACCCATTGCTGTCAAGTCGATTCCAATTCATAGTAACCCTATAGGACAGAGTAGAACTGCCCCATAGGGTGTCCAAGGAGCGGCTAGTGGATTCGAACTGCTAACCTTTCGGTTAGCAGCCGAGCTCTTAACCACTGTGCCACAGGGGCTCCGTTGCATTGGTTAAGCCTCCAAAATTATGTTACATGATAGTGGTGATTGTAGACATCATTTTCTTTCTTTCTCTTAATTTTAATGGGGATGCTTCTGGTATTTCCTCATTAAGCATAATGCTAGCAGTTAGGAAATATCCACTTTTCCTATTTTATTAAGATTTAAAGAATCAAGTGAGAATACTAAAATTTATCAAATATATTTTCAGCATATTTGGAGAAAACCATATAATTTTTCCCTCCTTTGAGCTATTTTATCAGTCAGAGTTCAGATGACAGAAAGAGATTGAATACTGGGAATCTACTGCTTATAAATTTGTGGAGAGCTGGAGGATGAGGCTCTGTAGGAATAGCTTCCAGAACCACATTGCAGAACTGACCCACCAAGGGACTTGCTTCCTCTGTCAGGAAGTCACTCTCCCATCTGTTATGCCAGGAGCATGACATCTTAATGTGATCTGAGAACGAGAAGCTGCCACCAGAATAAGCTGACACCTTATCTGTCACCTCTGGATCTGGAAACTAATGCTACAACTGTCCACTCTAGAGTCTCACTATGTCTGCTACAATCTACACCAGCAAAATGGATGCCTCAGGCACCAACTATTTTTCTCTATAATTGAGTTCAAATCAAGTTTCACACAATTGCATCTGATTAGCAGAACATAAGTCACGTTGAGAACCCTAGCTGCAAGGGAGCCTGGAAAAATGAGGCTTCTTAGTTTCTAACCTCTACAGTATAGGCTGGCACATACTAAAAAGAGACTGGAATAGATGCTGAAGGAGCCAATTGATGGTATCCAAACACTTATTAATGTAGTGAATCATATTGAACCATTCTTGAAATCCTGGGGAAAATACTATTTTTCTTTTAATTATTTTAAGGTGTTGCTGGATTAAGTTTGCTAAAATTTTGGTTAACATTTTTTGCATCAATATTCACAAGTGATTTTTTTCAGTAATTTTCTTTTTTATGCTATTGCAGTTACTTTTTGTAATAAGCTTATGCTACTTTCACTATTAGAATCTGGAAGCTTACCTCTCTTATTTCTGCCTTGGAACAATTTAAAAGCATCAGAGCCAATTCAGTCCTTATAAGTTTGGTAAGATTAGTCTGTGACACCCTCTGGGCATGGTGCTCTTGAGAAGGCTAGCTCTTTGACAACGGTTTCCTTTTTCTTAAGATTTGAATACTTAATGTTTACTGTTGAGATTTTTAGTCTACTAATTAAGGTAAATTTTATTTTCTTTAAAATGACTCATTTCTACTAGATTTTCAAATATTTGCAGATAGTTAAGCAAAATAGTCTCCTATGAGTCTTTTATTTTCCTTTATGTTTCTTATTATATATAGTTATGCTTTCTTACTTTTTGTTCTTGGTT
Source organism: Trichechus manatus latirostris (assembly GCF_000243295.1). Lineage (NCBI taxonomy): Eukaryota > Metazoa > Chordata > Mammalia > Sirenia > Trichechidae > Trichechus > Trichechus manatus. Next base: position 6,717,057 of record NW_004443983.1, read on the forward strand.
AAACTAGCTAATAGTTTATCTGTCTTAACTTGTTAATTTATTCTTTGGGGTCATTATTTTCTGCTTTTTATTTTTTGCTTTCATATTTCTTAATTTATTTTTCCTATTTTCCTTTTGTGGTGGTTGTTTTTCCTTCTCCTTCTTTGAGCTGAATGGTTATATTAAGATCACTGATTTTCTTATGAGGATTGTTTTAGCTGTATTCTGTGAATACTGATCTGTACTGTTATCAGCATTTTCTAATTAAACTGGAATCTTAGTTTTGACATCCTCTTTGACTCTAGAGTTTTAAAGTTCCAGGTAGTAGGGTCTTCTTGTCTTCTCAGTTGTTTTACATTGTGATCAAAGAATTTTATCTGCATTATTTTTGCTTTTTCGCACTTATTGAGACTTTCGTGGCCTAAATATGTATTTTTTTTATGAATGTTTCATGGGTGTTAAAAAAGAAGATATTCTCCCTGTTTTCAGTAAAAAGACTTCAATATATGTTAATTAGACATAATTATAAAATAAACCATTTAGTCTGGACTACCTATACTGAATCCCTGCCCCACTTCTTTAAAGGCCTTCTCCAGACATAAGGCTCTTGGCAGCCTTAAAGGACAAGAAAAGCAATCCTGTTACAGCAGAAGGTATCATGATAGCTACAGTCTCAAACTCTGCCAAGGGAGTGAACAGCTCTGATTCCCAAACTAAGAGCCTGTCCTTGCAGAAATACTGGTAGGGAGAGAAAGCAACAAGAACCAGTCATTAACTCGCATTTATTTACACTTGGATTTACATATTTATACAAAACCAAAACCTTTCCTTTTTTTTTCTTTCTCTTTTGACTTTACCAATGTTTCCACAAAACTCTCCCCTCAGAATGATCTGTGACCCCCACCCGCCACCCCCGAGCAGTCTCTGAGTGTCCCAAATTAGACTGGGACATCTACTTCTTGTATTTCCCTGTCCTAGGCAATCTTGTTTTGGTTTCAGCATACTTTTCTTGGTAACAACCCTAATGCTTGCTGATTTTCCTTCACATGTGAAGAAGCCATAAAATATTTCTGTGCTCCAAATTACTAGATGTTTACTTTTTGCTGTATTTTATAGGTACCAGTTAATGTTAAATTGACACTATCAGTTAGGATTATTTTAGCCTATATGTAACAAAAACCCATAAGCAGTGTTTTAAAAATAGCTGATATGTGAAAAGTGGTATCTATAATCACTGGAAGGAGCCCTGGTGGCTCAGTGGTTAAGCAGTTGGCTGCTAACTGAAAAGATCAGCAGTTAGAACTCACCAGCCGCTTTTTGGGAGAAAGATGTGACAGTTTGCTTCTGTAAAGATTTACAGTCTTGGGAACCCTATAAGGCAGATCTATTCTGTCCTATAGGGTTGCTATGAATTGGAATCAACTCAACGAGAATAGGTTTAGTTTTTGGTTTTTGTAATCACTAGGGAAGATACTGTTTTTAATAAATCTTGTTGGGATAACCACATAGCTGTGACTGTTAAGGTTATGTGTCAGTTTGGCTAGGCCATGATTCTCAGTGGTTTGGCAAATATTATGTAATCATCCTCCATTTTGTGATCTGATATAAGCAACCAATCAGTTGAAAGGGGAGTTTCCTTGGTGGTGTGGCCTGCATCCAATATATATGGATGTTCTGGCAATGCTCACCTTCTCTCAATCATGCATCTGACTCGTCATCATCTGACCGCTAGTTCTTGGGATGTGAGCCAGCAGCCTGCCACCTGACCTGCAGATTTTGGGATTCACCAGCTCCCACAGTCCCATGAGCCAGCAGCCGGCTGTCTGATCTGCCAATTTTGGGTTCATCAGCCCCTGCAACCACATAAGTCAGGAGAAGCCTCCAGCCTGATACTTGACCCATGGATTTGGGACTTGCCAGCCTCTACAACTGTGTGAGCCATTTCCTTGAAATAAATCTCTCTATATATACATTTATATATATACATATACTTCACTGGTTTTGCTCCTCTAGAGAACTCAGCTTAAGAAAATAGCTATTTGGTAAAAAGTGAAATTGGATCCATATCTCACACTGGATACCAGAATGAAGTCAAGTAGTTCAGATATCTAAGAGCCCCAGTGGCACAGAGGTTAAGAGCTCAGCTGCTAACCAAAAGGTCAGCAGTTCAAATCCCCCATCTACTCCTTGGAAGTCCTACGGGGCAGTTGTACTCTGTCCTATAGGGTCGCTATGAGTCAGAATTGACTCGTTGGCAATGGGTTTGGTTTTTTTTGGAAGTGTAAAATGTGATACCATACAATAAAGCAAGAATTCATTTCTTTATAATCTAGGAGCAAGAAAAGCCTTTCTTAACTATGATTATAAGTCCAGAAGCATCAAAGAAAATATTAAAATATTGACAAATTTAACTACATAAAAATAAAAAGAACTTTTTCATACCAAAGGGGGTGGAAAACAAAACAAGCAAAAGTCACAAGACAAATTGAAAAGCTGGGAGAAAATATTTGCCATCTATATCAGAAACAAAGATGGCAATCTCCTAACTGATAAAGAGCTCTTAAAACTGGGAAGAAAAAGATCAAATACCAATGGGCAAAAGATATGAACAGATAGTTTAAAGAAAAAGAAAACAGATGTCCTTAAACATATGAAAGCAATGCTCACCTTCGCTCATAAGAGAAAAGCCATGTTAAAATTTTTTCTCAGCTATTTACTTTGACAAAAATCCAAAAACTTGAGCAAATATTGCGATGGCAAGTAATAAAGAAACAGGCACCCTCAGGCATTGCTAGTGGTAGTGCAAAATAGTTCGACTCCTATGGAGAGGAATTTAGCAATATCTAAAAGGTTACATTTGCATTTGTCCTTTGATCCAGCAATTCCACAGATACACTTTCCCAAATATGAAATAAAAATGCACCATTATTTGCAACAGCAAAAGATTGGAAATAACCCAAATGTCTATCAGTAGATGACTGGTTGAATAAAGTATGGCATATCCACACAATGGAGCATTATGCATCCATTAAAAAAAATGAGGGAGAGTTCTGTGAACTGATATGAAGTGAGTTCCAGCATACAATGTTAAGTGAAAAATGTAAAGTGCAGATTATTATATATAATATGCCACACAGTTTTGTTAGAAGGAAGAAAAAATAAGAATTTCAATGTATATTTGTTTATTTTTGTAGAAAGAAACATAAACAACAAACCAGAAGTTAATAAAAATGGTCGCTCACAGATGATGAGTCAAGATGGCATGTTTGCGAGCAAGATGTCTCTAAACATACGTTGTCATATAGTTTTGACTTTACATGTTATGAATGTTTACATATTTTTTAAAATATGAAACCAAGAAGATAAAGAGGAGGAAACACTACAATTGAAAGCAAACATAATTGAAAGAACTCAACTGCATATCAAATTGATTCCATAACCACACAGAGAAAAGAGTGATTTCCAAAAACTTCTGAATACAATACACTGACTGGATATCCTGCATGGGATATATTATAAGGATAAAAAAACCCTGCAAAACAATCTTAACTTTGCTTAGTAGGTTTACTGTTAATGGTAATATTCTTATTGTAGTTTGAAACTACACGATTGTTGCAAGATAAAGCAAATAAGTCTATTGCTATTCTAAGGAACCGAGCTTTTCAGTATAAGAGAAAAGAAATATAAAAGAAGGTAAGGAAAGAAAAAGCTGTGATGTTAAATTAGAATTGGCACAAAATGTTAAAAAAAATGAAATTATACAATAAAAACGTATTTCATGGCTTTAACCACTTGAAAGGCCTGTAAGTGAGGACACAGGCAGCTTTTCAACGTCATAAAAGGCTGGTTTTCTGCTTATGAGATTCTTAACCCTTTTGGGGAACTTTCCATCCTTATAGATCATAAAAACGGTAAACCTAATGAGCATCTTGTTCATTTTCCTATAATCTCTTGTACTATTTGGTCCAGTGTTGCCCCTTACAAGAGACCATTCCATTCAAATGGTTGATTGACCGATTTACCCCTAAATTTGCCAGATTATTCTGGACTAACAGTCCTAGGAGCTCAGACAGTGCTGTAGTAATGGAGCTCATTTTGGACCAGAGATAAATACATCAATTAGAAGCGGTTTACCTTTGCAATATTCCCAAACTATCTACTTCCTCCTACTTTATGGAGAAAGAACAGCCATCTTCTCCCTCCTATCTGCCAACCTTCTTGTGTTGCAACTCCCCTGTGTCACACTCTCTGCCTTCCCTCTGGTCAGGAAGAGGCCATGCTCCTATCAAAGGCTGAACCTTCCACTTGTGCCCTGACTTCATCCTGTCTTGCCTTCAAAAAGATTTTAAGCCCTTTTCTTTTCTGCATCATCAAACTTTCCCTCTCCACTGGCTCATTCCCAGCAGCATACATTCTCTACTAGTTCCTACCTTGAAACACAACAACAACAAAGATCCTCTTTAATCTCACATCCTCCTCCAGCTACCAGATTATTTCTCTGATCACCTGTACTGCAAAAGTCACCAAAAGAGTTGCCTAAAGGCACTATCTATACCTCCTCTCTCTGCTCAGCCCACTCAGCCACTCAGGGAGGCTTTAGTCCTCACCCCCACTGAAACTTGTCAGGGTGGCATGCCCAGTGCCAAATCCAACCATCATTTCTCTGATCTCATCACACTCATACTCTGGGCCACAGACTGCACATTAATCTTTCCTTCCTTGTGGAAACACTTTCTTCTACAGACTTCTGGTTTTCCTTTCTCACACACCTCTCATCAGTCTCCTCCTCTTCTCCTGACCTATGTTGAAAGACTCAGTTCTCAGACTTCAATTATACTTGCCTTAAAAACCAAAAACCTGCTGCCTTCGAGGGGATTCCAGCTCATAGTGACCCTAAAGGACAGAATAGAACTGTCCTATAGAGTTTCCAAGGAGCGCCTGGTGGATTTGAACTGACGACCTTTTGGTCTACTCCACTAGGGTTTCCCTACTCCCCTTAGGGTATCTCATTCAGTCTTATTTAAACAACATTCTATAATGAAGTCCTGGGTCCCTGGATGCACAGTGGTTAAGAGCTCGGCTGCTAAAAGGTCAGCAGTTCAAATCCACCAGCTGCTCCTTGGAAACCCTATGGGGCAGTTTTACTCTATCCTATAGGGTCACCATGAGTTGGAATTGACTCTACAGCAACGGGTTTGGTTTTGGTTTATAATGAAGTTTTGGGTGGTCCAAATGACTAAGGAGGGTGGTCCAAATGACTAAGGAGCTTGGCTGCTAACCGTAAAGACTGGAGGTTGGAGGCCACCCAAAGGTACCTCGGAAGAAATGCCTAATGATCCATTGGCAACTGGTTTTGTTTTGTTTGATATAGAGATGAAGGTCAAATTCTCATCTTTAATGTTACCTTCTCTTTTGGTCTCCAGAAGCATTTATCCAGCTGCCTGTTTAACATCCTTAACAGGATGTTATCTGGAGTCAGGCTACCTGGGTTTGTATCCCAGCCCCTACCTGTGTGGCCTTGTGTTACTTAAACTTATCTGTGAAATGGAGATGATAATAGTACCTACCTCATTGGGTTACTATAAGGACTAAATGGGAAAATGCACTCAAAGCACTTAGCAGAGTGCTGATACAAAGTACCCCCAAAACCAAACTTATTGCCGTTGAGTCAATTCCAACTCACAATGACCCTATAGGACAGAGCAGAGCTGCCCCACAGGGTTTCCAAGGAGAACCTATTGGATTCAAACTGCCAACCTTTTGGTTAGTAGCCATAGCTCTTAATCACTACACCACCAGGGTTTCCAACACAAAGTAAGTGCTCAATAAATATGCTATTTGTTTACCTAGTAGAGGTTAAGAGAAAAGGTTGTGTGTGTGTGTGTGTGTGTGTGTGATTCAACAATGAATTCCTAAGGCCTAACACAATGGAAGGTGTATGAGAAGCAGGAGGAGTGCACTGTTGATCGAATGAATGCGTGGATTCTTTCAAAGAAGGAAAAGGGATGCATCCAGAAACGAGCTCAGTTGCCACAGGTTGCCCATGCCTTAACTGTAGGAGGCATCCGAGCCTTTTCACCAACCTCCCAACACAGTTTCTTGGGAGGTTATTAACTATTAACGAAGTCCTAGGATTAGCAACCATAGCATTTTTGCATCTGTTATCTGGTAGTACAGAGCATGCTTTTTTTTTTTTTCCTTTTCTTTGAAAATGTGCAATATAGGTTACCGTTCACGCCCATCAATAATGTTTTTTTTTATTTGGACTGAAGTTTCACCAGCCCTTAGTAGGAACCTAGCACGTTTAAAAAAAAAAAAAAAATGGGTATGATTCGAATAAAATTTAAGAAAGATATCGCAAGATAGTGAATTTTCTTAGCGGGCAGGAAGCAGGTGGAATGAGGTGGTCGGATTTTGCCAAATAATGACAGTAGAAATGTGCACAGTAAAAGCTTAGACCAACAGGCAACAGTGCACACGACACCCTCATCCACGCCACCCCTTCCCAGTCTCGCTGCGCCCCAGGCCCCGCATCCCAGCCCTGCTCCGCATCTCTGTCCCGCCCCGCCTCACCGCACACCACCCCGCATCCCGACTCCCCTCAACATCTCGGCCCTGCCCCGCCACACCCTGCCCGCACCTCGGCCCGCGCCGCATTACCGCACTCGACCCCGCATCCTAGCCCCGCCCCTTGTCTCCGCCCCGCCCCGCCCCACTGCATCCCGCTCCGCATCTCGGCCCTGCTGGTCCTCGCCGTGCGCTTCTCGGGGGAGCCCCAACGCGCAGGAACTCTTCCGCACGGTGGGCAGTGCCGGCGCCGCGAACTCCCAGGCCCTGGTGGCCGAAGCGGCCCAAGCGAATCGACGAGGAAAGATGGCTGCCCTGACGACGGTCGTGGTGGCGGCGGCGGCCACCGCAGTAGCTGGGGCTGTGGCGGGGGCGGGCGCGGCCCCGGGCACAGGCGTGGGAGCTGCGTCGACGCCGCAACAGGTAAACCGAGGAGGGCCGGGAGCCGCTGTGGTGGCGGGCGTGGGCCCCAGTGGGCTGCAGTGCAGGCTCTGGAGGCGGGGCGGGGGCCCCACCCCTCCCTGAACAGCTATCTCCCCCTCACCACCACCACCCCCACGCCCTAGCTCGCTTCTGTGCGGCCGGGGAAGCGGGAGCCTCCCTTTGCTTGGGGCCTTTCACACACGGGCATTGCTCTTCGTTGGGGTGTGCATTTAACAGCTTTTAATGGGGCACCTCCATGTGGTGGAAAGAGGTTTTGGAGTCGAGGAATACCTGAGTGGAAACCCTGGCTCTGCCACTTACCAGCCTTGTGATCTGGGTAAAATAGTTTATCATCTTGGGGACTCAGCTTTTTCTCTAAAAATTGGAGCTAATCGTATGCATTTTCCTTAGTTGTGGAAATTAGAGATGTCTGGAAAGCCTCTCGCAGTGGTTGGTTGAAGAGAGACTCAGGGATCAGTAAATGGTGGTTGCTCTGTTATTGTACCAGGTGCTGGGAAGACAAGGAAGAATAAAATATGAGATGGTCTGAGGCAGATGTGTTTCCAAAGATCAGCTTAGGACCCCTTTCTCCACAGTGAGGGTCTCTTTGTAAGAACTGTTGAATCCAGTTGCTCAAGCCAAAGACCTTGGTTCATCTCATTGTTTCACAGGCCACACCCAGAGCATGGGCAGTTCCTGGCTGTTCTGTCTTCAGACTAAATTCAGAATCCTACTCTTCTCACCACCTCCACTAATACTACCCTTACGTAAACCATCATTTCTCCCCTGGCTGAAATAGTTTCCTAATTGATTTCTCTTTTCCACTCTTGCCTCCCTAAAGTCTATTCTCAACAGGTAGGGCGATTCTGTTCAGTAATGACACTATTCTGCTCAGAACCCCCTGAGGGGTTCTTACCTCACTCAGAATGTAAGCCAGAGTCCTTACCATGGCCTAAAGGGCCAATGAGCTGCCTCCCTGCCTCCCTGACACTTCATCTCCAGTCCCTTGCCCTGATTCTGCAGCAGCCATACTGGCCTCCTTGTGGTCCTCCAGACATAACCAGGCACTCTTTTACCTTAGGAGCTTTGCAGTTGTTACTCAGCTCTGCTTAGAATAGCCCTGGTGGCACAGTGGTTAAAGCACTTGGCTGCTAACCAAAAGGTCAGTGGTTCAAACCCACCAGCCAGTCCGAGGAAGATGTGACAGTCTACTTCCATAAAGATTACAGCCTTGGAAACCCTATGGGTCAGTTCTACTCTGTCCTACAGGGTGATTATGAGTCAGAATTAACTCCATGGCAGTGGTTTTCTGCTTGGAATGCTCTTCTCCCATGATCCCCTGGCTTGCTCTATCACCACCTTTAGATCTGTTTGTTCAAATACCATCAGCTCAGTGAGACTTCCCATGACCTCGCTAAACTAAATCTCTATCCAGCAGATCCTGTCCCCTCTTCTGGTTTTATTTTTTTTACATAGTACTTATTAAAAAAAAAAAAAAGCATTGCTCTTGAGTCAATTCCAACTCATGGCAACCCCATATGTTACAGACTAGAACTGCTCCATAGATTTTCTTGGGAGTAATCGTAACAAAAGCAGATCACCAGGCTTTTTTTCCATGGTACCACTAGATAGGTTTGAACTGCCAACCTTTTGGTTAGCAGTTGAGTGCAAACTGTTTGTGCCACCTTTGTTGTTTTTGTCAGGTGCTGTCGAGTCGGTTCCGACTCAGCGACCCTATACAACAGAACTAAAGCACTGCTCAGTCCTGCAGCATCCTCGTGATCGTTGCTATATTTAAGTCCGTCGTTGCAACCACTGTGTCAGTCTGTCTCTATGAGGGTCTTCCTCTTTTTTGCGGACCTCCACTCTACCAAAGCATGATGTCCTTCTCCAGAGACTGGTCCCCCGATAACACGTCCAAAGTATGCGAGACAAAGTCTCACTATCCTCGCTTCTAAGGAGCACTCTGGCTGTACTACTTCCAAGACAGACTTGTTTGTTCTTTTGGCAGTCCATGGTATATTCAATATTCTTCGCCAACACCGTAACTCAAAGGCATCAATTCTTCTGTCTTCCTTATTCATTGTCCAGCTTTCACAAGCATATGAGGTGATTGAAAACACCATGGCTTGGGTCAGGCGGACCTTAGTCTTTAAAGTGACATCTTTGCTTTTTAACACTTTAAAGAGGTCTTTTACAGCAGACTTGCCCAATCCAATGGGTTGCTTGATTTCTTGACCGCTGCTTCCATGGGCATTGATTGTAGATCCAAGCCAAATGAAATCCTTGACAACTTCAGTCTTTTCTCCATTTATCATGATGTTGCTTATTGGTCTAGTTGTGAGGATTTTTGCTTTCTTTTTGTTGAGGTGTAATCCATACTGAAGGAGTATAGTCCTTGATCTTCATAAGTAAGTACTTCAAGTGGTCTTCACTTTCAGCAAGCAAGGTTGTATCATCTGCATAACACAGTTTGTCAATGAGTCTTCCACCAATCCTGATGCCCCATTCTTCTTCATATAATCCAGCTTCTCGGATTATTTGCTCAGCATACAGATTGAATAAGTATGGTGAAAGGATACAACCCTGACGCACACCTTTCCCGACTTTAAACCACACAGTATCCCTGCTTTGTTCTGTTCGAATGACTGCCTCTGGATCCATGTATATGTTCCTCATGAGCACAGTTTATGCCACCTTGGGACCTTATAACTACTATGTTCCAGGAACTAACCAGGTACACTTCTTAGTGCTGGAAACACAGTACTGAATAAAACTTCCAAAAATTTCTGCCCTCATGGAGCTTACATTTTTATTGGGGAGGGGGGAGAGACAGGATGATAATAAACCATATGCTATGTTATATATTTTGCTCATATCTTTCTCCCTCCATAAAAATGCAAGGTCCATAGGGGCAGCAATGTTTGGAAGTTTTATTCACTGTTGTATTCCTAGCACCAAGAAATGTGTCTGGTTAGTGCCTGGGTCACAGTAGGCACTCACTAAATATTTGTGCATCTGTCCAATCCTGAACGAAGCCTGTCGTGAGCTGAGGACGAATTCCATCTTTTTTTCTCCTCCAAGGGAGTACAGTGCCTTTACTTGTATATAGTTCAAGAAATTCCACCTAAGGCAAATTTTCTCATGTATCCTCTTTAATTCCCTTTGTTATTCTAACTCTGGGCCGAGTGGGTCAGAAAAAAAAAAAGTTAAATATATAATGTATCTTTAAAAGATAAAAAAGAGTTTTAATTTATGACCTCAGTGGTTTAGCTATCTTGCTGGCTTTCTCCATGAAGCCTTTCCAGCTTTCAATAGGTTAAAAGTGATTTGTTCTCTAAATTCATGTAGATATTATTTGCCTCCTGGTTTGAATTTCTTACAAGTTGCCTAATATGGTTATTGGTGCACGTATTTATCACTCCATTACAGTGATTCTCAGAGATGATGCTTGCCTTCCTAAGGGTTGCATCAGGATCACTGTGGAGCTTTTTCAAATGTCATACCAGTGGTTTGCAACCAGGAGTGATTTTGGCCTCCAGGGGACATTTAGCAACATTTGGAGACATTTTGATTATCACAACTTGGGGTTGGTAGCGGTAATGCTACTGGCATCTAGTGGGTAGAGGCCAGACATGGCTGCCAAGTATCCTACAATGCACAGGATAGCCCCCAAAACAAAGAATTATCTGGCTCAAGATGTTAATAGTGCTGAAGTTGAGAAACCCTGCTTTATACCATCTCACCCTTTTAGGAAAGACATACCTTACAGTTGAGAATCACAGCAGTAATGGGATGGAATTCCTCAGTGTGTTTGGGCTTTAAAAGAAGAATTAGAATCACAGCCATACCATACTTCTGAGATTCTTGAGGGTTCAAGTGTGTGTTATCTGCAGACTCCAACACCACGCACACATACACACAAACACAAATTCTTACAGCCTAATACTGAGGTTAGCTATTTGTCATATTAAATAAACTAATATTCTTACTGGCTCTGACAGTGAAAGAATGGTCTTTTGAGAAGAAGAAAATTCCCTGATGACAATCTCATGACGTTAGAAGTGACCACCACGATATCTAAGTTTCCCTTAAGTTATTTTGGAGTAATTATCTCTGAATTTTTAGAACTATTTTATATTGTTAGTCTCTACAACATCCTGGGGGTATGGAATTACATAAATTTCCCACCAATTCTAATACTGTATCCTATCTATGCTTTTTAATGTTTGTATATTATTTGTTTATAACCCCCCTCAGTCATTGTCTTTCAAGACAGAAGACCACAGTATTAGTTTTCTAGAGCTGCCATAACAAAGTACCACAAACTAGGTGACAGGACAGAAATTTACTGTCTCCAGAGTTCTGGAGGCTAGAAGTCCTAATTATGGTGTCAGCAGGGCCATTCTGTCTCAGAAGATTTTAGAGGAATAGTCTTTCTTGTCTCTCCCAACTTCTGATAGCCTCAGACATTCCTTGACTTGAAGCTGTGACTTAACTGTTGTCACATAGTGTTCTTCCCTCTGTGTCTCTGTACCTCTTCTCCTCTTTTATAAAGACGCCACTCATATTGGATTAGGACCCATCTTACTTCAGTAGGTCTCATGATAACATCTTCAAAGACTGTTTCCAAACAGGATCGCATTCCCCAGTACCAAGGGTTAGGACTTTAGCATATCTTTTGGGGAACACAATTCAGTCCATAACAACCACTAATCTCTTTACTCTGCTCTCAGATGCCATATCCTTCTTGTTCCCAGCCTACTGTTCTACTGATCATTTTAGCTGTTTAATTACAACTTCTTAAAAAGTATCTCTAACAGCATCCTATTAGTGTATGTACTGATTTTGTAGCAAGATAGGGCCGTGTCTTCTCCCTCTGAGGGAACAATGTCTCTGTTCAGGGTTGGACAAACTCTTCAAGTGTACCAGCATATGTATAATGAGAGTTTCAAAAGGAGAGGAGAGAGAGAAAGGGCCAAAAAGAGTATTTGAAGAAATAATGGCCAAAAACTTGCCAAGTTTAATATAAAACTTAGTCTACAGTTGTTGGAGTTCAACGAATTCCAGGTAGGATAAACTCAAAGAAATCCACAGGTAGGCACATCATAATCAAATCACCAAAAGACGAGAAAATGTTGAAAGCTCCAAGAGAAAAGCAACTCATCACATAAAAGGGCTCCTCAGTAACATTAACAGCTAATTTCTCATCGGAAACCATGGAGGTCAGAAGGCAGTGGGATGACATAAAGTATGGAAAGACTGTCCACTAAGAATTCTATACCCAACAAAACTGTCCTTCAGAAATGAACAGAAATTAAGACGTTCTCAAATAAACAGAAATGGAGAAAATTCGTTGCTAGCAGACCTACCCTACCAGAATTAACTAAACGTATTTCTTCAAGCTGAATTAAAAGGATGCCAGACAGTAACTCGAATCTGCATAAATAATGACATAAATAAAGAACACTGGTAAAGATAAATACATAGGTAAATATAAAAGTCAGTATAAATGTAATTTTTTTGTTCGTAACAACCTTTTTTTCAGAAAATAGAGGAATAGGGAATACTTCTCAACTCATTCTATGAGACTAGTATTACCTTGATACCAAAACCAGACAAAGACACTACAAGGAAAGAAAACTACAGACAAATATCCCTTATGAATACAGATGCAAAAACTCAACAAGTACTAGCAAACCAAATCCGACAATATAAAAAGAATTAGATACTATGATTCATTGGGATTTATCCCAGGCATGTGGGGCTGGTTCAACATATGAAAAGCAATTAATAAAATACGCCATCTTAATAGAATAAAGGAAAAAAACCACATGGTCATCTCAATAGGTGCAGAAAAAGCAACTGACAAAAGCCAACACTCTTTCATGATAAAAATACTCAATAAACTCAGAATAGAAGGAATCATCTTCAACCTGATAAAAGCCTCTATGAAAAGCCTACTGCTAACATACTTAATGATGAAAGATAGGAAGTTCTGTATCTAAGATCAGGAACAAAACAAGAATGTCCGTTCTTACCACTTCTATTCACTCGAGGTTCTAGCCAGGGCAACTAGGCAAAAAAAAAAAAAAAAAAAAAGGCAACCAGGTTGGAAAGGAAATGTTGAATACATACTTGTTAAATGACTAACCGAAGGAAATAATGAGATCTTTTTGTAAACAATCCCTGGACATTTAACATTTCCTGCTCAAGAATCTAACATCTTAAGATAAATATTTCTCTTCCACAAAGTATATTTTTAAAAGTTAAGATTAGTCCCTAAATTATTCCCCAAGAAACTCTGTTATTGACATTTTGTATCTCGAAAAAAATTCCACATTTATCTCTTACCCTTTTTTCCTCTGCCTAAGCTATTTCTTCCCCTTAACAAAATGGTTGACCCAGTCACATAGGGATTCCATTTTGTAAATATAACTTTAAAATATATTACATGATTAGGGACCAGGGCAGTAAATTTTCTTGGTAATTATATTTGCTCTACTGTTATTAAAAGTAGATTGCATTCCCTGAGCACTTGCAATCTAGGAGAAGCACACTAGAAGCATGCAGAAGAAAGGTCAATGAAAGCTGGACTTGATTTCAAGGAAGTAATAATAGATATTAGCTTTGATATATCTGCTATATCAGATATATATAATAGATATATCAGCTTTGTTAATTTTCAGTTTCTTTGTAGTATTGGTAGATGATTTGCTCCATAGAGAATTGAAAGTTAGTACTCTTGATTATTCTTCAAAATCTGTTAATTTGTATTTGACTAGCCACTTTGTTAACAGTTTAGTAAAATAACTTGATAGTAATGCTTAATGAGTCTCATAGTTTATATACTATAAAGCAAAACATAAGTTGTACTAAGTTTTGGCTTTTAAGTTTTGAAATGGGACAGTTTGCTAAGTGATAGTTTACTAAACTGTCTAAGTGACAGTTTACTTTAGATAAATATGTCATGTTATAAGTGTAAAATATTTAATGGAAGCAGACTGCCACATCTTTCTCCTGCTGAGTGGCTGGTGGATTTGAACTACTGACTTTTCGGTTAGCAGCTAAGCTCATTAACCGCTGTGACTCCAGGGCTCCTTAAGTGTAGAAATGACTGTTTTTACTGTTGATGATAATTTTCTTTTTGTTTTTATGCAGAATGATGGTACTTTAGGTGGAATTCGAACTTTTCAGCTTCAAAATTGGAAGCAGAAAGCTATTCAGACTAAGAAAGCAGAATTCATACGCACAGCTGAAAAATTTAAAAATCAGTAAGTATAAGAACATTATCTTTAAACAACATAATTAGCCACTTTACAATGGACAATATAAAGTTAATTATATTCTACCCTACTCAGTCCCACATTAAGTTAAACAATTTTAGTCACTACGTTGTCAAATGCAGTGAAACTGTGAGAGCCGGAACTCGATGGGACTGCCTTGTTTTTCCGGGTCTTGCAAGTTTTCCACCTTTGACAGGGTGCAGACCACTTCTCTACTGCTCTCTATTAAGAATCCTACCTCATGAACATCCAGTGAGTTTTCCTTCACTGACAGATTCTCGCCTTACACAGATTCTGGATTTCACAGGTTTTACTGTATAAGACAAGGGAAAGGTGGGGGAAGTGAAATGGACAAATACGCTGCTTAATATAAAGTTGGCTGGCTGGGTGGCACAAATGTTTAAGCACTTGAGTACTGACTGAAAAGTTGGTGGTTCTGAACCCACCCAAAAGTACCTCGGAAGACAGGCTTGGTGATCTGATTCCAAAAGGTCACAACCTTGAAAATGCTATGGAGCAGTTCTACTCTGCACACATGGGGTTGCCATGAGTCAGAATCGACTTAACAGCAATTAACAACAACAATATAAAGTTCATTTTAAGGGGAGGTATTTCAACTTTATTTATTTTTACCATTTCGAATCAGTATATTTTAAGTGAAACAAAACAGCTGTTTCTTTAGATCTCATATGTTAAATAACAGAGTGAATACATTTTTTACTTTTCAAATGTAGGTAATCACTTGGTAAGTGTTTTTGAATGGGTAGTTTTAATGAAAAATCTGTACCCTTGAGTTATATTTTTGCAGTGGCCTTTTAGTGTCCTTCCCTCGGTCTCTTCCCCACTTGGACTCATCTTGCGCATTGCGGCCAGGTTAACTGAGAAGTTTCCATTTATTTTAATTTTTAATGCATATTTTTTTTTTCTCTAAAAGACCAATAATTTATTGAATGCTAAATTTTGTCAGCAGTGCCATGAGGGATGACAGAAGAGATTGGAACTCAGAGCACCCTACCCTGCCCTTCAGTTGAGAGCTTTTTAAAAACACTCCTTTGAATTTATACAGTATTGACTTTCCAGAGAACTCAAGAGAAAAGGAGGCTATTGTAAGGAATGGTCTCTGGATAAAAATTAGTGGCAGTTCTTTGTTTAGAAATTCTACCAATAAAAAAGCATCTGGTTTGAATTTTGAAGTTATTCCATACTGGAGCTTTGGGAGATTGTGTTCTCACTGCATTCATATAGGACTCATATCTCTGATACTCAGAATTTACGAACATACAGTTTTATTTTTCAGCTTCCAAAATTCATTGCCCTAGATAGAGTTGAACCACAGGTTAGGGGTCCTGGTTTGTGTTTATCCCTAGGGAGAGTAATGTCCACCAAATAGTTAATGTCCATAGGTATCAGCAGACTAGTAGGTTATGTCAGTATAGACACTTTGTCTCCCAGTAGTAGGTTTGTTTTATAGTTCTGATTAGGCTTTCTTCATCTGTTACAGTGTGTTGGAAAAATTCACTGAAAAGAGTGCTGGAAAAACTCCTTGGAAGGGTGTTGTTTCTTTCTAGCAATTCTCATTGAATACAGAGAATTAAAAAACACAATATGTAATACAGGTATTTTTAGAATCTGTAATATATTCCCATGATTTCGATATAAAAATGTATCAAAGGGTACACAATGGAAGGTCTCTGTCACACCTCTGACCGCATCCACCTAGTTCCCCTTCTCTCAGACAACCACTGTTCTTAGTTTCTTACGTACCTTTCACAGATATTTTATGTACTTATAAGGAAATAGAAATCCATATTCAGATTTTTCTTTTTGTATGCACTGTTCTGTACTTGCCTTTTTTATTTTTTTAACTTAGTAGTATATCTTGGATACCAAGGAATTATTTTATCAGGCATGATAATGACACTGTTGTTATGTAAGTCAAATATTTAGAGATGGCACAGATCCACATTATTTTGTACATGTATGAGCATGCCTTCAGGATAAATTCCTAGGAAATAGATATACTGGGTCACAGGTATATGAATTTTTCGAATTTGACAGATATTGCCAAATTGCCCTCCACAGGCAATTTACAGTTCTACCAACAATGTATGAGAGGACCTGTTTACCCCAGTCTTGTCAACAGAGTGTATTATTCATATTTGTGATTCTTTGCCAATCTGATAGGTGTAGAATGTTACTTGGTATATTTTTTTTTTTTGCATTTCTTCTATGAGTAGGGTTGATCATAAAATGCTTGGCAGTTTGTCTCCAATAGTGATATTTCTAATTCAGTGCTTGTTACTCTGCCAGCAATGGCAGCACACAACTTCCTTACTATCATACACATCCTGTGTCCATGGCAGACATCACTGTTGGTCACAGTCATTTCCCCACCCCAACGAGAGCCTACATGGGATTCTCAGTCTGCAACACAGGACTCCAGTAGTCACTCTCAATCCATCAGAGTTGGCATGTGAACCGAAGCCTATTTGATATCTCTGTTCTTCCTCTTACAAACACCAAGAGTTTCCTAAACAACATGTGCTACGATAATGATTCCTTTAGCCGTTCAGCAGCCAGATGGGGCCTGAGGCAGTCTCATCTGTTTACCGCAATGTGCCTTTTAAATATTCCATTTTTCTATATGTGCTACAAAGTGAAACGGGTTGGGAAACTCTGCCTTGCCCTTCAGGTTGTGTGAAATTAAGTCAGTGGGCAGAGATATTCCACTTCTCAGTAAATCAAGGATTAGTCGAGAATTAGAGTATTTATATTAATTTCCATCTTCTGGGAGAAAGAAAACAAGTGTTGAGGAAATTAATTTCTTTGCCCAACCAAAAAAGTTCCTTGATAGTATTTTTTTGTTTTACCTTAGGGCTCAAACTAACAATTAGAATTCCTTACTAGTAGACTGAATAAATCCAAAGAGCAAAGATGAGATGGAAAAACCTTTTAATTAAGTGTAGAAGATATCCCTTAAATATACTACATTTCCTGGCTTTGTAGATTCTTTCTTCTCCAAGATTTTTGTTTAATTAATAATAGTAACAGCTTACATTTCTGTAGTACTTTTTTTTTTTACTGTATAAAGATTTTTCATATAGTTATCTCATTTGATACTAATAACAGCCCCATTAGGTAGTAGATAACTGTTATTATTTGCATTTTTGTGATGAGGACGTTCACACCAGGAGAGGTTAAACATCTTGGCTAAGGTTACCAAGTTAACAATATCTGCTGTTGAGAGCAGTCATCAGCAGTGACAACCATTTACAGGCCCCAGTAAGACTGAGTTGGAATCGATAGCTCATGTATTTTCAGAGCAAGGATATGATTATGTTTGCTTAAATTAACAGTTTATAATTTAAATAACAATTCAAATTACTTGTGATTTTAGTTGAACTTAACTCTTTTCTAACTAATATTTTGACTCCTTAGCCTTATTAATCCAAGTAATTATATTTTGACTTCTTAGATGAATTGATCCAAGTATAAAATAAAATTATTATGATTGTCTTCATATTTTAAATAATTAAAAATATATTTAAATCATACTTATACCATGTGTTTCTTTTCCTAAAGAATTATTAACTTAGAAAAAGATAAACACAGTCATTTCTACAACCAAAAAAATGACTTCAGAACTGAGCATAGTATGCTGGAAGAATTGGAAAATAAATTGATTATCAGCAGGAAAACAGAAAGTAAGTTGAGTTCATGATGAACTAAAATCTGTTAATATAAAGTTGTAGTCTTGCCTTTGTGCTTCGTCTTTGTGTATTGACTGTGTTATAGTCTCTACCAAGATATTGTCTAGGTGGTGGTAATAAGTTTGTCTTTTAGGAGTATGTGTCTTTTGGAATCCCTGGATGGTGCAAAATATTAACTGCTTTCGGCTGCTAACCAAAAGGTTGGCAGTTAGATGCACCTGAAGGTACCTCAGAAGAAAGGCCTGGTGATCTACTTTTGAAAAAATTGGCCATTGAAAACCCTAGGGAGCACAGTTCTACTCTGACACACGTGGGGTCACCATGAGTCAGAATCGGCTCTATGGCAACTGTGTTGTTTTTTTTTAGCCTTTCAGGTCACATTTTGGTTATTCTACTGGGTTATTTTCTATGTATATTTCTTTCCAATTTAATAGCAAAGAGAGGATTTTGTGTTTTGGTTGGCAAACCAGTTAATGGTATTAGAATTTCTTAAAGAAAAATTGATTGATCTGAGCTCCTCCACCTGGCACTGTTGACTGAACCCTGGACTAAGTAAACATCAATGGGTCCAAAATCTATACTTAGTAGTGGTATGAAGTGATCAAGTCATATAATTGCTTAAATCTGAGTTTTCTTGTTCATGATATAAAATCTACCATTTTTATCTCAGGAGAGCTGTTCTGTACATCCAATGAGATAATACATGAGAAAATGCCTTGCAGATTGTATAGCTAATGTGTTCCATTGTTTATTGTTATGAATATTAACCATTGTCGACAGTACTAAATGTGGGTCTTAAGAATTCTATGAGAATACTTTGTTTCATTGTAGAATTAGATGATAACAGTTACAAAATCCTTACATTACAGTAAAAAACTGCTTAACAATGCTTAAAAAAGAAATGATGGTTATCAGCTAAATAAGCTTTTTAAGACTTACTATGTAGAGATTATATTGTTTAGAGTACTCCTTTATAACCAATTAAAAGAAGTTTCCTTACGTATTTTTTTCTTTCAGAATGTAAGATTGCATTACTTTAAAAAGTCATCTTTTAATTGTCAGATAGAGTAATTCTCTCTTCTGTCATAGTGACAGTAGAACCTAATATGAATTCAGAATTTCTAGTCCTCTACTCGGACTCATGGAGAACTTTAGATATCCCTAATTTAATATTTCTTAATTCCCCTCAGTTCTTTTGTAGATAGCTGACAAAGGCTGACCTTTCTCTCAGTCATGCCATTAAGTAGTGTGTTTACATTTAGCAGTTTTAGGTTACTTGATTTTCCCATTTTTAGGCAACTTTATTTTTACCCTTTGATTTCCCTGTGTTCTACAGCTTAGCCTCTATTAACACTCAGTATTTGTTGTATCTAGGAGATGAAGGAATCCGTTGTCTTTAGTATAAGGATATAGAAGT
Source organism: Trichechus manatus latirostris (assembly GCF_000243295.1). Classification (NCBI taxonomy): domain Eukaryota; kingdom Metazoa; phylum Chordata; class Mammalia; order Sirenia; family Trichechidae; genus Trichechus; species Trichechus manatus. The sequence continues at coordinate 6,736,439 of NW_004443983.1, forward strand.
TTCCCCTTCACGTGTTACAGCTCACAAGTAGTAAATACCTATCCCTTACCTCAAATAAATCATGCCACAGTTTTAGCCTGCATTTATGTAATATTGTATGTACATTATTTGCCTATACAGAGTGTCAGTTCCAAATGTATAACTAAAATAAAAAGATTATTTGCCCTATAGTTGTATCACTGTAGCTCATCAAACTATGCCAAAAACGAAACAACAAAAACACTTTTCTAATTAGTTAACTTCACTAGAGAAATATCCTGACCTAAAGTTCCGACAGTGAATTGAGGCTATAAAAATACATCGGAGATAAAGTTTCTGCTTTCATGGCACTCTTGAATTTTAATAACAAATAGAACAAGCTGAAGTTCAAAGGTTTGTTTTGAATATTAGCACTCAGTCCAGGCCTATAGGTAAACTTAAAAGAAAAAAAAAAGTTTTTAGGGACTTTTGGACAGAGCAATTTTGTTCTCTGTGCTCATTTGTGAAAAAGTTGCAAAATCAAAAAAGGTGTGCTTGAATTAAGAAACCAAAAATGAGAAAATAATATGAGTCAGAATCAACTAGACAACAATGGGTTTTACTATATGAATATATATTTGTGTGAATGTGAATTTATATGGTGTTAGCCTAATAATTTAATAAATGTTAAAATAAAATTATTACTTCAGAAAAAAATATTAAAGAAGAATCCAGTCTTTCTGCCGCTGATAACATCTGAAAATATCTTTGAGACCCTAATTGATTTTTTAGGCTTTTTTTGTGGCTTAACATCTTACTTCAGTCTGGTCCTTTGGTTGAGCTCAGCAACCTGGGCATAGAGACTACTGAATGGCACCTGAGCAGCTCCTTAAGGTCATGACAGTGACACCGGGGAGGATCACCAGCCCATCTTAGAGGATGTGGTTAGACTAAATTAATTCTCAGCTCGAAGTTTGTCAGTATGCATAGAATTAATATTGGGTAGATAGTTTAAATATTCCTACAGGAGAGTTGCAGATCAAATTCTATTTCCATAAATTATATTAATAAACAAACAAAAGCAAATTAAAAAGAAAAGAAAAAACTGCTAAAGAACAAAAGATGATTGAGAGCTGCTTTATTTAGAGCCAGGGGTATTTAAAGTGGTCAGATTGTTTGAAAGTTAATTTTGAATAACCATCTTTTGGTCTTTATTTAATTGCTCTTGACTATCTTTTTTCTAAGTGATTCTGATCAGTGTTATGTGTAGAATCCTGAATTATAACAATGTTTGTCATAGAATTATTTTAAGGTACCTGCTTCTTCCTTATAGGAGCAAAAATACAGCAACAATTGGCCAAAATACATAACAATGTAAAGAGACTTCAGCATCAATTAAAAGATGTGAAGCCTACACCTGATTGTAAGTCAATTTAAATTTTATATTATTTTCTATGTATTAATGTTTTCTGTTGTTATTTGGAAACGTACTTTATAATATGCAATATGTCTGTTTTTCTGTTTGATATTAATGTAGCTAAACCCTACCTTATCATTTAGGGATTCTTAAGGATACATTGGAGAACTGTAATACCTGGGGTTTATGCAAAATGGAGGTAATCATGGGACTGTCTGTCAGGGATGATGGGGAGATGACATAAAATAATGTATATTAAGATAGTATATTGTCTGTAACTGATACAGTGGTTATAAGCACTAAAAAATGGTGATTATTAATATTATAATTATAACTTGTTAAATTAATAAATGAAACCATTAAATATTAGAAGAGAACATGGATTAATATTTTTTTATATCTCTTATTATATTTTATAAGAATGAAAAAGATCAGAAACTAAAGAAAGAAGTGGACATATTTGGCATTAAAAAAAAAAACCTTAAACATTATAAGCAAAGCTGAGAAACAAAGTAGGGAAAATATTAGCAATATATGTGTCATTTAGAGGGTTAATCTCTATACTGTATAAAGAATCCCTACATGTTAGACAAATGTGACATACCTAATAGAAAAATGGGCAAAGGTTATAAAGTACAGTTCATAGAAGAAATAGAGTACACATGAAAAAAATGCTTAGGCTTATTAACGATCACAAAAATGTCAACTAGATCAATGATAATAAATTTTTGCCTCATTTTAGTAATGGTTTAAAGGTGTATGGAAAGGGAGCACTCTCAGGTGTTATTTGGATGAGCCTCTCTGAGGGACAGTTTAACAGTATTTAGTACTATAACGTGTGCATACTTTTTGATTTAGCCTTTCAAGTTTTATTAATCCTCCAAAAATACTAATATGAGCTTGCAAAAGTACATATGCAGTATGTTCACTGCAGAATCGTGTGTATTTAAAGGATCATCAGAATTGATTAAACAAATTAGGGTAGATTTAGGCAATGAAATTCTATGCAACTATAAAAAGAATGAAGTAGCACTGTATGTATATTGAGATGGAAAATAAACCACACATTTTGTTGAGTAAAACTACAGATTATAAACCAATATGTATAGTGTGAAATAATTTTTGTAAAATATAGTATTAATGATAATAATATGTGTGCATAGAAAAAATATATAGTCATAAAAATCAGTTTTTGAGCACAATTTTCCTATCCTTTAGGCTAAAAAATGTTTTTAAATTAAGGGAGCATTCCAATTTTTCTTGAGATTTGATTCTTAGCCTTACTGAAATATGATATAAAATATCTTTTGCATTTAATTTTTTTACAGTTGTTGAGAAGCTCAGAGAAATGATGGAAGAAATTGAAAATGCGATTAACACTTTTAAAGAAGAGCAGAGGTTGATGTATGTTTTAAAGTCATTTTATTACAGAATTATTCACCTTTATTTTTTAATAATTTTCCACGAGGTTGTGTATACAAACCATTTGATTGTTATTTATTTAATATGAATCTACACAAAAGCAATATAACACTTTCTTTTGTTTCAGGTGTTAAACTGCTTTTTATGTTTAAAGTGAATTTTTATTTATATTGGGCACTATAAAATTCCAAGTGAAAATTTGATAGATTGGGTTTTTTTTCCCTTTGAGGAAACTCTTTTAAGGCTTAGATTTATAAATGTTAGTTAATAATAAAGTACAGTGTAAGATTTGGTCTGTCCACATCCTAAAAACTAATAAAAATAAGATTGAAGGAAGAAAGCAGGTAGATAAGCATAAAAATTAGGTTAAGACAGTTAAGCAATTAAGGCAAGAAGGCTGAGGAACTTGGCAGGAGAGAGCATAGGAAAGAAGGGATATAATGGAGAAGATGATGTGAAAAAAGTCAGGAATAATTAAACTTAAGGAAAAAAATGAAGGGTTAATAAAATTCAAAGTTTATTTTTTTAATTTTAGGTATGAAGAGCTTATTAAAGAAGAGAAAACAACTAATAATGAATTGAGTGCCATATCAAGAAAAATTGACATATGGGCTTTAGGTAATTCAGAAACACAGCAAGCTTTCAGAGTAATGGCAAGCAAAGTTCCTGTAGACAAAGTAACGCCAAGTACTCTCCCAGAGGAAGTGGTAGATTTTGAAAAATTCCTTCAGCAAACGGGAGGGCGACAAGGAGGCTGGGATGATTATGATCATCAGAATTTTGTAAAAGTGAGAAACAAGTATAAAGGGAAGCCAGTATTTATGGGAGAAGTTCTAGAACACCTTCCTGGAAGAACACAGCATGAAGTTCAACAGCATGAGAAATGGTATCAAAAATTTCTGGCTCTAGAAGAAAGAAAAAAAGAGGTAATAATAATTATAATGGCTATTATTTGTTATATGTTCCTATGTCTGGGCACTGTGCTAAACTCACATATCATTAACTTTAAACAGTCCCATGAGATATATTTTTACACAACCCATTCCCTCACCATTTTATAGAAGATGAAACAGCCTTTATAAGCAAGTTAAGTAATTTACCCAAGTAATGGAACTATATCTGGACTCCTTAAGGCTAAACATTTTTACCCCAAGAAATAATACAATGGACCAGAAAAATTTTAATTTGTGGGCAAAACCCTCTGTGTTCACTTCCCCAAAATGTGGGTAGTCCAGATCTACTTAGACTTCTGAAAAAAATCATTTTACCAGCAGAGGCCACATTGTTTTGAACAGAAAATAAAGGGGCAGTAGGAAAAAACCCTCTGACTATTATAAACTTCTTTGAGTTTTCCAACTTTCACTTCATTGCTTATTTTAAAAACTGAAAATTTTGGCTACTCTAAAGAAAAAGGTCACCCTTGATTGTAGAAAATCCCTAAAACATGTTTTTTATCATTAACAGTAAATAAAATATTAATCTTTTGTAAGTCTAGTATAAATCAAGAATAATGATAAATGCTACTAAAAGCAAAGTTGATTTCTTCATACAGTGATTTTGAGATGTTCATCATATCCAAACAGGAGAATTCTAGAAAAACAAATTTGAATCTAAAGTTCTGTTTTCATAAAAATATTATTTTGGCTTTTGTTTAGGCCAGGGTTTCTCAACCTTGGCACTTATTGACATTTTGGTGTACGTAATTCTTTGTTGTAGGGGCTGTCCTGTGCATTGTAGAATGTTTAACAGCATTCCTGTAATCTTCCACTGTATGCCAGTAATAGCCCTTAGCTGTGATTGTTAAAAATGACTCTAGACACTGGCAAATGTCCTCTGAAGGGCAAAATCACCCCCAGTTGAGAACTAAAAGTTTAGATAGCCCAAGTCAATCATTTTTATGTAGAATTCATACCTAAGGAGTAATAGAGAAATATTGATTCTGTATTTAGTCTAAAGTTTTAGCAGAAGTAGCAGGGGTTTTTTATTTTGTTGTGTTGTGGTTTTCTGAAATAAGTTGAATGTAAGAAGACTGACTTTTGGGACTTCAAGAAAAATTTTTTAAAGTAAAGTCATTTTTAAAGATCCAAATAACAAGCTACTAAGAATTATTTGGCCTTTCTCCAGGATACTGAAAATATGGGGTTCTCAAAGTGGTCCCTAGACCAGGAAATAAGCATTACATGGGAATTTGTTAGAAAATATCAGGCCCCAACCCCACACCAACCCTTTGCCTTCAAGTCAGTTCCAACTTATGGCAACCCTATGTATTACAGAGTAGAACTTCTCCATTTGGTTTTCTTGACTGTAATCTTTATGGAAGCAGATCACCAGGCCTTTCTTCTGCAGCTCTGCTGGGCAGGTTCAAACTGCCAACCTTTAGGTTAATAGTTAAGTGCAAACCATGCCACCCAGGGACCATCGGGGATAGGGTCCAGCAATCTGTGTGAACAGGTCCTCCAGGTTATTGTTCCAAGCTGAAGTTTGAGAACCATTTCTCTAGAGAAAAGGAACAGACATAATGCTTTTTGTAATAAAGGTAAATTACCCCTGATTTTAGCTTACTCTTCTTATACTCAACCATGATGTTTCATGATGATAGTTGGTGATTGTTAGGATGTAGGGGTGAGATAGAAACAGGTATGACAGTGGAGATAACATTTACTGAAGTAGGACACGTTGGAGGACAAGAAGAAGGTTTAGGGGAAAGTGTCAGGAATTCAGTTTTAAATCTACGGAGTTTGAGATGTTGAATAGGAAATTTATCATTTTTGTCTCCTGCTTCCTTGTCTAAACAAAGATACATAACATTTTCAGACATGCCCTGTACATTATAGCGTAAGTACTCTTGTTTATTTTGTTCCCATTTTCTAGAACCACCTTTCTTTCCCCCTTACTCTGAGCCTATCACATCTGCCCAGATCAAATGCTACCCCCTTCTGCTCACCTAACCATAAGTGAGTGGTCTCCTTCCTCCCCCTCAGAACTTCACTAACACTTTGTTTATACCTCTTTTAGGATATGCCATGACACATTCTATATTCTATTATTTATGCGTATGTCTTATCTCACCTGGAGCACTGCTACTCAAAGTGTGGTCCATGGACCAGATATTGGTTGGCAAACTGTTACCAGTACATAACGATGTAAGATGATTGCATCAAAATCAACTATGCAGTAAGCACACTGTTTAGTTCAGTTGACATTTTTTTTGTAGAAAACTTTCTGAATGAAGATCTATATTCTGGCGTGAGTTCCTTATATTGTTATAGACGGGCACTTTGAGTAGCACTGTACTAGATGGGAGGAGCCCTGGTGGCGCAGTGGTTAAAGCGCTCGGCAGCTGTCCGAAAGGTTAGCGGTTCGAAGCCACCAGCCACTCCGCAGGAGAAAGATATGGCAGTCTGCTTCTGTAAAGATTTACAGCCTTGGAAACCCTATGGGGCAGTTCTACTCTGTCCTACAGGGTTGCTATGAGTCAGAATCAACTTGACGGCAGTGGGTTTGGTTTGGTTTTGGTACTAGATGGCATTTGGTATTGTTTAAACATCTTATCACATTGTTGGTTCCTATCACATTGCCTTATGTAGAGTGCACATGCCATAAGGATTTCTTTAATGAATGAATGAATGGATGAATGTTGCACCATGAGTAAAGATCAGGAAAACTGTGTTCCTGACTTGGTGGAAAGTAATGCAGTGGATGTGTCCTTTAAGAGATAGAGAAGGCAGTTGGAATTTAAAAAAAAATCTTTACATAATCCTACTAAGCTATTTTCTACCACCCATCTGTCAGTTTGTTGTATTGTGGTGGCTTGTATGTTGCTGTGATACTGGAAGCTATGCTACAAGTATTTCAAATACCAGTAGGGTCACCAATGGTGGACAGGTTTCAGCAGAATTTCCAGACTAAGATAGACTAGGAAGAAAGGCCTGGTGATCTACCTTCCATGAATTAGCCAATGAAAACCTTATGGATCACAACAGAACATTGTCCAACTCACTTGCTTTGGACACATCATTAGGCAGGATCAATTGCTAGAGGAATACATCGTGTTTGGTGAAGTAGAGGGCTAACGAGGGTATGGAAGGCCGTCTATGAGATAGATTGGCACACTAACCACAATGGACTCGAACATGCTGGCAGTTGTAAGAATGATGCAGGACTGGGCAACGTTTTATTCTGTTCTACATAAGGTTACCATGAGTCGGAGTTGACTTGATAGCAGCTAATAACAACATTGAGCTATTTTACTTTTTTTTTTTTATACTTATATGAAGTACTATGCGCCAGGCACTAGTTCTTCACCACAAACCTATCCGTGATTGAGGTACTACTTACTACTTTTGAGATGAGCAAAATGAGCACAGAGAAGTTTAGTGACTCATTTAAGATCATACCTAGTAAATGGCAAAGTCAGAGTTTGGTCCCCAAGAGTCTGGCTTCAGAGCCTATGCTCTTAACCACCCTGCTTTTGATTCCTCTTCTGACTTGACCAGAGGAACGTTATGTACTCAGAAGGTTTTCTAAGCCTAGAAACAGGATTTGGAAGCAGAAGTAAGATAATTAGAGGAAAAGTATGTTACCCATGAAAGCAAAAGAGGTGGGAGAAGGGAAGGAGAATACTACATGAGATGCAGTCCTTGTGAGCCTGGAGATTTAGAGAAGAGGACGGTGAAAAGAATGAAAACAAACATTAGTCAGTATTTTAAAAGATACGTTAATTTTTTTCTCAAAACGCGAAGTAGAAAAAAAATTGCATTTGTGTTAAAAAAAAAAAAAAACCCTCTTTAAGATCTAAGCAACCAGCATCCTACAGTCAATATTCTTTCTAGAAAGATGGATTTGAGGTTGTATTTTAAAGTATTTTTGGTTACCTAGAAATATTTTTTCTTGCTGTCTTTTTATTATCATTTAGTCTATTCAAAATTGGAAAACTAAAAAGCAGCAAAAAAAGAAGGAAATTTTCAAGTTAAAGGAAAAGGCAGAGGATATACCTATGTTTCATCATAATAAACAAGATAATCAAAAGCAAAAAGAGGAAGAAAGAAAAAAACAGAAATTGGCAATTGAAGCTTGGAAAAAACAGAAAAGCATAGAAATGTCTATGAAAAATGCTTCTCAATTAAAAGATGAGGAAGAGAGAGGAAAAAAACAGCAGAGAGAGCGTCAATGCCAGTTTAAACTAAAGTTACTACTAGAAAACTATACCCAGCAGAAGAAAGAACAGGAAGAATTTTTGAGGCTTGAAAAGGAGATAAGAGAAAAGGCAGAAAAAGCAGAAAAAAGGAAAACTGCTGCTGATGAAATCTCCAGGTTTCAAGAAAGAGTGAGTAAATATGTTTCCTAAATAATTTTTAAATGCCACACATGGAGTATTACTTCCAGGTTCTACTCAGCAAAAATTTATGGAGTGCTTCTTACATATTGGGCCTGTACACAGTATTAGTTTCCCAGTGCTTCTAATTTCTAGTAGCTTATAGTCTAGTGGGAAAGATAGATGTGTAAGCAGGAGACTTCAGTAAAATGTGGTGAATCATTCGGTGGTTGAGGGGTAGACAGAGTACTTTAGGAGGTGGATGTACAGAGAGGGAAGCTTCCCACAGCTATGGGTATCAGAGAGAAGGTGATACTTAAGTTGAGTCTTGAAGAGAAAAAAAAGGGAAAGAGAGAGAAGAAATCCTCCCTAACAGAGGCAACAGCATGAGTAGCAGCTTAGAGGAATGTAACAGCATGGTTTGTGGGGGAAACTCTAAACACTTCAGTATTCTTAGGGCATCAAATAGGATGTGGGAACCAGCAGAAGAGGCTGGAAAGGTAGCCACAGGCCAGACCATGAATGCCTTATCTTCCCTGTGCAGGGGGCTGGCTTTACCCCCAAGGTGATTTTTTTTATATGCTCATTGTCCATCTCCCTGTCATAATGTAAGCTCCACGAAAGCAGAGTTTTTGCCCTTTTTATTCATCCCTGTTCCCCAGGGTCTGGTGCATTATAGGTACTTGATGTGTGCTTAAGTCAATCAAGGTTATTGCTGAGGGTGGGATTATATGTGATTTTAAACAAATATATACCAGAAAGGAGTTGTAATCTTCATCAGATAAGGTGAAATTCAGTCCAATAAGTATTAAACAAAACAAGGAAAGGCACTTTAAAATGAAAAAGGGTGCAATGAGATTTAACTGTTATAAATATCTGTGCATCAAAATACATAGTAGCAACATCCATAACACAGAAAATAAGGGAGGTACAAAGAAAAATAATAGGCAAAAGCACACTAATAGAGAAAAATTTTCATTTGTTTCTTTTAGTCCGTACATAAAAATCTTCCTACGTCACAAAAGATCCCGTACAAAAAAAAGAAAACTTATAAAACAGAAAATATTAATATAAAATGAGAACTAAGACCAGAGATACCTATATTGAAAAGTGAAAATGGGCTTAATTCACCTATTGAAAGAAAAGGAGTTTTAGATTGGACAATAAAGTAAGACAAGGGATTACTTTATGATTGTAAAGTGATTCAGAAAGGATATGCATGTTACATTTATATTCAGAAAAAATAAACCTCTTAGCCTTCATTAGAAAAGGTTAATATTGAGGCAGTATTAATGTTTAAGGTAACTTAATTTTACTTGTAAAACAACTAAACCTTGAATTAATTTCTAGTTAATTTTACTTAATTTCTTTTTTTTTGATGTTTTGTTTTTTAGGATTTACATAAACTTGAACTGAAAATTTTAGACAGACAGGCAAAGGAAGATGAAAAGGCAGAAAAACAAAGAAGACGAGCAAAATTAAAAGAAAAGGTATTGTTTACTGAGATTATTCTTATTATCGTAATTCCTTGATTTGTTAAGGATTCAGACATCAATTCTATTTTCTTTGTATCCAGCCTTATTCCTATAACACCTCCCTTAAATTTCATTCTTATTTAATTATTTACATATTAGGAAGCATAACTTAGTATAATTTAAGCAACTATTAGTTGAATTCTACCATTTCACATTTTAGGTACCACTTTTCACCCTAAATTATTTCTCTTCCTACTATCATTTTTTTCCTTCCTTCTTTCTGTGAGCCTTTCTCTCAGACTTAAGGCAGCTATAAGCACTGTTTAAGCTCACTGATGACACTCAGAACTAAAGATGTTGCTGCCCTTCATGGTTAAAGCAAAGGACTTAACCAAATCAACCAGTCGCCATTGAGTTGATTCGCTATGTGTGTTCGAGTAGAACTGTATTCTTTAGGGTTTTCAGTGGCTGATTTTTTAGAAATAGATCGTCGGGTTTTTCTTCCAAGGTGCCTCTGTTGCTGGGAGCTCCGAGTTCTGCTGGTGCAACTCCATCAGGGCCAAAAAGACAAAGACCAAGTTGGGGAGAACGGAAGGCAACTTTATTGGTTGGCCAGGCAAGGAGATGGGGGGCTTCCTGCCATCCAAGACTGCAGCTTGTTGAGGCTGATTTATATAGGCAGGATCAGTTTCAGACTACAAAGTGGCACACGTGCAGGCGTGGAGTGTTTTAGAATGAGTAAGCATTTTCTAAGACCCTGGTTGGATTACCCCCACGCAGGAGGAACTTAGTCATTTTTATTCATTAGCGTGTCAGCTCCCCACCCAGAGGCGGAGAATTTACCATGCATGAAATAATTAATGAGCTAAAGGTCATCTGGAATGGCAGGATGGAGGGCAGGACCTGTTTCAGCGGATTCTGGCTAGCCAGTGACTGTTTCTCTTTAAAGAGGTTCTGAGGAGGGAAAGAAAGAACTCTAGGAAATGGGCTGGATGAGGGGCTATCTTGAGGCTAAGAAAAATGGCTCTGTGGCTCTAGCCCTGTCTTACCTCTGGATGGACTTGAACTTCCAACCTTTTGGTTTGCAGCTGAGCTTCATTGTTTGCAGTACCCAGGTATTCCCAGCAAAGGGCTTACTGGTGGTTATTTATCCTAAATTTACTGTCTGGCCGCATCACTATCATGCTTAGCTATGTAAGTATTACATTTGCCTCATAATAGAAAGAAAAAGAGAAATAGAATATAATAAAATAATAGAAATAGAAAAAATAAACTACCAGTTTATTGATAGACTGATGTAGTCCACGTTTTATTTTAGCCAGTTGAGCATATTAGAATTTTACTGAAGAGGTTATTAATAGTTTTATTACTGTTCAGCTAATAGTAAAAATGTTTTTTAAAACTGCTGTTACCAAAGATCTTACTTATTAATACAAACTTAATAGTTCATATAAATTAACTGGCATTCATTTTACTTCTGATTACAGGTTGAAAACAATGTTAGTAGAGATCCTTCTAGGCTTTACAAACCTACCAAAGGTTGGGAAGAACGGACCAAAAAGATAGGACCAACAGGCTCTGGGCCACTTCTGTATATCCCACATAGGTAAACAAGAATTAAAATGGCTGTTCATTTTATAATAATTTAATTAACTGACATATTTTATGCAATTTCTGTATGTGTATTATATTTTGCACTAAAAAGTTAATAAAATATATATGTTTTTTTAAAGTTAACACTTAATCTGTTAAACCTGTTGCTGTCGAGTTGATTCTGACTCATAGCGACTCTATGGGACAGAGTAGAACTGCCCCATAGGGTTTCCAGGGAGTGGCTGGTGGATTCAGACTGCCTACCTTTTGGCTAGGAGCCAAGCTTTTAACCACTGTGCCATCAGGGCTCCAGATCTTAATCTGTTAGGATTTTTTTTGCTAAGTTTTCTATGTATTCTGTTAATAAAGCTATTCTCTTTTTCTCCTTAGGGCTATTCCAAGCTGGAGACAAGGATTATAGAGAAGCATATGAGATAATGAAACTGGTATTCAGTTAATGAGAATGTTAGCATACTCAGTTATGCTGGGAGATAGGGTGACTATGTTCTTTAAATATCACTAGCCTAGTCAGATTGATCATTAATTGTGCTTGCATGTGAATTGACAGGTACTAAGTTCCTTGCTGGCATTGTCATTACTAAAAGGGTATTTAATGTATATGTTGGCGTATTGATATAAAAGTTTATGTTACAGACGTTATTTAAGTGCACAGAACATTTTGAAGATTGTTTTGTCATGACATAACAAAATAAATTGGGACAGTCATTGAGTGACATTTTCTAAACCAAAATTTTTTAATTTTTAAAACTTGGAGGTAAGTTAGTTTGAATAACAAAAATGTAAAGTTTTTTTTTAAGAGTTATGAAGTACTTTTTCTAAGTTTGACAGATTGGTAATTTGGCAGTTACTACATTTTTGTGTAATAAACATTTTGTATTTGTTTAAAGCATGCTTTGTTTTATATAGAGAGTATTTATTTTAAAAACTTTGCCTCTCTCCTCACATAACATTTTAATTGTATTATGGATATAATCTTTTTAGTTTCCTTCAGCTATTTCAAATTTTCCGTCAGCCTTTTTGCACCTAATACATTTATAAAATCTTTGTGTCATTCACATCTTCCTGGCTTATGCAGTTTTCTTTTCTGATTCTGTTTATCTCAAAATTCTTTGTTCTGAAACATCTGAAATAAGCTAGCTTTGGAATCCTGTGACTTCTCTTGATGGCATTTAAAGTGGTTTAAAATTGCTAAAGTAATGTCCGTTTGGTAAAATATTAATTTTTAAATTTGCAAACTTTTGTACATGAAAAATAGAACTTAATTCAACCCAACTTTTTATATTATAAAATCTTAATTCCTAACTTTAATTCATTTTCATTTTATAGAAGGGTACCATATACATAATAAATACAAAAAAATGTGTTTCTTGCAATTTTTATCTTAGAATATCTTTACTTCTAATTTGATACTTTTAGGTCAAATGATTGTTAGAAATTTACTTTGAGTGTAGAGATCAAAACCTTTTTTTATTTTACAGTTAATATTCAAAGTAGATGTCTTTCAAATTCTGGAAACTGTATTTTGATTATAGAATTATTGGTGCAGAATGAGAGCATTGACAGAAAACATCTTTTATCAGGAATGCTCATTTTATTCTGCTTGTTCTCTGTAACTTTTTAAAATGATTTGAGGCAGTTTAGAAATAAATTAGGACCACCAAAAAAAAAAAAAAAAAAGTTGCCCATCAAGTTGTTCCAACTCATGTGTTTCATAGTTCAACTGCACTCCATAGGGTTTTCCGTGGCTGTGATCTTTCGGAAGTAGATGGCCAGGCCTTTCTTTGGTGATACCTCGGGGTGAATTCAAACCATCAACCTTTAGGTCAGTGAAAAACAAACAGAAACCATGGAAAACAAATTGGCAAGGTTGTGTGCAGAAACTGGGGCCCTCATCCATTGCTGGTGGGAACGTAAAATGGTGCAGCCATTATGGAAAATAGATTGGCAGTTATTCAAAAAGTTGAACATAAAATTACATATGACCCAGCAATCCTGATCCTAGGTATGTACCCAGAAGAAGTAAAGGCAAGAATACAGCAGAAACCTGTATACCAATGTTCATTGCAGCACTTTTCATAATAACCAAAAGGTAGCAACAACGAAGTGTCCATCAACGAATGGATAAATAAAATGTAGTATATACATACAGTGGTGTATTATGCAGCTGTAAAAAGAAATGAAGTTTTGATGCATGGCACAACGTGGATGAACCTTGAAAATTTTTTGCTGAGCGAAATAAGGGAGTTGCAAAAGTACAAATACTGTTTATGATCTCACAGGAAATAAGCAAAGATATAGAAACCAGAGATTATCAATGGTTACCAAGGGTGGCAAAGAGAGGCAAAGGGGAGGTTTGTGTTTGGGGACCACTGAGTTTATGTTAATGGTAGTAGAATGTTTTGGATGAAGATGGCAATAGTCACGGCACAAAATGAAAAATGTAATCAGTGTCACTGAGTTGTAAATATGGAAGTTGTGTTTGCAGGTGTTTTCGTGTGTTACGTTTTCACCCTAATAAAACCAAAACCAAACCCACTTCTGTCGAGTGGATTCCGACTCATAGCATCCCTATAGAACAGCAGAACTGTCCCATAGGGTTTCCAAGGCTTTAATCTTTAAGAAGCTGACTGCCACATCTTTCTCCCGCAGAGGGGCTGGTGGGTTCCAACCAGTGACCTTTGTTAGCAGCCGATCACTTTAACCACTACACTATCAACGTTTCTTTTTCAACAATAAAAAACAGTTGATGTGGAGTCAATTCTGACTCACAGCGATCCGTGAACTGCACTCCCAATTATGGAAGATAGGATAAAAACTCTGACAGGATTTGTGGGTTGGACTGCGAGGTGTTTCCCAACCTTTGGAGATAAAAGTAGAAAGGATGAGCCGTGCACTACCTAGGGAGAAACTGGAAATAAGGCGCTGCGTAAGACTCAGTTGACGGTGGCGGGTTCAATCCCCTACTCGGCCCACCACTCTCACCGCACCCTCGCGCCCTGCTGGTCGCTCCTAGCGGCTTCTTCACGACGCTCTCCAATTGTTTCCGGGTCGCGGTGGACGTTGTTTCCGGAGCAGCATGGCGGCCACGGAGGACGAGCAGTCGGCAGGGAGCAATGAGGGAGAGCGGCTGGATTTTCTGCGTGACCGACATGTGCGGTTCTTCCAGCGCTGCCTCCAGGTCTTGCCGGAGCGCTATTCTTCGCTCGAGACCAGCAGGTAACCTGTGGCCACAGAGGGACTGGTGACTTGTGGCCACGGCCCCAGCAGAAAGGCGCAGCGGAACCTGACAGCTAACCGGGCGTCCGCAGGAGGCTGCGCCGCCGCCCACCCGGCACCTTCGCTCTGGGGCCAGCCTGCGGTGACTCTCACTCCCCCGAGTTACGATGGGCGAGTTTAGAATTTCCAGTTTTCGCCTTTTTCACTTATTACTCATTTTTCCTGTCATCCTGAGCTTCCTTTGTATTCTTTTTCCTAAATCCTGTGAGTCACCACTCTGAGTATTTGAGACAGTTTTTGCCTCATTATTTCCGAGTATAAAAGGGAAAAGACGAAGCGTTTCTCGTTGGTGTTATAGATAAATAGCCTCTCCTGTGCTTCTCTTTCCTCCCCCAAAGTCATTAACTCTTAATTGAATGTCTGTATGATGTTTAGTGTATAGGAGCAGCAGAGAGCCTCTAAGTTCTGAGTAGAAATAAACTTTCCATCATAGTAAACTAATGGTAAAAGAAGACTGGCAAAAGGAGATGCAGTGTCGTATGAAACAGCCTGTTAAAAGTATGTTTGGAGTAGCGTTGATAAAGTTGGAGTTGACTGAAGAATGTGATTTGGCAAAGGATAAACTGGATTAGTCATTCAGAGTACAAATTTGGGGATGAGAAGAACAAAAGAAGGCGGCGATCTTTGCTCCGCATTGCTGCGTTCTGTAGTGAGACTCCAAAGCTGCATGGGACTTGAGTGGGAAAGAGACAGCAGAATGTTTTTGCTCTGCTCTCTTCCCACATTTTTGAGCTGCTAGCCTCTGGTATATTTTGAACAGTGCATGAGTGGGTCAGTTGTGGGAGTTTTGTAAATTATTTCTGCACACAGTGGCCAAGAAATATTTTTTGTGGTTACTGCTGGGTACAGCTGAACAAGAAAAGGCCTTTCATTAGTTTTGCACTGTATGTTAGTATAGCTTTTGTGGGAGCATATAGGAGGGGAGGCACCTAATCCAGATTTCTTTAGAGAGGCCATCTGTAATCACCCTTCCCGGAAGAAATCCACTGCAGACACCACGTGAAATAATACACTTATTGGTTTTTGTTGTAATATCTTTCTTTCACATTGGAATATAAACTTCATGAAGGCAAGATCCTTGTCTGTCTTGTTCACCTCTGTAACACTAGGGCTGTAACTATGTTAGCCATTACTCCCATTTGGCTATTTAATATGGTAGCCACTAGCCCCATTTGGCTACTTTAATTTAAAATAATTAAAGTGAAATAAAAATAAAAATTCATTTCCTCAGTTTGCACTAACCACATTTCAGATGTTCACTCACCATTTTGGCCAGTGCTACTACATCTTATATTGGAACATTTCCAGAAAGATCTATTGGACAGCACCGCTCTAGGGCCGTGAACAATATCTGGCATATGAGAGGTACTAAGTAAATATTTGTTTAATGAATGTGAGCTGAGCCCTGAAGGATGAACAGATTCTGGCAAAAACAGGAGTGAAACATTATTTGTATTCCTTTCTCCATGCATACTGACTGACTACCAGAGCTCATACCTAGACCTAAATTAAGATTTCCAAAACCTAGTCAGTTGATTGTGGTGATATGGGATGTTAAAAAATATGTTAATAAATCACATTTAGAGTTTTATTGTGATTAATTTTATGTGAATTCAGAGCATTTTGATAAATTTTTCCATTTTTGTTACATTGTGATTGTTAAACAGTTTAACTTTGCTTGTGGCTATAATTATAGGTCTGTGGTTGCATTTTTGAAATGCCAGTTTGTTTTACTCATCTATTCTGTATAATTCCAGCATGGATAAAACCACACAGACCAAACATGTTGTCGGTAACTATAATTCTGCTCACAGCGTAAGTAAAACAGCAAAAATTACCTGATTTAACAACTTGAGTATAATCTTAGGATCTACACTAGGGGTTCTATATTAGATAACAGATGTATAACACCTTGGTGCATTGGTTAAGAGATATTAATTATATTCTCTTTTATGCCTAGTGTTTCTCACTTGGATAGAATATTTTTTAAATGATTTTCGGTTGTCTTATAGCTCATGTAATCAAATAATCACATTTAAGATAACCTGCAGGTACCAATTTTTGTACTGATTTTAAAATTTTTCAGTTTTTCTCCCACCTGATTCGCAGTGCTTACTTTCCTTAGTTTAGCATCCAGTCCTTTTGTGGTTTGTGTGATTCATAACAGACTTTAAGATGCTTGTGAAGAAGTCCCAGACTTTTAAGCAAGGGTGACTGGTCACAAAATTTCTACTGATACCTAAAGTTTTAAGACACTACAATGCTTTTGCTAGTATACTCACCCATTATTGACAATACAGTTCCTACTGTGTGTCTGGCCACTGAGGACTTAGGTTAAACAGTGATTTAGGTGTTCCAGTATTTATTTCTTATTACTGATAGAAATGAAACAGCTCAGGAAGGCTAATACTGGACTGGATATTTAGACACATTTTCTCGTCCTGCATTTTTGTGAAATTATTCCATTTCCCTGCTTCTCGTAGTCTGACAGATAGCAACAAATTAGAAAATTGAACTTTTTCTGATGATCATGGCTTTATGAAAATAAAGTATATTGTTTGCTGCTTCATCTGAGGTTTTCTTTTTTATTAACTTCTGAAAAGTGGTAGTTACTAGTTAACCCACTTACTGGTTCAGTGAATATTAAAGCTTGAGTTGTGAGCCTTACCAATAGGTTTCTTTTCTTCATGAGTGGTTTGGAAATTTTTGTTTGTTTTTGTGTGTGTGTGGTTATATGTTATTGTTGCCATTTGTATTTGGGTAATGGGAATTATACTTTTTATTGAGGAACAAAATATTAACCATTTTCTATTATTTTATTTCTACTGGTGGCAACCTCACTGTTCTAGAAGGGTTTAGGTAATTAACCTATATTTTATACAGCATTCATGATTTACCTAGTCTTTCCATTCTCAAGTCCTAGCTTTTCCCTCTGTCTATCCTATGTTGTAACCAATCTGCTGCCTTCCATTCCCTAGCTATTCTGTTTTTGTTTTTTCATGTCCCCCCTTATCTCAAGTATGTCACAGTCTAGCAGTGTATCTCGCAGAGTGTGGTGGTGATGGTGGGAGGCTCTTAATGAGTAAAATTGGGGGTACTTATTAAAATGCCCGTGCCTGGGTCCCTTCCCAGATCTGCTGCGTTGGAATCTCTGCAGGCCTGTGAGTCTACGTTATAACAAGCATCCCATGTGGTTCTGATACACACTAAAGTTTAAGAACTGTTTGCCTGATGGGAGAAAAGATATGCAAACAGCTTATTACACCAATGCTTCCCAACTTTAATGTGCATGTGAAGCATCTGGGGGATCTTCTTAAAAATGTAAATTCTGATTGCATAGGTCTCCGGTGAGGTCTGAGATTCTGCATTTCAAAAAGCTTTCAAGTGATGCTGATGCTGCTGATCCCCTGACCACACTTGGAGCAGCAAGACATTATAAAACAGTTTGTATATGCATCATGGGAGCACCTAACTAGCTCCACCTGATGAGAGCCAGGGACTCAGGGAACCCCTCCTTGAGGAAGTAAAGTTGGAACTAAATATTAAAAAATGTGTTCCAGTTTGGTGGGGAAGAGTATTACAGGAAAATGAACAATAAGATTAAAGGCAATTGAGTGAGTGTTGAGCAGAGAAGCTTCAATCAGTTGTCTAATAGTAATTCAGAATGTAAGGTGGATGTGGTAGGATAGTCTGGAAAGATAGACTTGGGCCAGATCACAGAGGGATTTGTGTGTCATGCAGGGCCAGATTAAGGCATGTGAGGGCCCTAAGCACTGATAATCTGTGGTGCCCCCTCCTCTGTTTACTTACGTATTCAAACGGGATATGCGAGTTATATATATACAAGTGTATGTGTGTGTGTGTGTGCCCCCATGATGCTGAAAGCAGAGAATACCAGAAAGATGTTTACCTGTGTTTCATTGAGTATGCAAAGGCATTATTCGACTTTGTGGATGATAACAAATTATGGACAACATTGCAAAGGATGGGAATTCCAGAACACTTAATTGTGCTCGTAAGGAACCTGTGCACAGATCAGGAGGTAGTGGTTTGAACAAAACAAGGGGATACTGCGTGGTTTAAAGTCAGGAAAGGTGTGTGTCAGGGTTTTATCCTTTCACCATACGTATTCAATCTGTATGCTGAGCAAATAATCCAAGAAAGTGGACTATATGAAGCAGACAGCATCAGGATTGGAGGAAGACTCATTAACAACCTGCGTTATGCAGATGACACAACCTCACTTGCTGAAAGTGAAGAGGACTTGAAGCACTTGCTGATGAAAGTCAAAGACTACAGCCTTCAGTATGGATTACACCTCAACATAAAGAAAACAAAAATCCTCAAAACTGGACCAATAAGCAACATCATGATAAATGGAGAAAAG
The DNA here is from genome assembly GCF_000243295.1 of Trichechus manatus latirostris. Lineage (NCBI taxonomy): Eukaryota > Metazoa > Chordata > Mammalia > Sirenia > Trichechidae > Trichechus > Trichechus manatus. The sequence goes on from NW_004443983.1 coordinate 6,755,302, forward strand.
ATTGAAGTGGTCAAGGATTTCATTTTACTTGGATCTACAATCAGCACCCATGGAAGCAGCAGTCAAGAAATCAAAAGACATATTGCACTGGGCAAATTTGCTGCAAAAGACCTCTTTAAAGTGTTAAAGATGTCGACCTTGAAGACTAAGGTGCACCTGATCCAAGCCTTGGTGTTTGCAGTTGCCTCATATGCATGCAAAAGCTGGATAATGAATAAGGAAGATCAAAGAAGAACTGATGCCTTTGAATTACAGTGTTGGCGAAGAATACTGAATATACAATGGACTGTCAAAAGAACAAACAGAATCTGTCTTGGAAGAAGTACAGCCAGAGTGCTCCTTAGCGGCAAGGATGATGAGACTTTGTCATACATACTTTGGACATGTTATCAGGAGGGACCAGTATCTGGAGAAGGACATCATGCTTGGTAAAGTAGAGGGTCAGCAAAAAAGAGGAAGACCCT
>NW_004443983.1:6755865-6772336 GCF_000243295.1 Trichechus manatus latirostris
TAGGGTTGCTGTGAATTGGAACTGACTCGATAGCACCTAACAACAAAAATATATATATGTATGTGTGTGTATGTCTTAGCTATCCATGATGTAACTTCATTTTAAGTGTGATTATAATGTTAGTGATTGAACACAAAATTGGCATATGCCATTTTAGTAGAATGAGATAAACTGGTTTATAAAATTTTTAGTGGATGTAGGGTGCTAGGATTTTTATTATATACCATATTTTCTACGAAAAGAATATTCTACATATTCTGCAGCAAAGAAAATGAATCTGTGAACTTAGTTATTTTAACAATCAATATAAAATTCTGATCTCCCACAATGGAAAATTGACTTTTACCAATTTTGCTTTAAACAGCTCATACTTCAGTTTTGATGCTTGTTTTGTAATAAATGCTATAATTATAAATGAACAAATGAAAAGATGTCGTAAAAGAAGTTAATGATCAGAAAACATTACAACACATTACTCTATTTTTAGATAGATCTTTTATCTCTAATGTTACAATTAAAAATATTTCTATTTGATCTTACAAATTCTTCAATGATTTTATCATAATTAAGCTGCCAAACAATACCTACTTCCATACATAATAAGGATAATGAATCAAGTCTTTCTTGAATCATTGTTGTATGCTGAGGGTTTTTGAGTCTCTTTAGGGACGAAAATGAATGCTGTGTTGTGCAGTTTGTGATCATTAAAATTAGGAATATATGTAAAGCGATTTCAACATTGGAAAATACACATTGTATTTTATCTTCTATTATGGAATCATACATGCCTACATGAATAAAATTTGTCTTTACTGAATCTGTAAACCTTGTTCTCATGTAAGAATGAAATTGTCACACTTTTCCATAAAGATTTGTATTTAAGTCATAGGGATAAGCCTGCACTGATTTCTTAGGTGCCTTCATGCATTCTTCATCAGGTATATCCACATTGTTTAAGAAGGAAAATCTATTTGAAAGAACTTCATTCACTTTCGCCCCTCTTTTCATGCAGGATTCAAGTGTGTCAATGATGATATAGTATGTGGTTACACGAAATTGATATATGGCAGTCAGTGGTATTTCTGGAGCGCTTTTGTCTTCTATTTGTTTCTAATGCTTCTACAACAGTGAACTGTTTGATAATCAGTATTTGGCAGTATTTCTTTTGTTGCGTTTTCAAAATTTTCCAAATCTCTTAAATTATGTAAATACCTTTGTTAATGACTGGTAGAGATCTGTGCATGTCTTTAGATGTGCTTCTGAATCTTGGAGAGCTTGACTTATCTGATGAAGATGCTACAATATATTATTCCATATAACCCTACATAAATACATACTCGAGTGTTTGCATTTTGTTGGTAATGTTTTCGGCTTCTCTTTTGGTATCTCCTTTTTGTGTCTGATCTTCAGCAATATTTTCTAAGGCATCTAAATTTGAATGTAGTATTCCAGGATTACACTCATTGCTACAGCATGCGCTTCCCAATATGTATTAGAAAGACATTTTAATACCTGATTGTTGCCTAAATATGTTTTAAGAGCTGCCTGTCAGTGAGTAGAGGCAGCAGAAAATGTGTAGAGTCACTGACCAGTAGGAAAAAAAACCAGCTGCTTCCCAACAACAATTTACTCTGCTATATCCGACAAGATTAAGTGAATGCACAGCATGTGGTGTGAAAATTGCATATTCATTATGTTCTAAAATTTTTTGTTGCATGCCTTTATAACGCCCTGACATTGGCAGCATGGTCATAGGACTGGTCTCTGCTCTTAGAAAATCAGTTTTGCAAACTTCACGTAAATAGTGAAGTACTTGATTTGCAATTTTTTCACTGGCATGACTTTTTAAGCTAGTAAATGTGATAAATCGCTCGACAGTTTTCCATCTTTTGGAGACAAGTATCTTAAAACAATACTTAGCTGATCTGTATGAGAGAGATCAGGAGTGGAATCTACAGACAAACTGAAATATCCAGCTACAGTTATTTCACTGAAAATAATTGACTGAACTTTATCACCTAAGTATATTAATTCTTCACACATTGTTTTAGATATATACAGTGGGTTGCTCTTTCCTGTGTTGCCATATGTTGAGATGTAACCTGCTAAAAATGGGTCAAACTGAAAGCAATTTCAAGTAAACCCAAAAGATTTCTGTTTTATGGGGACCCAAACACTTCATTTCTTCCCGAAAAGATAATCCACGTTCAGCGATTGTTATAATGATAACTATGCATTGCAAAATGGCTTTCTAATACTGACATCCTTCATTAACTTGTATTTCCAGTTCATGAGATAAGCCAAAACCATGTCTTTGGTTTAAATATGACAACATGTAATCTCTGTGAGTTGAACTGTTTTCATGTTTATCAGTCATATTCAAGTTGCGCCAATCAGTAAATCCATCTGTAGCAAATCACAAATTAAATGATTTGGGACTAAATCAACGTACAGAGCCGACTGAGGGAGAATACCATAGCCACTCCCTCTTATAGTTTTCGCCATTAGCTTTGTACCCTAGAAATATATTCTGGCTACTAGAAATATATTCTGGCTACAGAACCTTGTCTGTTTACCGTGCAGAAATTTTCGACACGGATTTTCAAGTGTTTCAGTAGGATGTTTACAGTCACTTGGCCCTGTTTCGATCCAATAATTTACATCATTAGAAGAAAAATTATTCCAGAAAGCAGGATCTGTATTTCTGTTTTTTATGGGATCTGCGGATGCCACAATTTCAGGTTCTAAAATAGTTTCACTTTTCTACACCATTAATTTTTTTACTATAGTAATGAATGGATGTAGAATTTGGAAAAAATTCTGTTATATTCGTATTGCTATTTATAATTTCAGCACTAGCAGTATTAGTACAACAATTTGCACCCATTAAACTCAAGCATTCAGCAGAAGTCTTCTGATTCATTACATTTTAAAGGTAGTTAATTTTGGGATTGTCTTTAGGGATTCACAGATCATTTTCTTTTTATCTTCTGCAAGGTTTCATTTTTGTGCTCCACTTAGTTGTTGCCATTTCATTTTTACCTGCATATAAAGTTATGTCACTTTTTAAATTTGGTTCTATTGTAGCAAATAAATTTGAATAATTGAAAGTAAATAAAATTTATAAAATAAAATTTACATTCGTATTTGGATGTTAACACAGACATTTATATTTGAAAATTATTAAGTAAAAAAATTGGATTTGAGCATGTAATTTTGTTCTCCAAGTCTGAGATAGTCAAAAGAAATAGTATTTACACGGCAGTCGGAAGTAGTTTTATTTGTTGTACTATGTTTGTTGGTGGGCCGTTCGCAGATCTCCATGAGTGTTTTTCATCTTGAGATAGTATTTTAAGACTTGCGCACTCACTTTGCATCCTTTGATGCTGTGTCTTCTCAGTTCATTGCATTACTGCTGATACCCTATGGGGGCAAGAGCAATCACAAAGAGCATGATACACATACAAGAGTATGCTCAATCTGAAGACACAATTTGGTTCACCTCGCACAGGACTAGGTATGTCACGAGTCATTTGATTATAGTGCCGCTGGCATATTCTAATGTGGTTAACAAGAGATAACTGAATGTGAGGTTATACCCAATAGGTCCAAAATGAAAAGGAAAATATAATTATTATCATATACAAAATTTATAAAATGTACATTCTAGTTCTTTGTGGAATTGTTCAACTACCATATCCGGAGATACATACATAATTGATGTAATGATAGCACCAGTTCTCAAAGAGCAAGCTTGTTTTGCGAGTCATAACAATACCAATCAACTTCTTAGAAGAAAATCAGTCTGAAGGGAAATGGAAAATAAAATATATTTATATAATATTATCTAAATATTCATTTAATTTATTTCCTTGAAGGATTGTTCAATTTCCTAATGAGATACATAAATATTCTGACAAAATATAAATGCAGTGTTCTGGTAAATGCCCTTTGTGGATTTCTTGGAAGACGAATTTAGAAACACACTCGTTGCAAAACAGTCATATTTTGCACAGTAACTAAACATTGAATTTTGCATCCTCTTAATGTGCCTGATACCTCATTTATTAGCATATATAAAGTAATAGATTATTAGCATATATAGAGTAATATCAAGCACTGTGTCCCATACAACAGACAATAAAACTCACTTGATAAGTAAATTAAAACTTTTCATGTTAGATAAATATTAATATTGCTAGTATATTTTGACATTTGCTATGTTAGTATTATATTATTACTCATGTTAGTATTAAATGTATGCTAGATTGTGTCCATGTGTATGCCAAACATATTTTAAAGTTATAAATATTGTTTACAAAACTTAGGACATAACTCTGTATGTAAATGCTACATAGTTGTAAAAGTAACTTGATTGAATTCATTGCAATGATCGACTTATTTGAGTTCCCTCAGTTTTGTGCATCATCTGGGACTGGCATTCCCATTAGTTGTTTACCAGGACGTGCGCAAGAGCATACCCTTGTGTTTGTGTCATGGCAAAGAGGGTTGCTGGCCCTGCTGGCTGGAGCTGCTGGATCAGCAGGCATGGATATATATATATATAAGATGGTTTTGTCAAAATGGATCAGAGACCTGTTATCTATTAATATAATCTGTCCTTGCCCAGTAACCGCTCATGTTGGATCCAGTTGCATATTGGGTGAATAGCAACAGTTAGACTTGACACACACACACACACCCCAAACCTCTTGTTTATTAGAAAAAAATAGTATACTCCCAAGAGACCCACCAAGAGAAGGAGTTTCAGTTACACAGGAGGAGACTGGCGGAGACAGATGTCAACGTAGGTGTTGAAGTGGTAGGGGCCTCGTAGCTTAAACAACCTTGCACGTGGGCACTTTGGTGACTGTGCATGAACTTTATTTCCAGCTGGCACATTCTCATGCACTGTAGTTGTTATCATTTGCATTTAGTGCCCTGCCCCTCCCTTCCACTGCAGTGCTCACATTTCCTTGTATCCTGTCTACTTGACATCTGTGGATTTTTGCTTTGGACAACTGGTGTCCTGTTTTGTTGATGCCCAAGCACTTACCTTTTTTGGTAATCCATCTCTGGTGTCATGTCAAGGAGCTTGAATTCCATATGATGGGAAGTCGCCAAACAGTGGCTCCTTATGGTCAGATAAGCATTTCTGAGTGATTATTGTATTTGAGATTGACTGTTGTAGTGAATGGGAAAAAACCAGAACCAGGGAGACCAATAAGGAAGCTGATGACTGTAGTCCAGGAAAGGTGCTGGGGTAGTGGAAGTAGGAATAGAAAGGAGGAGATGGAGGAAGGAGGAATCCCAGGATTCTCAGATTGGAACTGGTCTAGAGAACAAGAGACAGAAGGTTTACAAAGGAAGAAGATGGTTTCTATAATAGCACATGTCACATAGATACTTACTTATTTCCCATATAATTTAACCTACCTAAGGTTAGAAGATTTGTTTTATTCATTTTTGTTAAATGACACCTAACCTGTATTAGATGTTCAGTAAATGTTATTGAATAATTATGATGGTGATAGTAGAAAAACTATTTTGTATGTAAAATAGTTTCAAAGATGTGCAGCTATTGTCACATCACACTTACCTAAAAATATTTACTAGATGAGTCAGCCATATATAACAGATGAAGAATAAGGTTTAAAGTTCTAGAATTCACGCAGTCTTTTAATCATTCGTTGCATAATATTTATTGGGACTTCTGTGTGCTAGTGCAGTGCGTGCGATTAATTACTTTCGTGTGTGGCCTTTTTACCCATGGTCTTGTAACTCCCACCCAGGTGATTGGGCAGGACTGTGTGATAGGATAATTGTGGTTTACCAAAGGGATTGGTCAGTTTTGCCTTAAAAGAGAGCCAATTCCAGAGCAAAGAGGAGGATCCTAACACCACCAAGGAAGAACAGCCAGGAGCCTGTTCTGGTTTAGACCCAGAATCCATGTGCTGAGAAGCTCCTCGGAACAGGAGACCGAGAGACAGAGAGCAAGCTGCAACCCTGAAAATGGTGAGAAGCAGTGGCAGGAGAGACCCAACAGCAGGAGATGGCGTGTTGGGCCTTCCAGCCCATGGAGAGAGAAAGCTGAGTGCCTCTGGGGAGAGGCCTAGGGCCAGGGAGAGGCATGTCTGCAAGCACAGTTGGGAAGAGGCTGTCCTGATGGAAGAACTATATTCTGAGTGTTCCTGAGCCTGAATTGTAACTGTTAAACTTCCCTAATAAACCCCATAATCATGAGTATGGTCTGTGAGTTCTTTGTGGCCATTGCTATGAATTATCGAACCCAGCAGAGAAGCAGAGTGCTGTGCAAGGGATTGTTGGTGTCAGAATTGGTAAAGATGGTGGAGAGAGGAGGCTTGTCTGACCTCCATCTCATGAGAGTCAGCCGTGTTCTGTTGATCTTGGTTTTCCTTCCCCCTTGTGGGGTTGGAGGAGGTCAGACACTGTCCCCATGCCGTTTTTATATTTTAACTTAGTATTTTAACTTCATGATCAATTCTGATGTATCCTTTAAGCCTAAGACTCTTTTCTTTTACTACTGTCATCAATTTTATTGAGCATCTGTGTTCTTATTTCTTAATGTAGCTACTTGATACAGTTTTAGAACTCTTTAAAGTTTAGTCTATGAGAACTAGGCAGGAATGGAATCCATGGTTAAAGACACTTGTAGTTGCCATTTGTAAAGGAATTGTATTAGAAAGGGACAGAGCATGTGATCCAAAGGTTGGGTATCTAATCATAAAGCACTGTTGCCAGTTTTACCCCCAAATTGTCACTCATTGCTGTAGCCTAACAGCATTTACTCATTCAGTGGCATAGGAAAATCTGTCAATAAGGTTAAATCTTTTTCTCCCCTTCTTGGGCTGTTTCTTTTTTTCTTTTGTTCTTATTTAATCTTTGTTTCTTTTGTTCTACTGCTTAAGCCTGGAAAACTTGAAGTATTTGGAGACATTATTTAGTACCTCCCATCTGCAGATTGATCTGCTAGTAAAATAACTTGATTTGGGGGGGACATGTTATGTTTTCATCCATGTAAGATAAACTTTTTATACGTACAAAGGCTTTGTACAATACCACCTTTGGGGAGTAGGAGAAGGGGCAGGAAAACATACTCCCTTTGACTTTTCAGGCTACACACTCAGAGTGAATTCTAGGGAAAAGAAGATGTTCTCCAAAGGAAGTTGTAAAATAAAAATAATTTTACTGGCCTGGGTTTATAATTATCCCTATATACGCTTGCACCAGGGCTGGCAGCGCAGCAGTTTATAAGCCAAGTAGCAGTCATCTGGCACCATACCTATTACTGTGGAGTCTATTCCAACTCATAGTGACCCTATAGGACAGAGTAGAACTACCCCATAGGGTTTCCAACGTTGTAATCTTTGCAGAAACAGAATGCCACATCTTTCTCCCTTGGAGTAGCTGGTAGGTTCAAACTGCTGACCTTTCAGTTAGCAGCAGTCATTTAACCACTGCGACACCAGGGCTCCTTGGGCACCATAAAATCTTACATTATTTCTCTCAGAGACCCACAGCCCAAAATTCCTTTTGACTTGGTTACAGGGCTACTTGAGAACTCTGAGCAGAGCCTTGGTGGCTCGGTGGCTAAGAGCTCAGCTGCTAACCAAAAGGTGGGCAGATTGAATCCACCAGCTGCTCTGTGGAAACCTAATGGGGCAGTTCTTCTCTGTCCTGTAGGGTTGCTGTGAGCTGGAACTGACTCGACGGCAATGGGTTTGGTTTTTGCTTTTGAGAACTCTGATATGACCAGATAAGGAATTTTTAGTCTTTCTTGGAGGCCAGACATTTGCCCCTAAGTGATTTCTTGGTTCTCTCTGCTAGCCATTGCTGGACACTTCTGATAAACATAAGCTATTCACTTTCAGTGTGTTAATCTTATAAACCTAACAATCTCAACTGCTGAGTTGAAAATTGCTGGACTTTCAGGAGCCATTAATAATTAGGTATGCAAGATACTTAAAATTATCATCAAATAGTTACCACCAGATGATTGATTTCTGGTATTTGATACTTTTAAGTGAAATGCATTCATATACAGAAGCAAGTAAAGTGAAAAATCATTTAGATAACCTTTATATACAGATAGCAGTATGACTTTAGAGCAGGATTTTTCAACCTCAGCACTATTGATATTTTGTGTAGGGCCAGAGGCCTAACTGGGGTGCAAGCAGGCATGTGTGCCCTGGGCACCACTTGAGGCAGGGCGCCAATTAGTTTCTATTGGCCATGACTGTTTCCATCACCAGCTGTGAGAGATCATTCTGCAATTTAACACTAATTGCCCTAGGTGCTATTTTCTGTAGTTAGGCCGCTGTGTGCATCGTCTTGTGTATTGTAGAATGTTTAGCAGCATCCCTGGCTTCTGACCCACTAGATAACCAGTAGCACCCTTCCTCCATTTGTGACAACCAGAAATTGTTTCCAGATCTTAAAAGCTTGTGAGCTGCTGTCTAAGATACTCCACTGGTCTCACCCCATCCTAGAGCAAGGGAGAATGAAGAAAATCAGACACAAGGGAAAGATTAGTCAAAAGGACTAATGGACCACAACTGCCACAGCCTCCACCAGACTAAGTCCAGCACAACTAGATGGTACCCTGCTACCATCACCAACTACTCTGACAGGGATCACAATAGAGGATCCCAGACAGAGCTGGAGAAAAGTATAGAACAAAATTCTAACTCACAATAAAAGACCAGACTTACTGGCGTGACAGAGACTGGAGAAACCCCGAGACTGTGGCCTCCAGACACGCTTTTAGCTCAGTAACGAGGTCACTTCTGAGGTTCACCCTTCAGCCAAAGATTAGACAGGCCCATAAAACAAAACGAGAGTAAAGAGGCACACCAGCCCAGGGACAAGGACTAGAAGGCAGGAGGGGACAGGAAAGCTGGTAATAGGAAACTCAAGGTTGAGAAGGGGAGAGTGTTTATGTGTAATGGGCTTGGTAATGAAAGTCATAAAACAGTAGGTGTACTAATTGTTTAATGAGAAGCTAGTTCTGCAAACCTTCTAATGTACAATAATAAAAAAATACAAAAAGATCTCAGCAAAAAATAATAAAAAATTATATGTATCATACATTCAGGTTATTAATACTTCAGTAATCTAATAAAAATTCTGAAATAAATAAAACGACCAAAAAAGAAAAGTTTCTGGACATTGCAGAATATCGCCTGGAGGGCAAAATACACAGTTGAGAACCACTCCTTTAGAGCAATGTTTCTAAAACCTACCTGCCTATTAGAATCACCTGAGGAGCTTTAAACAAAACAAAACAAAACAAAAAAAAAAGGGGGGGGGTAGGTTCCCAGACCCCTCCTCTCACCCAGAGATTCTGAATTAATTGTTCTGGAATAGGGCCTGGGCCTCCATAGGTTTTGTTGGTGGCGATGTAGTTGTCATCTGTTTGTTTTTAAGCTGATTGTAATGTGTAGTCAGGTTTGAGAAGCATCGCTATGGCGAAGAGCACCACAGTTCCACTCAGAATTCAGGAGTAGTTTTAATTCGTTTGAAGTCTTGAGTAAATTTCTTGAATTCTTTGGATTTCATTGTCTTCAGCTAGAAAATTAAAGACCAGACTAGATAATTTCTAAAGTTCTTATCATAGAAAAGAATACCAACTTATTGTAGCAGTTTGGATATGCTTGCCTATTATGTCATTTTTACTGACAGGAAGATCCTGTTTTATCCAACCTCAAGTCCTTCATGTTGTTCTCCACTTTTATCTCTATCTTAGTCATCTAGTGCTGCTATAACAGAAATACCACAAGTGGATGGCTTTAACAAACAGAAGTTTATTCTCTCACCATCTGGTAGGTTAGAAGTCCAAATTCAGGGTGCCAGCTCCGGGGAAGGCTTTGTCTCACGGCTCTGGGGGAATGTTGTCATTGATCTTCCCCCTGGTCTGGGAGTTCATCCGAGCAGAAACCCTGAGTCCAAAGGACACGCTCTGCTCCCGGTGCTGCTTTCTTGGGATAAGAGGTCTCCCGTCTCTTTGCTCACTTTCTTTTATATCTCAAAAGAGATTGGATTAAGACACCAATCTAATCTTGTAGATCTCATCAATATAACTGCCACTAATCCATCTCATTAACATCATAGTGATAGGTTTACAACACATAGGAAAATCACATCGGATGAAAAATGGTGGACAATCCCACAATACTGGGAATCATGGCCCAGCCAAATTGCTACACATATTTTTGGAGGACACAATTCAATCCATAACAATATCTTCTTTTTTGCTTTTTTGTATAATAATGCATTAATAAACTAAATTATTAGATGTTTAATTTTATCTGACTATAAAGATAATTTTCACTTTGTGGATTACATTAAAACTGAAAACCCTGTTAGAGCTCTCCAGGAGAGTGTGTTAGATGTAGTATTGCAGTTCTTTATTTGTTAGCTAATGCAATAAGTATTTGAGTGCAGATCTTATCTCATGAGACGTAATTACCACCAAGAGCAATGATTTTCAAAATTGTCTGCTGTTGTGTGTAGATTTTCACCATGTCTAAAGTATCATTTTGTTTTGGAGAAGACGGTTTCCCTGGGAGCAAAAAAAGGTTGCCAACCAACAACCTCAACAAAAGGCTTGATAGAGTACGGTTAGATCCTAAGGTCATTGTTACTCCTGTCCCTCCAAATCAAGGAAACCTTCAATAATAACAGTCAACCAAACCCATTGTCATCAAGTCTGTTCTGACTCATAGTGAACCTGTGGGACAGGGTAGAACTCCCCATAGGGTTTCCAAGGCTGTAATCTTTATGGAAGCAAACTGCCACATCTTTCTCCTCCTGAGTGCCTGGTGGGTTTGAACTGCTTACCTTTTGGTTAGCAGCTGAGTGCTTTAGCCACTGCACCACAAGGGCTGCTTAATACCTTCCATTTACTGAGTGCTTGTGGGCCAAGTAAACACAGTGACTGTGAGGTATAGTCGTGATTTACAGGTAAAGAAACAAACTTGGAAAGAGCCTCGTGGCTGGAAATTGTCAAACCTTGGATTTGAAACTATCTTCATTTGACTGCAGAGTCTGAGTTCTGAACTATTGTGTAACACTGCTTCCCACATAAACGGTTCTGCCAACCTTAATTTAATTCTGATGTTATCCAGATAATCTTCTCCCTTACTAGGTGCATCTCAGTGGATGGTTAGAATTAAATTGAAATTATATATGAGAAATTTCCTAGCTCAGTGCCCAGTGCACCATTAATAGTTTCTCAGTAGTGTTAAGTTTCCCAAGTATATATTGTTCTTAGGCATACCATTATCTCATTATTTTTTGTTTTTGTCCTTAAGCTTTGGTTGGAATTAAATTACTCTCTGATTTCTCCTCCTGTTGTCTAATGGATCACAGCCTTTTCAACCAGGGATCAGAGAGAGAATTAAGCCCTGTAAAAAACTAAGTGGCTGTTTTCTCGTTTCTCTTAAAGTTGGTACATACTGCCATTGTGGATGCACAGGAGAGAAATTAATTTATTAATACAAGGGCTGCCTTAGGATATAAAGGCTTAATTCTCAGTTGAAAAGGCTACAGAGTTCTTGCAGCTGCTCTATTACAAGATTTTAGACCAGATAATTTGTATTATTAGTTTATTAGGATTAGTTATAGGAGTAATTAGAATATGGAAATGAGGTAACAGTGCTCTAGCAAGGAACATTATAGGTTGCATCTCAACATGAAAGGAAGTATACATTTCAAACTCTTATGTGAAAAGCAACCGTTAATATACTACTTTTCATACAACAACACAAGGTTTAGATCTCTGACTCAGTGTACAGTCTTGGAGGAGGAGGGTATTGCCTTACAGTTTTTATTCTATTGAAAAATTGTTCTCTGGGAAAATGGAGTTTAAATGCCTTTGTATCTATTTTTAAAAGCGTTCCCTATTTCTCAAAGTTTAATTTAAAATTCTTCCAAGGAATCACACTATTCATAAACAAATTTGAGGAAAGGTAATTTTGTCCTGACTTTCCGCAAGAATTAAACACCAGCAGTTAAGAATAATTTCTTGGCAAGTGAGTAAAAATTGAGATTTTTGTATGTTTTCCAGCCTTTTGTCTGTATTTGTATTGAACAGGTACGGGGAGTTCTTATATTTAAATCCACTTTTAGCCTTCAAGTTGCTGATATTCTGGCTTCAGTGAATTCATGTATGCCTCAGTTGAGTGGTGTTGGTTTCTTTCCCTTCTTAATCTCTAAATGTCCCTTTTTAAAAAAATTGAAACAAAGGTTTGACTCATATTATTAAATTAAAAGAATAAATTGTGTGTAGTGGCTTTTGCATGGAGTATTTTTAGAACTGTTGTAAAATTAGAATGAGTTAATTATTTTTCTGGACCAGAAAGAGTTAAGTGGCTTTATGGTTAAAGATGGAATTTTACTTTTTTTCTTTTAGGTTGACAATTGCATTTTTTGCACTCTCCGGGCTGGATATGTTGGATTCCTTAGATGGGGTGAACAAAGATGATATAATAGAGTGGATTTACTCCCTGCAGGTCCTTCCCACAGAAGACAGTGAGTGAGTTTTTAGCATTTTATGTTTTAGTGTGACTAGTTGTGCCTGGCATATCATGTGCTGGACTAGCAAATCTTAATATTTATTCATATGTTATTATGTAATACATTTTATTCTTCTGTGCTTTCCCTGTAATACAACACTGTCATTCTGTTCAAATACAACACTTAACAAATCTAATGATCCATCTCTTAAGAGAACAAATTAGAGTTGTCTGGAATTAAAATAGAGATGGTGATTTAGTATCAACCCTCAGATATTTAGAAGTCTTTGTTGGGTTGTGCTCGCATGTGTTTTCTTTGTAAACTTTCCCTTTGCATGTTTCCCCGGTGAGCAGCTTCCAGACAGTGGCTGTAGTGAAGCTTTGCCATTGGGACAGCATTCAGTGCTTAACTCTTATCCCTCTGTCTTGCATTGTTTACAATTGTAGCACCGTTCCATGATGTAGAATTCCACACTGATGACTGCTTGTTGATTATTTGTATTTGGTATTTATGTTTGATTAGTTCTGTAGCATTCACTCTCTTTTTCATTTCCAGATTCTTCGGTGAAAAAAAATCTTTCTTTGCCATCAGAGAGTTTCATTTAAATCTCCGGTCATTTCCCTCTAATGTGTCATTAGCATTTCTTTAATGGTTTCCTAGAGTTCTTACTTACACTTCAGTTATTTTTATACTTCTTAAAACTTTAAAAATTTTGATTAAATAAATTCTCAAAAATTTATAAATGATCTGATCCACTAAATGCACACATTCTCTAAATTGTTTTATTCACTCTATTAAATTTAAAATACCTAACACAGTTTTAACTTAATATACATGTCAGAGATTTTAACATTAAAAAGATCAAGTGAGTAAATTCCCAGAAAAACCATGTAATTTTTATCAGTGGTAACCACTTAGCTCCCTTGTAAGGGTCAGCATTTATAAATTGACAATGTAGTTCATTGGTTGGAGTAATTATATATAAATCTCACCCAGATGAGCTTCAGACAAATAATAACCTAATGATTTTTTTTAGAAAGAGAGGTTTGATCTATGAACAGATGCTCTGGGCCCATGGACATAGTTTATGGCTTTTTGCTTTCTTGTTTTTGAAGTTCATAGTGTTTGTATTTTTATATGATATTTAAAATTTCTACTTGCTGACATAGTCTTCAAAAATGACTAGGGACAAAACCACAATGAGATATCACTTCACACCCACCAGAATGGCTATGATTAAAAACAAAACAAAAAAAAAACTGAAAGACAACGGGTGTTGGCGAGCATGTGGAGAAATTGGAACCCTCATCCATTTCTGGTGGGAATGTAAAATGGTATAGCCACTGTAAAAAGCATTTTGGCAGTTACTCAAAACGCTAAGCACGATCCAGCAATTTCACTCCTAGGTATATAAGCAAAAGAGTTAAAAGCAGGAACGCAAACAGATACTTGTACACCAGTGTTCATTGCAGTGTTATCCACAATAGCCAGAAGGTGGAAACAGCTTAAATGTCCATCAACAGATGAATGGATAAACAAATGTAGTACGTATATGCAATGCAATATTACTCAGCCATAAAGAGAGATGATGTCCTGATACATGGCTACAACATAGACAAACCTAGAAAACATTATGCTGTGAGTCAGTCACAGAAGGACAGATACTGTATGATCCCAATTATATGAACTTTCTAGAATAGGCAGATAGATAGAGACCAAAGTTTGTTAGTGGCTATTGAGGTAGGTGGGAGGGAGGGGGGAAAGGAAGGCACAATGCTTAGAGAATACTGAGCTTCCTTTAAGGGTGATGGAAGAGTTTGGGAATTGTTCATGGTAATGGTTGAACATGATAAATGTAATTAATGTCACTGAATTGTACATGTGAAGACTATAAAATGGCAGTTGTTCTGTTACCTATATACTTAACAAAAATAAACAAAAGAAAAAGTGACTGAGGATTTTGAAATAGATCTGTCAGAACTTAACACATGCAGGGGTCTCTGCTAAGTCAGGCCCTTCTACTTCATGCTGCCATTCATGTCTATTTTGAAACTGCTTCACCTTTAATCCATTCAAAGCATTTCAGTGCTGCTCCCTTCTCCAACATGCATACATGCACAAGCATTACACTCAGAATATGGGGACCTTGTACTTTAGAACCAAGTCATAAATTGTTTTACAACTATCACCCCGATAAATAAAACATCTTGGACCAAATATAGTCCCATTTTGTGACCCAATGCCTTATTTGACTCATTTAGCACTTTAAAATAATTTGAAGAAAGTCTTTGGGTGACACAAATGGTTAAGCGCTTGGCTCTTAACCGAAAGGTTAGCAGTTCGTGTCCACCCAGCGGTACCTCAGAAAAAAGGCCTGATATCTACTTCCAAAAGATCATAGCCATTGAAAACCCTATGATTGCAGTTCTACGCTGAAACACATAGGATTGCTATGAGTCAGAACTGATTTGGAAACAACTGGTAGTATAAAATAATTTGAATTAGTTACCCGTATTTTAAAGTCAGGAACTTTCTCATTAGAGTCTGTAATTCTAGTTTCTTTTGAAAAGTTGGAAGATGGGATAATGCTGGACCTGTCTTCCCTCGTGATAGCAATTGGCTGGTACTGCCCCTTTTGACCATTCTTGCCCTGTCTCCAGTCACTACACGCAGACTACCTCACTAGTCTACATTTGTTTCAGTTCCTTTAAGCATGTGTATTTACAACCTCTGTTGTGGATAAAAACAGCCCTTCAAGCAGGAGATGTTAATGAGCAAGGCTTTGAAGCTAGAAAATACCTTTGGGACAGTGAATGGGCTTGGAAAAAGCAACCTCACAGTAGAAGTGATGCTCTTTCATTTCATGCTGTTAGCCTTCCAGAAAAATTGAGTTTTTGTAATCTAATAAAAATTGTCTATTTAAAATTTTTTTTTCCTAAAAGGAAACATTGTGAGGTAGGGGCAATTTATGCCTTTTAAATAGCACAAAGACGCCATAAAGGAGAACTTTTTTCATGGAAATACCCTCAACAAAGTTAGGGAGTGGGGAGAAGCAAGTACTAATGGTGTATTTTGTGTGACAACTTTCACAATAAAGGTGTTCAGCATTCACTGAGTGCTGGGCAATTAGAGTGTAACATCTTTAGGCAATTCTAGAATTTCAGAATTGGGATTATTCTAACAGAAATAGCCTCCTTTGCAGGTTTCAGGTACTTTACTGCCTTAGGCCAACATTTCAGGCTGTGGACCTGAGTAAATTTATGACAAGGTGTTCCTTGCCCTTGTAATCTCTGACTGTGGTGTTATTGTTAGCTGCATCTATTAGTAAATTGAGCATGATTCCTGATTACTTTTGACCCATTGCTCATGTCATACCCATAGTGAAAAACTGTTCATCCTACTCATTTCATGCCTGTTGCATTTGGAAAAAATAAATAGTAGAAATCCTGATATCTTTGGTTTGATTTTAGAAACCTAGATGTTTTGCTGAAACTGACTTTTGAAAGATATAACTTGTATATTTTGTGTTGTTCAATTATACCTCTTTGACATTAAAGTGAAAAAACTTGTCATTTTACTAAGTAGTAATTGGGAACACATTTTTAATGTATATCATATTATAAAAATAAACATACTAGCCTTAATTTTTTCAAAACTGTTCTAAATATGCTATCTTTGTAACATTTTTTGTTACTGTGCTTTTGAAAAATCTGTTGACAGATTAAAATAAAATGTTATTTACACATTTTCTTCCCAGCATTCAAAATATGTATGCTTTATAATATGCAGAATATAAAGAATTCTTTTGTTTTTGTTTTTTTATTGTACTTTGGGTGAAAGCTTACAGAACAAATAGTTTCTCATGAAACAGTAGTACACATATTGTTTTATGACATTGGTTAACAACCCCACAACCTGTCAACCCTCTCCCTTC
>NW_004443983.1:6779924-6813626 GCF_000243295.1 Trichechus manatus latirostris
TTTCCGTTCTCTGTCAGTTTTCTCACTCCATTTGGTGCTTGGCTGAGTTCTTTATCTCTTCATTTGATGTTTTAGGGTTTCAGGATTGTTGTTTTCTCTGTTTGGCTTAGTTTTTCGGATGTTTGCTGTGGAGGGACGGCGT
This sequence comes from Trichechus manatus latirostris, assembly GCF_000243295.1. Lineage (NCBI taxonomy): Eukaryota > Metazoa > Chordata > Mammalia > Sirenia > Trichechidae > Trichechus > Trichechus manatus. Next base: position 6,780,067 of record NW_004443983.1, read on the forward strand.
GGTGCTTCTGCGTAGAGCCTAAAGAATTCTTAAAGATTGAGAAGGTGATGCACCGCCCTTTAGAAAACAGCAAAATTTTTGAATAAGTAGTCACAAAAGAAGAAATGCAGGCAGTCAGTAAATAGGAAGAGATGATTAACGTTACTAGAAATCAGGGAAATGCAACTGAAATGATGTTGTTATGTAATTTTTTACCTTACATGTCAGTTGAGCAAAACGTTTTTAAAAGTTGGCGACAATGTGGGGGAAAGAGCATTTTCATATTGTCTTGATGGAATAAAAATTATTACAACCTTTGAAGGGCTTTTTAGCAGATAATTTTTTATCTTATTTGTCATTCTCATGTATGCACAAAAAAATATATGTAGAAACATGTTTGTTTTAGTATTGTTTGTCACAGTAGCGAGTGAAGTAAATAGTTATGAGAAGTGACAGTTAAATAAAGTATGGCACAGTAAATAATACTGTGCAGTAATAAAAAGAATGAGTGGATCTATATATGTACTGACATGAGACTCTGTCCGTCATAATGGTTAAATGATAAGTTCTTATATGTACCAAGTTTTTTTTTTTTTAGTAATCTATTTGAATATAAATGCATACGAAAGCTCTGAAAACACATATAGAAGACCTTTGTGGAGAGGGAAATAGATGGGAATGGAGTTAGGGTCTAAGATGACAGGATCAGATACTTAAAATTTTCTTCTATGTACTTCCATTTTTTGAATGTTTACAATAAATATGCAGTTTGATATGTAAACATTTAAATTAGAAAAATTCTTAGCTTACCCTCACTTCAAAATAGAACAAAATAAACGATTAAAAACTAAACTTAAAGTTACATTGGTTCTATACGAAGATTGATATTTTGCTGTATGGCAGAAATAATGCCATACATTATTTAATATTTTTTAATTTTCAAAGGACTGTCAAATACATCATCAGATTTGTTCTTCATGTGCTTTCCCCATAGGAGGAAACTGAGAGACAAAGTGATTAAGAGACTTGCCTTAGGCCACACACAGATACTAAGTGTCTGAGTGAGACTGAAATTGGAGCTTTTGACTCCAAGTCTCAGTGTCTCTTTATTAAGTATATTGTTCCCTGGTGGAGCCTTATGTAACAAGACTAACGTGTATCAAGTACATTGTGAATATTTAATCAAAATTAACCCAGACCACCACGTAACACCAGGATTGTAAAGACCTTAGTGGTGTCATACTAATAAGTGTGTGATCATACCACTGGGGAGTTGGAGGCCTTCTCATGAGCCGCAAGAAGAAATTCTTAGGAAATACAAGGGATCAGGCTGGGAATAGTGCATTCCTTTCTCTGATCAATGGCACAGCCAGAGAATAAAAGCTAGAACAGAGCGTGACAAGCATATTATAGTCATATTACAATGATGATACGATGTCCAGAGAGATTAATAATAACATTTGGCCACAGTCATACAACTAGTTAAGGCTGGAAACAAGATTAGAATCTAGCCCTTTGATGTCTCTATTACATAATACTGATTCAATGCAGTAGGTGTTTTGTTTTATCATGCATGTTTATCTGTAAAATACAGAATTTCTCATGAGAGCTCTGAAGCTATTTTGTGGCTATAAAGGAAAATACATGTAGTATCTTTTCCTTAATAGATCCCATAAAATATTAGAATTAAGTGTTTGGAAATGTAGATGAGGTGGTTTAATATTAAAAGATAAAATGCTTAATTATTATATAGTAGATTTTTTGGATTGCTGGCTTGTTTTTAAATAACATGCTTAAAGTGTAAGTATTCTTTCATATGGCTAAATCAGGCACGTTGGCAAATGTTAAAAATTGTAGAGAACAGCTTTTGGAAACATTGTAGATGAAGAATTTTTTGCTAAGGTTATCCACAGTGCTGGGTTTATGTCCATAACTTTCTAAACTATATCCTTGTAGTATGGCATGATCACAGTCTGTAGATCATTTTCACAGTCCAACTAATTCTGAATTCTCAATTTACTGTTATGTTGGAGGAAATGCTATTATATCTCTAATCTCTGTGAAAGAAAGTCAGTCTCCCACCTGGCTTTTCTTTAATTGATCAGAGTCCCATGTCTAAAACTCATTAGTGAAATACAGAAAACAGATGCAGAAAAAAATATTTTTAGCTCTAGGATTTTTTATGTACTGTGTCTGGGTCTCTCTTAATGTCATTAAACAAGGATTGTGTAAGGTGTGTCCTATTTCTAGGAGCCCTTATGTTTTTTGACACCTGTTGTTGTTAAGTGCCATCAGGTGGGTTCCTTCTCATAGTGACCCTATATACAATAGAATGAAACACTGCCTGGTCCTGTGCCATCCTCACAGTTATTGCTGTGGTTGAGCCCACTGCTGCAGCCACGGTGTCCGTCCCTTTCATTGACGGTCTTCCTCTTTTTTGCTGACCCTCTACATTATCAAGCATGATGTCTTTCTCCAGATACTGGTCCCTCCTCATAACATGTAAAATACGTGAGACAAAGTCTCGCAATCCTTGCTTCTAAGAAGCGTCCTGGCTGTACTTCTTCTAAAACAGATTTGTTTATTCTTCTGGCATTCCATGGTATATTCAGTATTCTCTGCCAACACCATAATTCAAAGGTATCAGTTCTTCTTTGGTCTACTTATTTATTGTCCAGCTTTCACATGCATATGAGGCAATTGAAAATACCATGGCTTGGGTCAGGCACATCTTAGTCCTCGAAGTGACATCTTTGCTTTTTAACACTTTCATCATTTCTGTCTCACCGAGGTCGTATTTTCCAACTGCTTATCCTTCTTCGTTTCTAACTTATTCCAATCAGCAGTGATTATCAATGCATGTTGATGGCATGCTTAATCAACTTTAGACTGCAGAAATTGGTCAAAAGCTTCAGTTCATCTTTGGCATTAGTGTTTGGTGCATTAATTTGAATAATAGTTGTTGTGATAGTTAAGGTTGTGTGTCAGCTTGGCTGGGCCATAATTTTCAGTGGTTTGACAGTTTTGAAATGATGTAATTTGGTAGTTGTGTAATGATATAGTTATCCTCCATTTTGTGATGTAATGTAATCACCTCCATGATGTAATCTGATGTGATCAGCCAATCATTTGTAAGGGGAATTTCCTCAGGAGTGTGACCTGGATCCAATATATATGGATGTTCTGGCAAAGCTCGCTGGATTTTGCTCACTCTGGATCTTGCATTCGCTCGTCATCATCTGACCTCCAGTTCTTGGGACTTGAGCCAGCAGCCTGCCATCTCACCTGCCGATCTTGAGTTTGTCAGCTCCTGCAGCTACGTGAGTCAGTAGAAATCTCTAGCCTGACACCTGACCCACGGAGTTGGGACTTGCCAGCCTCTACTACTGTGTGAGCTGTTTACCTGAGATAAATCAAGTCTGTCTACACGCTTCACTGGTTTTACTTCTTTAGAGAACTCAGCCTAAGACAGTCATATTAACTGGCTTTCCTTGTAGATGAATGGACGTTATCCTTTCACTAACAGCATTGTACTTCAGGATAGATCTTGAAATGCTCTTTTTTGACTGTGAATGTGTTGCCATTTCTCTTTAGTTTGTCATTCTCAGCATAGTAGACCATATGATTGTTCCATTGAAAATGGCCAACACCAGTCCATTTCAGCTCACTAATGCCTAGGATGTCAATCTTTATGCATTCCATTTCATTTTTGACCACTTCTAATTTTCTTAGATTCATACTTTGTACATTCCACATTCCGATTATTAATGCATGTTTGCAACTATTTTTTCTCATTTTAAGTCATGCCACAGCAGCAAATGAAAGTCTTCAAAGCTTTACTCCATCCATGTCAACTCTACTTTTAGGAGGCAGCTCTTCCCCACTTGTATTTTGAGTGCCTTCCAACCTGAGAGGCTCATCTTCCAGCGCTATATAAGATAATGTTCTGCTATTCATAAGGATTTCGCTGGCCAATTTTTTAGAAGTAGATCACCAGGTCCTTCTTCCTAGTCTGTCAGCTCCACTGAAACCTGTCCACCATGAGTGGCTCTGCTAGTATTTGAAATACCAGTGGCATAGCTTCCAGCATCACAGCAACACTCAAGCGACCACAGTATGACAAACTGATAGACAAGTGGTAGTTTGAGACCTATGAAGTATTATTTATACACCTATTCCTCGCTTATTGACTATCTCATTATCTGACATTTCACATTTATGACAGTAGTAGAAAAATCTGCTGTCTAACTATTTTGTGCATTAGTGGCACACTTCTGGCGAACACTAAGGCGTGAGGTAAGAGTATTGTTGGCTGTGATGGTTAAGGTTATGTATCAGCTTGGCTGGGCCATAATCTTCAATGGTTTGGCAGTTATGTAATGATGTAATTTAGTAGTTATGTAATGTAATTTGGCAGTTACATGATGATGTAATCAACCCCTCATTTTATGATCTGATGTGGTCATCTTCCATTTTCACGTAAAACTGATTTTCGCATAACGACCTGATCTTTGGACCCTAACCATGTTGATAGTGAGGAGTGGGTGTATTCATAAAATATAAGTATCTAATTTTACACTGATGAAATTTTACATTCTTTACTTGAATTGTTTGTGTAGTGCAGAAACCTAACTTTTAAAATGGAGATCAGAAAGTTAAGAATATAACTAAATCAGATTTTTAATTATATCTAAGCAGCATGACCACCATTTAGTAATCATTTTATCATTATTGTCTGGTGATATTTTAGCCTAAGAGCTGTCCTTTATTTGAAGTACCCATATATAATTCGAACCATATTTTTATTTTATCTTTTATAATACCATTGTCTCTTAAAAGAAGGGACATGCACTTCTTTCTTATGAAAAGCAACTCATCTGGTTAAACTCTAATTGAAGTTTGACATTCTACAAGTTTATAACCATTTTCTTTTTGTTTTTTTAAATACCTTAATACAATGTCTTTATAATGCTTGACACATAATTGGTTTTTAATATGAGCTTAATAATAAAACCCTAAGTTTTAAAGTAAGTTATGTCACCCAGGTTAATAATTGTCTTCCACGTGTAGATACGCAAATAAAGGAGTAAAAATGGCATGGGGGCTGCGTCTGACCTCCTTTAACTTCACAGGGGGAAAGGAGAATCAAGATCAACAGCCAAGGCTGATTCCTGTGAGGCAGAGGTCAGATATACCTCCTCTCTTCACCATCTTTACCAGTTCTGACACCAGCTGTCCCTCCCACAGCACTCTACTTCTCTGCTGAGTTCAGTAATTCATTGCAGTGGCCACACACAACTCACAGACAATACTCACGATTATAATGTTTATTAAGGAAGTAACAGGCTACTGTTCAGGTTCGGGAATGCTCAAGATAACAGTTCTTCCATCAGGATAGCCTCTTTTCAACTGTGCCTGCAGGCACGCCTCTCTCTGGCCTCTCGGCCTCAGCCCTACTCCAGCAAGTATTACAAATCTCTTTTAGCTCCGCTGATAAGTGCCCAGAGGCACCACACTCCAACCCTAGGCTGCGGCCCAAAGGCAGTCAGCTCTGTTTGGCAAACCTAGCTCCACTAAGTTGTCGGAGGCACCCTACTCCTCCAGCAAGCTTCCTGCCAAAAGGCCCTCAGCTTTCTCTTCACTGCACCGTTTCTTGCTGGTCTATCCAGCGGCCATTTCTCTGCCACCGCTTCTCACCGTCTTCATTGTTACAGCACTCTCTGTCTCTTTCTCCTGGTTCCAAGAGCTTCTCAGCACAGGGAGTCCGGGTCTAAAGGATGTGCTCCATTTTTGGCTCTTCTTCCTTGATGGTAGTGACATCCTCTCTTCCTGCTTCTGGGATGGCTCATTTTAAGCCTAGCAGGATGGCAAAACTGACCAATCCCCTTGATGGGCCACAATTACCTTATTTGTACAGTCCCACCCAATCACTTGGATGGAAGTTACAAGACCGTGCTGAGAAAGTCCACACAAAAGTGATGCATTGCACTGCAGAAGGGATTGTTTTTCCTTATAGTTGATAGCTAAACACATTACATTCTCTAGTTATACACCCCTATGCATACCCTATATTTACCCCTATACATACATATCTGTCTTGGAAGAAGTGCAGCCAGAGTGCTCCTTAGAAGCAGGAATGGTGAGATTAGTCTCATGTACTTTGGGCATGTTATCAGGAGGGTCTAGGCCCTGGAGAAGGGCATCGTGCTTGGTAGCGTAGAGGGTCAGTGACAAAGAGGAAGACCCTCAAAGAGATGAATTGACACACTGGCTGTAAGAATGGGCTCAAACATAACAATGATTGTGAGGGTGGCGCAGGACTAGGCAGTGTTTCATTCTTTTGTACATGGGGTCACTATGAGTCGGAACCAACTGGACGTCATCTAACAACAACACATACTCATACACAATCACACACACCTATTATAATCACACACACCTATTACAACCACATACGTATTCCCATTTTTGCTGCTGCTGCTTTTCTTCCTACCTACCCGGTTTTCATTCTTGTGAAGTAATTTGGATTTTTGTGATTTGTTGCTGTCAAAACTATTTGCGTATAAGAAGATAAACTAATTCGACTATGACTCTACGAAAGTGGAGGACGTATTCACCAGATCAGTGGTTCTCAATTCTGACTGTGTATCAAACGGATTTTTTTTTTTTTTTTAATATGGTCGTCCAGCCCCCACCCTCAGAGTTTTGATGCAGGCCTGGGCTGGGACCGAGGAGGCATTTGTATTTTTTTCAAACTATGCAATTGATTGTGATAAACAGACCACACTAACAACTTCTTGTTTGATTTGCTACTACTGAATAGGAGCACTAGATGGAGCTATTTGGTAACCTCCAAAGGAGTTTAAAAGTTTACCCTAAGTATACATCTAGTTGTAAATTTGGAATGAATTGCATGTTTATACTTTAATAATTTTCATGAATAGATAAGCTTACCAGAATTATAAAAGAAAGTACAACAGCAGACAAATCTTGACAGGAACTAGAAAGGAGTACCTATTGAATCTTTTAAAATTATTGAAATGTTGTCACTTAATGAGCATCATTTTAAAAACATTAGGATTTAAGTGTGTAGCTGAAAGCTCAGTGAGTCTTTTTTCTTGGTTTCTTATGGTATTTAATGTTAATCAGCTTTCCATAGAAAAGGTTAAAATATATCTTCTTTATTGTTTTTACTGAAATAAACTAAGCTTCATAGTCCATACACTTTTTAGAAGAGGGCAAGAAATATTGCATTGTCTTTTCCACATACTGTGACTTCTGATGCCTAGGATTGTAATGCTTTTTTCAATATAACATTATGTGCTCTCCTTTTTGAAAACGGGGAGATGAAGGCATTTTTACTTTAAAGAAACTTTCTGCAAACTACAACAGTAGCTGTTAGTTTCCTCCTGTTTCACTTGGCAGATAAAATCTAACTCATTTTAAATGGTTGCTGTTTATTAAGTCTTGGTCACTGCACTAAGGACTTTAAAATATTCCTTTAACCATTACTAGAACCCTGCAAGATAAATATACTATTCCTAGTTTAAAAATGGAAGCAGCTAGCTCAGAGGTTAAGTTACTTGCATACAGAACACAATGCTAGTAAGAATGGGAACTTGAGTTTGATTCTGAGTGTCTGTGCTTTTAACTATAACCTTCTGACCTTATGCGGTATTTTTGAGCATCAGTATTTTTTTCTGTTTTCCAGAAAAGTTACTAATATAACCAAGCTAAAAAGTCAGAGGTAAGCAAATAGAAATGTTAGTCATTCATTCATTGATTTAGTCACCTCTGAGGAAATGATATTTCATTCAGAAACAGGTATTTATTGAGCCCCTGCTACATTTCAGCCTCTGTGTAACACCTGGCAGAATTATCTAACTTAGGAGGGGGCTCAAGAAAGCCTTCTTAGTGGAAATATAAACTTAGACTTTAAAGATGAAATCAGAGCTTGCTTTCTTCAAAAGTAGAAATAGGATCAAATTTTAATGGAGGGCTACCAGCGAAACAAACATCCCTGGATGGTGCAAATGGTTAAGCACCTGATTACTGGCCAAAAGGTTGGCAGTTTGAACCTACCCAGAGATGCCTTGGAAGAAAGACCTGGCAATCTGCTTCCAAACGGCCACAGCCTTAAAAACCCTATGGAGCAGTTCTGTCTGCATACATGGGGTCGCCATGAGTCATAATCGACTGAAAGTCAACTAATAACAACCAGCAAGAGTGATTGCTTGGCCAGGATTAAGAAGCTGCCCAAGATAGCTCTGTGTGTGTGTTTGTGTATGTGTGTGTGTGAGAGAGAGAGAGAGAGAATATATACAACAGAACATACACCCATTCAGCAGTTTCTGCATGTACAGTTCATTTACATTGGTTACATTATTCACATTGTGTCACCATTCTCACTATCTCTACCCATATTGTTTCACCACCATTAACTTTTGTTCTCTGTGCCCCTTAAAGTTCTCATCTGTGCTTTAGAGTTACTGTTGTCAGTGTCATCTCATATAAATCTTTAAAAGAGCACAGTGCTCAAGGGTGACATTCTTTATTAATTGAGCTGAACTGTTGTTTAGTTTAAAGATTACTTCATAGGATAGTTTCAGGTCAAGGTTTAAAGATTATTTCAGGACAATAGATTTGGGGTTTCCTGCAATTTCAATAGATCCAGTAAATCTGGTTCTGTAAGAATTTGACACTTTCTTCTACATTTCTTCTTCCTTTTGATCAGGATCCGTCTATTGGGTCCTTGATCAAAACTTTCAGTAATGGTTGCCAGGCACCGACCGTTTCTTCTGGTCTCATGGAAAGGAAGTAGTCGTTCATGGAGGCAATTAGACCTTCAGTCTATTTCCTCTCCAGTTCCTGGGTCTCCTCCTCCTACTGCTCCAGGTGATTAGAAACCAGTTATTGTATCTTGTATCTTGCAAGCTTTTAATACCCCAGGTGCTGCTCACTCAGTCAGGAGGTAGAACAGAAATTGAAAACAGCGATAGACCAATTGACTGGATAGACCCACGAAGGTATGACCCTAAACCTTTGAACCAAGAAATCTAATCCCATGAGGTACTTAGTTGTACCTAAATAATGTCAACGAATACATCCTTTTTTGTTTTTTGGCTGCTGCTGCTGTTGTAAAATTATATATAAAACTATTTGCCATTTCACCCATTCAATAGCTCATTATTATTGTGGATGTGATTGTTTTCTTTCTTATGTTTTCAGTTTACATTCCATTGATATCTTAAAAAATGAAAATTTTGCCTAGAAAAAATATTTGTGTGAGGAAACATACATTGAGTGAGTAGAGATTAAATGCTAATTTATAGTGCTCTCTATATGTCAGCCATTGAAAACTTTGTGAAGCACAGTTCTACTCTGACACATATGGGGTCGCCCTGAGTTGGAATCAGCTTGACTGTAACTGGTTTTTTGTATACTTCAAAGTGAAGTAGGTTATTGAATTCAGAATGAAGGCCTGTCTAATACTAAAATACAAAGTATACATTTTTTTCCCCCGTGATTATAGAGCCATTTATACTGTTAGCTTGGTCGCATGTAAGGAGGCAATGAGTTAAAGTAGAAAGACACTGGGTAACAAGTTGGGATTCTACACCCTATTTTGTCATTAACTGACTGTTACCTCAAACATATCATTTAACCTCTGGGCTTCTGCTTTATATTCTTTAGAATGGGAGATTGACTATGTTGACCACATAAAAAATGGCCACATAGGAAAAGTATGAAAGCATTTTATATGTTTTAAAGTGGCTACAAATAAAAGGTACCTAGTAGAAAATCATTATTTTGTCTATGATTGGTGTGAGAATTAAATGAGAAATTCTCATAAAGCACCTAGAACAGATCTGGCATATAGTAAGCATTTAACACTAGCAAACATGAAAATTGAAACAGTGACAAAAGATTAGGTACTAAAATACTCTGTTTCTGAAAATTGTAAAATTGAACTACTTTAAGATTTATACAGAAACAAGGTATACTTTACATAACTACATGTTTTCATTTTCTAGGATCAAATTTAAATCGCTGTGGTTTCCGAGGCTCTTCATACCTGGGTATTCCATTCAATCCATCAAAGGTTAGTTCTCTTTGCGTCAGGAGGAAGGAGAAGGGAGATGAGATTTTAGTGAGAATGAAAACTAAGGCATTCTACAGAAAGAAACAGGCTTCCAAATTTCAGTATAGCTAAATACTATGTAATGCATATTGTGAACTGAAACCCCTTAAAGGAAATCTATGCTTACCTTACTTCCTGGAAGAATGCACAATCCATATATACACACAGAAGTTTCCCTTAATCATTACAAAAAAAACATGTGACTCTGGTGAAGTGAATTCCTTTATGTGGCCTTTTACCTTGGGTCTTTGGAGGAACAGCGTGAGAGATTATTACCCTAAACCCTGAGGAGTACCTTTGCCCTAGTTTTCTACCCCAGAAGTTTTGTTATACTTTCTGGGTAAGCTGTAAACAACTTGGTTTAATACTTTTTGTCTGGGCCTAGACTGCAGCCTGCCCTGTGATTGGAATGCACCTCGTAGGGATTGGTCAATATACAATGCAAATGAAGTGACTATGGACTATGCAAATTAAGTTACTATAGCCTACTATGCAAATGGAGTATCTGGCTTCCAGAGAGGAAATTGGCCAGTTTCTGACCCCTGCTGGGCAGGGCCATGCCTTGAAATTGACAAGGAGTTGTGTATATGTGCAGCCAACCTCACAGAAGCTTTTCAGACATAAAGAAGCAGGAAGAGAAGCAGCAGGAAGGAGCAGAAGAAAGAAAGAAGAGAAGAGAAGCAGAGAGACAGAGAAGTCAAGAAACCTCCTAAAAGAGCTGTAACACTGAAGACAGCTAGAGGCCCAGAAGGGCCCAGTGGCAGAGTCAGTGGTGACAGATGGCAGGGCCAAGAGGAGCCTGTCCTCAGGGGGCTGAGAGAGCTCTCCTGCACCGAAGAAGAGAGACTGCCTGTATGCTTCCTGATCCTGATCCTGAGTTGTAGCCTGTTGATCCTGATTCTATGTTGTACCCTGTTCCTTAATAAACCACTTAACTCTAAGTATGGTCTGTAAGTTCTGTGTGGCCATCGCAATGGATTATCAAACCCAGTCAAACCCAGAAGAGAAGTAGAGAGTGCCAGGGGGGTTGGTGTCAGAATTAGTGAAAGGGTTGAAGGGTGGAAGCATGTCTGACCTCTACCTCATGGGAATCAGATTTAGGCTGATCTTGATTCGCATTATTCCCCCTTCCGTTAGACAAGCTCTGATGCTGTTACTACTACGGCCACTTTACACATTTCTTACATATAGCTCTTTCCAAGGCAGTGATTAAAGACCCCAGTAGTGAATTTGATGATCTTTGTGGCACTGGGCAGAACTTTTTCAGGGTTATAGGCAGAAGCTTTAGTATCAGCACATGCCAGGGTAGAAGGCAGTGAATACTAACAAAGTGAGGAGCCTTTTTTCTTCAAGGAAGCAGATTTAGATGTGTTATCAAGCTGCAGATGTTAGGAGTCCCTGGTTGGCACAAATGGTTAAGTACTGAGCTACTAACCAAACAGTTGGCAGTTTGAATCAACCAAGAGGTACCTCAGAAGAAAGATCTGGTGGTCTACTTCCAAAACATCACAGCCATTGAAAACTCTGTGGAGCACAGTTCTACTCTGACACACATAGGGTCACCATGAATCAGAACTGACCTTATGGCAACTGGCTTGGGCTGTTTGGTTTATTTGTTTGATCTGTGCACAAAATATCAATATTTTTCTTCAGTAGAAAGCAAAGAAAAACTTACTCTGCTCTTGTTCCAAGAGGCCTCAGACAGTAGGAGCTTTTCCTAGATGGTGTCAATAAGCTTATATCATGGTTACAAGCTAGTAGTATCTGACTACACTGAACAAGTTAAGATTTGTATGCAGTTAAAAGCTGAAGGCAGATGATGTGCTGCCGGTTTTTCCTTAGTCTGTCTCAAATTTTTGGAATAAAAAGTAGCAATTTTGGAGAAGATGGCATGATTTGATAGAGCAGTGCTTCAACTTTCTTCCACTGTCCCAAGCCACAGACCAGCTTGCCTGTGTCAAGGTCATAGGAGTTTACCAAGGTGTCTCCAATCATGTGTGCTCATTGCTCTTAGTAGAGAATATAAAAACAATGTATTCATTAAGATTTGTCTTTTTTTCCATATATGTAATATTTTCCAACTTAAGTCAGGCCTGAATAAAGGTGGCTCTCCACTTAGTCCTAACAGACAGGGTATCTATATGTCATGACATTGGTACAGTACTGGACCGTATAAAGATATATACCTATACTTGCTGGAGTACATTACTTTTAAAAGATCCTTTCTACCCCACGCCCACCCCGCCAGGCATTTTCAAAATAACAGGAATAAAATTGAAGAATAAACTATTTTTTGCCCTTCAGAAATTCTCCTGAAAGTAGTCCCTTGGACCCTTACCATCTTCTGGGGAAGCTAGGTCCTACTCCATGCTGTGTTACAGTTCATCTAAATTCTTAGCAAGTCCCACAAGGAATTTTTTTCACTGAGGGTGGTGGCTGAGAATACAGAAGACGGATGGGGCTAAGAGAATCTTAGGAGGCACAGAGGATTGTCCAGTAGAGTATATAAATAAAATAGTGTCATTGCTTTTTCTTTTGAACTCACCAAACTACCTGTGGACCATCGGCTTACCCGACGTACGCACAGGACCTTTAGTGCCCACAGAGCACATTTTGAGAAGCAGTAACCCACTTTTCTCACTGTTTTCCTTCACAAATCCCATCCTGTCTGTTGAATTATGTATTATCCTTAATACATATACCTTTGCCTATATTTTTTCTGTTACTTATAATGCCTCCTCCCCTTCTAAGCTCATCCCTCTGCTGCAGAAAAGAATCCCTTATTTAAATCTGTGTATTACTATTTCTTCCTCGTAGCATTCATTACATTCTTATTTGAGCAGAGCTCTTTTCTGCCTTTAAAGTCCACATTTGATTTATGTTTGGATCCCCCACAGTGCTTCTAACATAGCAGAAGTTTAGTTTTAAGTACCGAAAAATGATACATGCTATCGGAGTTCATAAAAGGCAATTATAAATGTAGAATAAAATAACCAGCAGAATTAGAACATCAGTTATAAGGAGGAACTTAGAATGAAAGAGGTATCAAGACTAAAATTTGCTTAGCGTATTTGTGGGACCATATAAAGAATGGTGTATATAAAAGGGTGGATGGGTTGAGTGGGTTTATATTATAGGTAGTATTGAACACCATGCAAATTATTCTGTGTGGAACCACAGAAGGTCATTGGGCAAGAAAATAAGTGATTTGTGTTACGATGCCAAGACCCTTGGGTCATGATTCCAGAGAAGTAGTGGCCCTTTTGATATTTGCCTTGCTCTTGTATATCATCATGATAACTAACATCTTTATAGATAGTAACTTTATTTATTCCTCATAGTAATCCTATGAGGTAGACACTAATATCTCTGTTTTCCAAAATGAGGAAAATGAAGCAAGCCAAGATACTTCTTGAGCCAGGATTTGATGCCTTTTAATGGTTGTAGAAGTTAACATTTATTATGTAAGGCAGAGGAGTCTACTTTAACCAAAACTTTGGTACAAATTTCATTTTAACACTATAGCATTATGAGCAATTATTCTAGTATTTAAAACAGTTATTGATGAACCCAAACTAAACAGAGGGAAAACCTATAAGAAAGATCAATTAAAAATATGCTTTTCTTCTATCAAAAGTAAAACTTCTTTAAACTCAGAAATAAATTAGTACAACATGAAATTTGACATTTTTCAAGAGAAATCAGCTTTTTAAAATAGTCAATTAATTGGATAGATTGCCTGACTGTTTGAAATTATGAAACTCTTAATGCTTTGTATATTGTGAAATGTGAAGTTACTAGGCATACTAATCAATTTTTAAAATCAAATTTTATCTATGCCGATGCCAGCTCGCAGGGCCTTTTATAGGATTTCCTGCAAGGTGTCACATGTTTTATAAAGCTTTAAGAGATCTTTGATAACTATTTGTGATTATCTTTTGTTGAAACAGTCAAATCAATTGGACTAATCCAACCCATATTGTGATAATTTGGGCTTCCTAGTCTGGCTTCCCAGCCCTGCCTGGGCAATTGCTAGTCTAATAGTCTTCCCTCTGTAAGAGCGTAGGCTTCATAAAACACTTTTTGCAAGCAATACCCAGTTAGGCTGTAAATTTTAGAAACCATGATTTATTTGTGGAGAATTTGTCAGTTTTAGTATTTTGAGCTCTTCTTTGTATTTTTCTTTTTCATTTTTAAAATTTTTTTGCTAGTCTAAGTGCTCGTGTAGAGACTCAAATAATTAAACTATATGAGAGAAGAATGATAAGGTTTTCCACTGTATTGGTTTTTAATATTTTTATATGGCGATTACAATTGTGATATTTAATTATGAAGTTCAGATAGTTTGGTTTATTTGAATATCACAAATACTTCCATAAAGCTTGAGATTTCTAGGATAAATTTAAAAGTTATGTAGCCTGGAATGCTTGTGGTCATACTCATATTGAGACTTATGTAAATACAGGTTTGGTTTTCTTGCTTAGTCAGATATCTTTACAATCAGTATAAACAACATTTAATGTTACTGTTTACAGAAACCTTATGTCAAATTACTTAATGGAATATTATAATTACTTTATTAACATTATATTAATTTTGAATTTAGAATCCTGGGACAGCTCATCCTTATGATAGTGGCCACATAGCAATGACCTACACTGGCCTTTCGTGCTTAGTTATTCTTGGAGACGACTTAAGCCGAGTAAATAAAGAAGCTTGCCTAGCAGGCTTGAGAGCCCTTCAACTAGAAGATGGAAGGTATGGGTCATTCTTCATTCCCTTTTTTTTTTTTTTTTTAAATGAAAACTCTTTTGGAACAAAAAAAAAAAAAAAAGACTGAATACTGTACTAGAACTTTAAAGGATCATAAACTCTCATTAGAACTACCTGGAAGTTCACTGTATATAGTTAAGTGCCAGATCAAAAAAATCTAAGATTTCTTTTATGAATGAAAATAAGAGTAATTACAGTGGCAGAACTTTTTATTCCTTTTGGTTTTTTAACTGAGATGATAGATTTATAAGTAAATGATTGAATAGCTTCAGGATTAGGATCTACTTTAATTTACCTTCTGGGTGAAAGAATGGATATTTTGAAGTAAGCATACATTTAGTCTAAACTTTTACTCCTTAGGACAGTGGTTAAGGGAGGAGAGATAAAAATTGAATATTTTATGTAGGTAGTTTCTGTGACATTTTCAAAGAATAGAAAAAGAAGTTAGCAAGTTCATCAACATTTAATGGCTCATGTGCTGTGTCTAACTTAAAAAGAATCTTCCTAGAGTTTTAAGATGTTAAAAAAGCTTAAGCTAGGAAGTAATAGAGTAGTAAGTAGTGATGCTAAGGAAAAGACTTCACAGACAAATCCGGCTGTAGTCTCACATCTTTGTGCTCCATCTGCTAACGTCTCTGTTATTTTACTGTCAGTGTATTTAAAACCACTGCTCTTGATGAGGTAAAAATTAATGTAGATACATAGGGTAAATTGACATCAGTTGTAAATACTATAAAACTAAAGATTTACTTCAGCCAATACATGTGACTATGTAATGTTTCATTATTTCAGTATAGTTTGATTACTGCTACCTTATCCCTGTATATAAATAAATAACTAAATACAAGACAAAATATTGCCTCTCTAAAACTAATTAAATAGATAAAAATTAAATTAGAGCATAATATGATAAATCAGCTAATTATCTGTATATGCATTTAGGAGAAATTTCACATAGCAAATCTTGGGCTTGGAAATGTCTAGTACTATGCAATGGGTTCCAGATTTTATCTGCTGCTTTTTCTGCCATCAGTTCTCAAGTCCATATGCCACAGCTGTCCCTGGCTGGGAGCAAATAAAACTTACTGTGAGTGGTGGCTTCTGGGAAGGAGTAACTGGTAGTGTGTAAAGCTACCGAAAAATCAGAACTTTAAGGTTATGGTTTAGAAATAGTTTTATATGATTAAAATTAATAGCCCTGTTCTTTATTGGGAAACCCTGGTGGCATAGTGGTTTAGAGCTATAGCTACTAACCAAAAGGTCAGCAGTTCGAATCCACCAGGTGCTCCTTGGGAACCCTGTGGAGAAGTTCTGCTCTGTCCTATAGGGTCACTATGAGTCGGAATCGACTCGACGGCAATGGGTTTATTCTTTATTGAATAATACACATAGAATATGGTTTTTAAATCAATGATAAATTTTTCTGAGAGTAAAGACACTCAATAGATATTTCTCACACCACTGCCCCCTCCCCATGTGAAAAATTATAGTAGCAATTTATGTAGCAAATCTTATTATTTTTATTATTTTCAGTTTTTGTGCTGTACCTGAAGGAAGTGAAAATGACATGCGGTTTGTGTACTGTGCTTCCTGTATTTGCTATATGCTCAACAACTGGTCAGGCATGGATATGAAAAAAGCTATTGACTATATTAGAAGAAGTATGGTAAGTTATATTGAATAAATTAACTATTTTAGTTCATGATTATTGCTGATATATGGAGGCAGAGGTGTGATGCATGCCTCATCTCTTCCACCAAGAATTTGTAAATGAGGACAATAAAATTGCATTCTGAGTAGAGTGTTGGAACAACCATACAGAAATAATCTTAAAGAACATATTGACTCAGTGGCCATTATAACATAAATGTAATCAGATTATATGCAAAGAAAAAATGTTTTTTTATCAGAAAGGGTTAGGGGCAAAAAAAAAAAAGTAAATTACAAAGGCAAATGTTGATAGCCTATCCTAGCAGGGGCCTTTGGGAGCCCTGGCCAAGCCAACTGGAAAACTGTGGGATCCTTGATGAGGCCATTCTTATATTGGGTATGAGTTCCTTAAGCCATTTTGACTAAGAAGACCCAAATATAACAAGACTGAATTGGCTAACAGTAGACTTTTGGATCACTTTTTTTTCCTTAATATTTTTATATATTTTTAATATAAAATTAAGTAATGTAATATATATTATATATATAAATTAATATATATAATATATATAAATTAACATAAAGGAAGGTATCAAGCAGAAAATGTTAATTTAAAAAATAATAGAAACAAAAGCTTAATCTCAGCCAGAATTACTCTTTGCTCTACTTTTTAATCTTTTATGTAAAACTAGAGAAAAAGAAGTGCTGCTTTGCAGTTTATTAGTTCCCATATGTAAAGTTTTTAGTTCTATAGATTAGAATAATTTGGGCTGTTGATTCAACTTTTACTAGTCAGTGTTTCAAAATGAAAATGTCTGTAAATTCTTAGAGGAGTGGAATTATTTTTAACTGAATGTATGAATGTTAGATCAAACATGTTAGAGCAAAATGTTAGAATGTAGATCAGATTTTGAAGAATCTACAATAGCACAAAATTAAATAAGCCCTGTAGGAGCAGAAAGAGCAGACCTTTAAAGGAGTCTTAAGGGGAAAGGAAATTCATGTGAGATATGAGAGTGGGTAATGTGCATTTTGACAAGAATACTACAGAAGCGATACTGTGTTCTTGTCAGTGCATTATATTTGGAGGCGCATGATCTTCATTTTGCCCTATTACTGATGGTAATAACTTTGATCACGTGGTTAAAGTGGTGTATGGCAGATTTTCCTCTGTAAAGTCACTACTATTTTTCCGTTGGTAATTATTTGGTATGTTGTGGTGAGATATTGTGGGATTGTATAAATATCCTGCCCCCACCAGACTTTTACCTACTAGTTTTAATATCTATTGATTTTCCACTTACATCATTCTTTCTATAATTATTAGCAGAAATTCTGTCATTAGAAAGAACTTTACCTGCCTGCCTTCCTTCCTATCACTATAGACTCTGGATTCTTGTTTTATTCACTGGGTTAAAATCTGTTACTATTGTTTATTTTGATGCTCAATTGTCCCAGATTAGTTCAGTGAGAACCCTTCAAGCAGACTCCCGTTACCTTTTGACATGTCCCCATCATTCTTTCAGCACCTCCTTGCTTTCTGGCACAATATATTCTACACTCATCTTTTACTTTCCCAGCCTCAGTCCTGAATCAGCCCCTTTCTCCAAGGAGCCCTGGAGAATGGTGTTTAGAAACCAGGATCTGGGCACTAGGTATGCTCATTGGTACTGCAGTGCCATTGCTTCTAGGCTCTCTGTCAGTAGACAGAACTAGGAAATGTGTATATGTATGTACATATAGATATCCTTACACACACACACACACAGAGTGTCTGTCTTTATCTGTTTATCTATTAAAAACCAGGAGTCTTTTGCTATTAGCTCAAATTCCAGTCCACCACCACAGGGCTCATTTTAGCCTTCCTTCTTACATTTGTAACTCCCTTCTCTCACACTGACAAACCTGGTTCCCATTATCCAGAAAACATGTGTTCTTTTTGTCTTGAGCCTGGGAGTATTAGTCAGAATACTATATTTAACAAATACTTGGGTTAGTTCTTTTGTTTTCTCCCTCTTTGTTATGGTTGCATTATTTATTTGAAATACAGTCAGGTTCATTTGTTTCTAGTTGAAGTCCGTTTAGGGTCCCCCTCCCCACCTTGTTAATGTTATTTATTTACTTATTTAAAATGTCAAATTAGCGTGGTTCTGAGAGTGAGAACTATACGAAAAGGTATATTCAAAGAAGTGTCACTCCCCTCCAGCTCTTCTATCTTCTACTTCCTAACTCTCATACTTAACACCTCATTCCCGTGCCCTCTGTAGACAACCATTCTCATTATTTTGGTTTATGCTTCCTGTATTTCTCTTTGCAAAAATGAACAAATAATATATATTTTTATTTCCTCTCATTCTTCCTCAAAAGATAACATTCTATATATGTACATATATACACCTATATATTTTTTTTGCAGTTTGCTTTTTTCACCTAATATATCTTAAAAATTACTCCGTATCATTTCAGACATTTTTCTCATCCTTTTAAAAAACTTTATAGTACTCCATTGTGTGGATGTACCATACTTTTTTGGGTTTTTTCACAACTGTTCTATGGGATGCATATATTTTATTTTCTAATTATAGACAATGCTGTAATAATAACTTTTTACATATTTATTTATGTATTGTTGGAGTTGTATTTTCAGGATAGATTCCTAGTAGTAGAATTCTGGATTAAAAGGCAAATGCGTATGCCATTTTATTAGATGTCATCTTTTTTTTTTTTTCCCAAAAGTAATGGACCAATTTGTATTCCCATCAGCAATGTATGGAATACTTGTTTCCCAACAAGCTTGCCAATTGAATGTGCTGTCGTACTGTTTTTTTTTTTTTTTTTTTAATGCCAGCCTAGTGGGTGAAAAATGATACCTTAATATAGTTTTAATTTTCATTCTTTTATTATGAGTGAGGTTGACTATTAACTGGCCGGCTGTTCAAAACCAGATTTAACCAGGTCATAGTTTACTGAACTGTCTTAGATTATAGTTTTCAGCAATAGTTTCTAGTCGATTGTTTTGCTTTTCTTCTTTAGGTACTTTAATTTTACGTGTGTTCTTTCTTTGCTTTTCTTTCCTTTTTCAACGAGTTTCTCTCTGATCCTTTTACTTCTTTATCTCATTTTTATTTTCATGGTGGTTTTTTTTTTTGTTTGTTTTTGCCTTTCTTCAGTGTCCCTTATTATATTTTTATTTGAGACTTATCCCTTGTGCATCCTATAATTTAGTCTCTATTTCTGAGGATATTTTTGTCTTTTTCTCCTATTTCTTTCCCAAAATCATGCGACTCTCTTTTTATTTCTTCTGTTTGTCTATTTCTGTTTTTAATCTTTAAATTTCCTTTCCAAAGTGATTTTTCATATTCACAAATGCTTGTTTGAAGACGGTTAATTACATTTGGGTTGTTGTATTATGTCGTCTTCTGCTTTATGGTTGTTTCTTTGGTGAGGAGGCAGATTTTCATATCCTAAGGTGTTTCTATTCTGTTTGCTCTGTGTTCACTTAGTTTGTATTAGTCTCTTTTCTCGTCATTTCATGAATTTCTTTTTTCTAGTAAAAATTCCCAGTTTAAGGGTGCCCTTCTGTCAGTGCCGCAAAGTACAATTTCATCAATTATTTTTAGTAGTGAGGAAAGGGTTGTCTGTTCTATGATTTTAGGGGGTGAGGGGGAGGTTCTCTTTTGTCTCCCAGGTCCTTAGCTTTAGCTTTTTTGATTTTTCATTTACTACCTAATCTCCAAAGGGCACTTCTCTTCCTTCTTACCTTCTTTTCTCCAGAAGTTATGCCTGTGAACACTGTCACCTTCAGTTACACATACTCTCTTAAGTCCCTTCCCCTTAGTTAGTGCTCTGTTCTACCTGGGCTCTTTTAGTACAGGCAGTCCTCACTTTGCATGGTAGTGGCAGACTGTAATGATGACCATTCAAGCTGAAACCATGCAAAGTGATCGTAATAATCAGTGCGAATAATTACAATTTTTCCATGGCTTTTAAAAATTTTTGCCAAAACACTAAAAACCCTTTTACTGTCAGTTATAAATGTATATATAGGAAAATGGGGGGAAAAAAGTGGTAAAACAGGTATTTATTTAGTAGACTGTAATTTAAAACTTTAGAAACATTGAAGATTAAAGTGTTTTATTTTTTTTGTAAACAGCTTATCAAGAGTATTTGAACAGTGCTTGCCCTCTTTTCATCACATAACTTACGATATGGAACGAGCATAATTTCTATGCCTTGGCAAATTGTCGTATACCTCTTTCTAACTTTATATCAGCTCCCAACTTGCACTTTTAATGTCATGAAATACCTCCAAGGGTTCCATTACTGTGGAATTTTTGCTGATGTCATGTCCTCTGGAACATCTTCATCCATTTCATCATACCACTTTTCTCATTTATGTAGATAAGTTAGCCTTTACTTAGTTCTTCTGGCTGCATATTTAGAGTCTCTTGAACAGTGGAACTGTCAACATTCCAACAGTCAGCTCTTTCTTCTGTAACTGCATTTATGTTTTATTTTAATTTCACTTTCAGCGTTATAACTTTTCTTTGCTGCGCTTTGATCTTTGGTGGACAAGTCTCTTCCGGTTATCCACTTTTGTAAAATGTCACATGAGTTTGTCACTGGAAGAAAAAGAGACAGCACAGCCACATGCTTTGCTGTCTGGGCATAAACTGAATAGCACATGAGTAGCGACCAATTACTAACAGACTTTAAAGAAAGTGACATTGTTAGTCACTGATCATGATGTGCATCTGTTATTTTTGTAGTGATCTGTGACCTGAAGAGCTAGCAGCAAAGCTTGTATTTCATGTAGTTATTCATAGTTGATAACACTGTGGTAACTGAAATTTGAATGTGTTGTGTTGCTTAACTAAATCGCGGGATTTGAGCATGTTGAAACTGTGCAGAGTGAGAGCTATCTGTATTTTCACACTTAGGGTGGACTCTCTATTTAGATAGTGATTTTAGATCAGTCTTAGACCTGACATTACCTCCCCTCACTTCTCTTCCTCAAGATTTTTTTACAGACTGCCCTGTTTTGATTTTGGAGAATATGTGCAAAGATTCAAACTTAGGCAGCTGTCATTATCCTTGACTACCCAAAACTGCCTCAGAATTGATTTTTTCATGGTTATCATGTTTTATGAGTACAAAATTCTTACATTTTTCTTCAACTCATATATACTTGCAAATGGTAGAGGAGTAAGGGTTGGGGCTTCTTATTGGGTCGAAATTGAATATGTAGGTACCAGCTGTAAACAATCTGTTCTCAGAATGTGCCCTAGTGTGTGCCATTTATTGAACTGACTTGGTGAGTAAGACAAGGTCAGTACTTGAAATGCCGCAATCTGTTTCCTTATCTGTAGAAAGGACTGTGTAGTTTGGAAAATATAAAAGAGAAATAATGAATTAGATCAAGGGACAAAAAATTAGCATAGTGGCAACTTATTTACTCATATATCATTATTATTTCCCTAATAAAATGAACTTTTTTTTTTTCAGTCCTATGACAATGGACTGGCACAGGGAGCTGGACTTGAATCTCATGGTAAGATGTCTTAAAAATCAATGAATGTATAGTTTCTTTTGTTCCTTTAAACAACATCATGGTACCTTCAGTAGGGAGGACCTCAGAAGTTTGTCTCAGCTCATGGTATAGCCTGATTATTTTCTATGCCACTTTTCCTGTTTCTCTCTTCTGACATTTTTGTGCCTATTTGAAGCCTCCTCTAGGTCAGTAATTATTTACAGATTATTCAGGTCAGAAATTTTCATACAGTGTATTCTAGTAATCTATCCATGTGTTAGCTGCATGAGAATGTCGTGGGATAATTTTTCAAAATATTGTTAGAAAACAACAGGTTTTCTTCTTTAGCATTACTGAAAAAGCTAGACCAAACATAGCAGAATATTAAACATGAATCAATAAATTTGCAAAGAAATGAAAAATTTTTATTTACCCTCCTGAATATAATTATCCTTAGTCCTAATCATAAAAAGTTTGCTGCATAAGATATGTTCAATACATATATTAACAGTCTTTTCTTTCCCATTTTTCCTCTCTGTGGCAGAACCATAATAGATGATAGTTACTAAATTTATCTTAACTTAACTCTCTCAGATTGAATGTTTCCATTCAAAAGTAAATAAGCTTTCATTCTTCTTTTAAAAAAAGAAAGAGCCCAGATCAATTTCCTCTTCCTCACACAGATTTTGTATGCTTATCTGTTGTCTCCATCCCTCTGCCAGTATGATAGAGCAAAAAAACAGAAGACCAGCATTTGGGTCCGTTAAATAAATGAGCCATAGATGTCCTCTGTGTATGGACCCCAGGTCGTTTATTTCTTCATAGAAAGCTGAAGCCTGTTAGCCCAAAAAGCCCACTAGCACCAAACTCAAATTTTCATATATCCAAATTGTTTTAAAAATAACCCAAACAGGCAGATTTTTAGCCATGCAGAGCCTGTCTGCTTTGCATACCTCACAAAACTACACCCAACATTTGCTGGCCATAGATAAGATAAACCCTGTAGTTATAAAGACCCCAAACTGCTGCTGCTCTTCGGAGCTCTCTGACCCAAGGATTTCCCGCCTTCTGCTTGAGGGACGTCATCTAGGCATGTAAATCCCCTTTTTTGCCAAAAGTTCCCTTGTTGTCTTCTCCTCTGGTAGCTCCTTTTGCCTCTTGCCTATAGAAGATCTCTTGCTGCCAGAGATTGCCTCCACATACAAACTGTCTGTGTGTAAACCAAAACCAAACATGTTACCGCAAGTTGATTCCAGCTCATAGCAACCCTATAAGATAACCCTCAGTAAATAGTTTGTTGTTCAACACTGCCATCTCATGGTCATATCATTTTCTTTGATCATTCCTGAACTCCCTCAAATTCACTACAAGGTCTCAGCCCTGACGCTTAACTAGTGTGACCTTGGCTCATCACTTAATCTCTCTGCAGGTTTCCTCATTGACCGAGTAGAAATAATTATATCTTTCTTTAGGATTGTTATCAGGGGATAAATATATGGGGGAAAGCAGTTTCTAAACTATAAAACAAGTACAAAAAATACTTTTAACATAAATTCCTTGACCCCATATCCTTGTACATCCCTGGGACCTTGTCCTATTAGGTATCTTCTCCCTCTCTCACGTTTTAACTCCTTCCTTCAACTTAGACATTTGTAGAGTATTTGTCGCTGGAGGTATGGAGAACGTGATATTAGATTTTCTTTGAAGCTTACAATAATTAGGCCACCATAATTCCTGTGTGTGCCTGAGTCTATATAAGATTGGAGGCTGGCAGTAATAATTATGTTAATGATCATTGCCACATGAAAAGGAGGAATATACTTGTTAAACAAAGACAAAATATGGCAGCTGTAAGAATTCCTAAAAAGACAAAGGTCTGGTACTCACTGTTGTGGGTGGTGTTAATGGCACTCCTGCTGAGGAAATACCTCACTAGCACCAAGGGACCCGTGGGATAAGTACTGTAGTTTCCAAGAAGTTGGAATTACGTTTTCTGGGATGTGAAACAGAGGGTTGCTCAAATATGATACTCTGACAGGTCCTGTTTAGTGAATTTTAGTCAGTATGACTTGAATAGGATTGCATCCATCAAGATCATCAGTGATGGACTAAGTTTCATGCCGCAAAAGCTTCCATCTTCCTTTTTTTTCTAAATTTCGTTCAGTAGGTCTGAGGCCTAAAACCCTAGTTGGAGTTTCCCAACCAGAGTGCTACAGTATACTGGTGTACCTCAGATGGGTTAAAGGTATTACTCCCTCAGTCTTTGGTTCATCCAAGTAGACCTAGGTGGCTGGAGCCTCTAGTAAGATTGCCTCTGTCCAGGAGCACCCTTTTCAGTTGCCATTTAAAAAAAAAAAACATTGCCGTGGAGTCAATTCCTACTTATAGCGACCTTATAGGACAGAGTAGAACTGCCCTGTAGGGTTTCCATGGAGCGGCTGGTGGATTCGAACTGCCGGCCTTTTGGTTAGCAGCTGAGCTCTTAACCACTACACCACCAGGGCTCCTCACTAGTATGCCCTGTAAATATTATTTTCTTTGTGTACTGAGGTTAGACAGGCTGTGAAACACTGCCTTAGAGGACTTTGGTATAGCTTTCCTTCCCTCTCTCATCACTATCTACACTTCAAATGAAAGCTCTTCCTAAAAAGTTGTCCTGCAGCTTGGCTACCCATCAAGTCATTGTGTCCTTTTTCTTTTTGTTGTTAATGTTCTTGAAAAAGTGGTCCAAATAAATTACTTGGCCTTCTTCACAAATAGCTTGTTCTTTAATTGTCTATAAGCCTTCAGCAAATTATGAGGTATCTTTCTTAAAGTCATGAATGATCTGCATTTCAAATCCAGTGTCTTTTTGTCATTCCTCATCTTCCACTATTTAATGAGGTATTCGAAGTTGTTAAATTCCTTTTTCTTTCTTAAAACATTGCATTTTTGCTTGTCTTACTTCCTCACGAGTTGTTTCTGACTCCCTAACCGTCTTTGTTTCTTCCTCTCACCTCTTCACCAAAGACAGATCTTTGGATAGTTTTTTCCTCAACTCTTCTTTCCCCCTCAGTTCATCTTTCTAAATCTCAGGGATCTTGTATTTGCTATTCCCTTTACAAGGAGCTCTGGTTGCACAGTGGTTAAGAGCTACGGCTGCTAACCAAAAGGTCAGCAGTTTGAATCCACCAGCTGCTCTTTGGAAACCCTGTGGGGCAGTTCTACTCTGTCCTATAGGGTCACTATGAGTTGGAGTTGACTCAATGACAATGGGTTTTGGTTTATTTCCTCTGCATAGAATGTTCCCCACCCCATCATACACTTGACTTTCCCTCCCATCCTTTAGGTCTTTGCTCAAATGGTATTTTTTTAGTTAGCCATACTCTAACCGCTAAATCCTCTACTCCCCTTTCTGACTATTTTTCTTCATATCACTAATATTTTATAAATATCTGTATTTTATCTATTCGTTTATTGTCTGTACCCCGCCCCCACGTAACGTAAGATTCACAAGAGCAGAGATTTTAACGTATTTTATTCACTACTATATCCCCCACACCATAACACCCTTGACACGTATTGAAAGAGTTAACACGTGATCCTTCAACAATCATCTCTGTGTCGATGGCACCAAAAGCTGTTTCCAAATCTGTATGTTGCTCCTGAGCTGCATAACCCCCTTTCCATCTGCCTAGCAGGCATATCTACCTTGATGTCATGTCAAGTATCTCAAACTGCACATTTTCACAATCATCTTCTCTTTCCTTCCTCTCAAGCCTATAGCTGGTCAGGAATGTGGAACAAGCACTACCAGATCTTCTGATATTTCAGGTGAAGCTAGAAATCTAGAGTTTTAGGTGTTTAATCTCTTCTTCAAATTTTTTGTTTTGTTTTGTTTTGTTTTTAATTTGCTATTCACACCAGTTATCCTCTGTAGGTCAACAGTTTATAACCCCTGATCTACAAACTAACAGGAAAAGAACTTATTTATTAAGCAGCTACTGTGTGCTAGATATTATCTGATACTTTACTTACAGTCTTATTTCATCCTTACACTAGCCCTCTAAGGATAGGCATCTTTGTATTAGGGTTCAGTCAGAGAAGCAAAACCACTATGAGTATTAAAGAATAAGAGGTTTATTGTAGGAATAAAATTTCACACAGTTGCGGATGAAAATAGGGAAGTAAGGGCCCTAAAGGAATAGTTGGTGGATCAGGAAAAAGTCACACCAGCCCTCCTGAAGCACTAGCACAGGTGAACAAGGCAGACCTTGCAGGGGAATCTGGAAAGCCAGGCACAGCCAGCTGCCGTAGGGTGATCTTGGTGGAGAAGTCTGTGGAGGGCGGTGGCTTCTGTAGCTGTTGGTGGGCCTGGGCTCACCAGGGCCAGAGGTAAGGAAGAAGAAACTTGGATGCCAAGTATGTGGGAGAGTAAGGGCAAGCTGGAATCTTCCAGCACCTCTGCATTTGTCTCTTGCCTCCTGTAACCATAACCAGGGTAATAGCTGTTGCTTCACTTCCACCTTCCAAATCTCACACTGATTTCTCTATTTTCCAACTCTTAACTCTGGACTATGCACTGAAAGGGATTCTGAGAAATAATTCCAGCTAAGACAAGTTGACATAGTACAAAACCACCACAATAATTATTGTCATTTTGCTCAGTACCCAGGCTTACATATCAGGTAAGTGTTATAACTCACCTTAACCCCTGCGCTTATGCAGCACTCTTACTCAGTCTGCTTACTCATTCTCCCACATTTAGATTCCTTAGTTTAGTATTTAAGGTCTTCTATAATCCAGTTCCTGCTTGGTAGTGTAGATCCATGTGTGAGTGATCCTTTCTGTGCACTCTAAGCTGTAGATTTAAAAAAATGGTATTCTCCAAATGCTCTCACCTCTGGACTTTGCTAATATTCTTTTTCCTTTCCTTGGAATGCTTCTCCTCCACCTACTTACCCTCATTTTCCTTTCCTTAACTTTCAAATTTTTACCCATCTTTCTATATCTAGTTCCAGTGTCCATTCTCTGTAAAAAATAAAAATAAAAATTGATTGTGTTTTAGGTGAAAGTTTACATAGCAAATTAAGTACCCATTTTAACAATTCTTACACAACTTATTCCATGACATTGGTTACATTTTTCACAACGTGTCAACATTCTCATTATTTTCATTCTGTTTCCATTAACGTAGCTTCCCTGTGCCTCCTTAGTTTTTCATATTTGTTTTAGGGTAAATGTTGACCGTTTGGTCTCATATGGTTGATATTTAAGGGAGCACAGTGTTTACGAATGCTATTGTTTATTTTATATGCCAGCCTATTATTGGATGAAATGTGAGTGCTGGGAGTGTCTTCAGTTCCACATTCAACGGGTATCTTAGGGTAATAGTCTCAGGAGTTCCTCTAGTCTCTGTTGGTTCACTAAGTCTGACCTTTTTTAGGAATCTGAGTTTTGTTCTACATTTTTCTCCCTTTCTATCCAGGACCTTCTATTGTGTCCCTAGTCAGGATGCTTGGTAGTGGTAGTCGGACACCATGTAGTTCTTCTTGTCTTAGGCTGTATGAGGCCATAGTTCATATAGGCTTTTAGTGGACTAGTTTCTTTGAGTCTTTGGTTTCTTTCATTACCTTTTGTTCCAGATGAGTAGAGAACAGTAGTTGTATCTTAGATGGCTGCTCACAAGCTTTTAAGACCCCAGAAGCTTTTCACCAAACTAGGATGTAAAACATTTTCTTTATGAACTATTTTATGCCAATTAACTGAGTTGTCCAACGAGACTATGCTCCAAGCCTTCAAACCCTGTAATCCAATCCCGCAAGATGTTTGATTATGTCTAGGAAGTATCTGTAACTGTGCCCCTATGTGGTTAATTATATATATGAATATATATACAGTGCACATAAACGTGTGTATACATATGCCTACACATACTCCTGTACGTGCGCACCCGTATATGTATACTCACATGTGCCTTCATATACACATACATGCATATATATCTCCCTACATAACAATACACATATTTTTTGGTTGTTGTTATTGTTGTTGCAAAATTGTATGTTACAGCATTTACAAAATTGTCCCTTATTCTTGTGTACTTCTTAGGGTCTTCATTTACCTTGGTCAGATTGTACAGACTTCACCTATATTGGCTATTGCCTTTCCCATCACCAAAAATAACAAATGTCTACTATCTAGAAAGTGATTCCCCCTCCCTCCCCTTCACATCCCTGGTAACCGTCTGTCTTAGGCTGCGTTCTCTAGAGACATAAAACCAGTGAAGCATATGTATGTATGTAGAGAGAGAAAGATTTATATCAAGAACATGGCTCACACAGTAGTAGAGGCTGATGAGTCCCAAGTCTGTGGGTCAGGCATCAGACTGAAGGCTTCTTCTGACTCACGTAGCTGCAGGAACCAGCGAACCCAAGATTGATGAGTCAGACAGCAGGCTGCTGGCTCAAATCCCAAGAACCAGAGGTCAGATGATGACGACCCTGATGCAGGATCCAGAGCAAGTGAGAGAGCTTTACCCGAGCATCCATATATATATTGGATGCAGGCCACACCCCTGAAGAAACTCCCCTACAACTGATTGGCTGATCACATCAGATCACATCATGGCAGATGACTACGTCATTATGTAACTGCCAAACCACTGAGAATCATGGCCCAGCCAAGTTGACATACAACCTTAACCATCACAGTCCACCCCTTGTCAACTTGGCACCTGCACTTATCTTAAACTATACACAATTTCTAAATAAAGACAATTACAAACTCATACTCCTACCCTGATACAACTAGCATGCGTACAACTGAAAATATACTAGCCCCATTTACATCTTATATTTTATAAGTGAAGAAAACAAAAATATTTGATGCACACATACAAGGAAGAAATACTAATAACAATTAACAGCCGTCATTTATGCAACTGATCGCATGGTCATAACTGGTATTTAGAACTACCTTCCCCCTTCTAGACCTATAACTAGACTTAAGTCCCAGCAAGCCCCAAAAGGTGAAGTACAAAGTGTGACCCAGGAGGAGGTATGCTACACTCCGAAAGAACTGCTTGACATTTCTAATATGTACAAACAGAAACGTGGGGAATATGTGTGAGAATTGCTATTAGGGGTGTGGGATAATGGTGCAAGGAACATAAAGGTGAATCAGTCTGAGTTTATTGATATGGGCCCATGAAGCACAGATTCTTTATTCAGTGTTTCAGCTCAAGAGGTTAGGAAAGGATCTAATAGTTTATTTAGTTGGTTCGCTGAAGCATGGATTACGTGATAGCCTACACTAAATCAGGTTGAAGTATCAGACCTGCCTTGGTATACTGTAGAAGAAGGTACCCAAAGGCTTAGGGAAATTGGCATATTACAGTGGATTTATCATGTTAGACCTATAGACCCACATATAGAATGCCGAGAGAACACACCTTTTACCACAACTGTGAGGAACAGATTTGTGAAGGGAGCTCCAGCACCCTTGAAGACTGCTGTGATTGCTGCTTTATGTAAGTCAGACTTGACGGTGGGAACTGCCCTAACTGAATTCAGACATCTAACCTTGAAGAGTCTGACTGGACCCCGTGGTGGTAGGGGCCAAGTGGCAGCACTTAATTGACAAAGACAAGGTGAACGTAGTTAACATAATTGACGGTGGGGTCAAAGCAGTAATCAGAATAGTCTGGCTCATATGGACTTATGGTGTTGGTGACTTAGTCATGGTTTTCCTAGGAGTGAAGTAGATGGGAAGTCTACTAAATATTTACTGGATCTGTACAAGTGGAAGAATTCTGGGTCAAGTGAACAGCAGTCTAACTCAAATCGCCAGAATAGAAAGTCATAGCCTGTCTTGGTTATCTAGTGCTGCTATAATAAAAATACCACAAGTGGATGGCTTTAATAAAGAGACATTTATTTCTTCACAGTAAAGTAGGCTAAAAGTCCAAACTCAGGGCGTCAGTTCCAGGGGAAGGCTTTCTCTCTCTGTTGGCCTTCTCATCAGTCTTTCCCAGGACTAGGAGCCTCTCCACACGGGTACCCTGGGTCCAAAGGATGCACTTTGCTCCTGGCATTGCTTTCTTGGTGGTATGAGGTCCCCCCTCTCTTCTCACTTCCCTTTCTTTTTTATCTCTTGACAGATAAAAGGTGGTGCAGGCCACACCCCAGGGAAACTCCCTTTACATAGGATCAGGGATGTGACCTGGGTAAGGGTGTTATAATCCCACCCTAATCCTCTTTAACATAAAATTACAATCACAAAATGGAAGACAGCCACACAACACTGGGAATCATGGCCCAACCAAGTTGACACACATTTTTGGGGGACACAATTCAATCCACGACACAGCCCCTCAGTCAATTCCCAGACTTGAGCAAGTAGACAGACCCACAGCTCCTTTAGTGAAGGGCAGCTGAAGCCCTTTGAGGAAGGACCCCACTACCCTGCCAAAATTTGGACTTTAATTTTTCTCCCAGCCTTCCCCAAAGGGATCTACAGCCTTTTACGACAGCAAGTGTTCGTTGGGGAAAAGGAAATAATCCGGATTTTCAGGGATTACTGGATACTAGCTCTGAACTGACACTAGTTCCAGGAGTCCCAGAACATCACTGTGGCCCACCAGTAAGAGTGAGAATGTGTGAAGGTCAGGTTATTAATGGAGTCTTAGCTCAGGTTTGTTTCACAGTGAGTCCAGTGGGAGCCTGAACCCATCCTGTAGTGATTCCCCCAGTTCCAGAATGCATAATTGGAATAGCTATGCACAGCAATTGGCAGAACCCCCACATTGGATTCCTGACAAGTGGAGTAAGGGCTGTTATGGTAGAAAAAGCCAAGTGGAAGCCATTAGAACTGCCCCTACTAAACCAAAAGCAATAGCGCATATCTAGAGGGATTGCAGAGATTACTGCCACCATCAAGGACTGGAAAGATGCAGGAATGATGATTCCCACCACATCTACATTCAGCTTTCCTATTTGGCCTGTGCAAAAAACAGATCTTGGAGAATGACAGTGGATTATTGTAAACTTAACAAGGTGGTGACTCCAATTACAGCTGTTGTTCCAGATGTGGTTTCATTGCTTGAGCACATTAATTCATCTCCTGGTACCTGGTAAGCAGTTATTGATCTGACCAATGTCAATGCCTTTTTCTCGATTCCAGTCTAGAAGGACCTCAAGAAGCAGTTTACCTTCAGCTGGCAAGGCCAGCAATACACCTTCACTATCCTACCTTATGAGTGTATCAGCTCTCCAGCCCTATGTCATAATTTAGTCAACAGGGACCTTGATCACCTTTCCCTTCCACAAGACATCACAGTGGTCCATTACACCATCAAAGAATGTTGCTTTCTGTGTGTATACCTGCTCTTGACTTTTTATAAAAATGAGACCATACAGTCCTTTTATTTTACTCAGCGTAATGCCCTCCAGATTTGTCCAT
This sequence comes from Trichechus manatus latirostris, assembly GCF_000243295.1. NCBI lineage: Eukaryota > Metazoa > Chordata > Mammalia > Sirenia > Trichechidae > Trichechus > Trichechus manatus. The sequence continues at coordinate 6,811,581 of NW_004443983.1, forward strand.
GTTATGTTTGCGCACTTCTCATTATTATTTATAGTTGCCTAGTAGTCCATTGTATGTATGTACCACAATTTGTTTATCCATTTATCCATTGATGGGCACTTAGGTTTTTTCCATCTTTTTGCTATTGTGAGTAATGCTGCAGTGGACATAGGTCTATTTGTGTGATTGCTCTTATATCTCTAGGATATATACCTAGGAGTGGGATTGCTGGATCATAAGTATTTCCATTTCTAGCTATACTGTTTTCCATAGTGGTTGTACCATTCTAAAATCCCACCAGTAACATGTAAGAGTTCCAATCCCCCCACAATCTCGACAGCATTTGTTTTCTGTTTTTTTAATCATTGCCATTTTTGCAGGGGAAAAATGGTATCTCATCATAGTTTTGATTTGCATCTCTCTAATGGCTAATGGTGGAGCCCTGGTGGTGAAGTGGTTAAGAGCTTAGGCAGCTAACCAAAAGGTCAGCAGTTCGAATCCATCAGCCACTCCTTGGAAACCCTTTGGGGCAGTTCTCTGTCCTATAGGGTCGCTGTGAGTCAAAATCGATTCAACAGCACACAACAACAACAGCAACAACAATGGCTAATGATCATGAGCATCTTTTCATGTATTTGTTAGCTGCCTGAATGTCCTCTTTGGAAAATTGTCACATCTTGTCCTTTGCCCATTTTTTGATTGAATTGTTTCTTTTTGTTTTTGAGTTGAAGTTTTCTATATATTTTAGAGATTCGACCCTTATCAAATATGTTGTTGCCAAAGATTTTTTCCCAGTCTGTAGGTTCTCTTTTTACTTCATTGATAAAGTCTTTTGATGAGCGTAAGTATTTAATTCTTAGGAGGTCTCAATTATCTGATTTATCTTCTGTCATTCATACATTTTTAGTTTTGTTGGATAGACTATGCCAAAATTAGATCCTGTAGTTTTGACCCTATGTTATCTTCCAGGAACTTTGTAGTTGTAGCTTTAACATTTAGGTCTTTGATCCATTTTGAGTTACTTTTTGTGCATGATGTAACGTATGGGTCCTGTTCCATTTTTCTGCATATGGATATCCAGTTTTGCCAGCACCATTTATTAAAGAAACTCTTTCTTCCCCATTGAATGGACTTAAACCCTTACAGAAGTCAGCTACCTGTATATGGATGGATTTACTTCTGGGTTTTCAGTTCTATTCCATTGCTCTGTGTGTCTGTCACTGAACCAGTACCAGGCTGTTTTGATTATTTTGATTAGTAAGTTTTGAGATCAGGAAGTAAGACGTCTCCTACTTTGTATTGCTTTAACTATTCAGGGCCTCCTTTCTTTCCATATAAAACTAGAGATTAGTTTTTCATTCTATTGAAGAATGTTTTTGGGATTTGGATAGGGATTACATTAATCTATAGATCACTTTTGGTAGTATTGACGTTTTCACAATGTTAAGTCTTCCAATCCATGAGCACAAAATATTTTCCCATTTATGTAGATCTCTTTTAGTTTTTTGCAGTAGTGTATTATTAGTTTCCCTTGTATAAATCTTATATGCACCTGGTTAGGTTTCTTCCTAGGTATTTTATCTTTCTGGGGGCTATTGTAAATTGTATTGATTTCTTGATTTCAGAGTCCTTGTTGGTATAGAGGAACCCAACTGATTTTTGCATGTTGATCTTGTACCCTGCCACTTTGTTGAATCCTGTTAGTTCCAGTAACTTTCTTGTGGAGTCTGGGATTCTCAGTATGGGATCATGTCATCTGAAAATAAGGATAGTTTACTTCTTCCTTTCCAATTTGTCTACCCTTTATTTCCCTTTTTTTTTGCCTTATTGCTTTAGGTAGAACTTCCAGTACAACATTGAATAAGAGTGCTGATAAAAGGCATCCTTGTCTTGTTCCCATTCTCAAGGGGAATCTCAATCTTTCTCATAAGAATAATGTTGGCTATTTTGTATACCAACCAAACCCATTGCCATCGAGTCGATTCCAACTCATAGTGAACCCTATAGGACAGAGTAGAACTTGCCCCATAGGGTTTTCAAGGAGCGGCTGGTGGATTCGAACTGCCG
>NW_004443983.1:6813726-6815204 GCF_000243295.1 Trichechus manatus latirostris
TTCGAACTGCCGACCTTTTGGTTAGCAGCTGAGCTCTGAACCACTGTGCCACCAGGGCTCCAGTTGGTTTTGCATATATGCCCTTACTTATGTTGAGGAATTTCCCTTCTATTCCTATTTTGCTAAGAGTTTTTATCAGGAAAGGGTAATGGATTTTATCAAATGCCTTTCTGCATAGATTAAGATGATCATATGATTCTTTTCCTTTGTTTTATTTATTTAGTGAATTACTTTCATTTTCCCCTTGCATCCCTGGTCTGAATCCCACCTGATCATGGTGTTTTGTTTTTGTTTGTTTGTTTTTTTTATATATATATGCTTTTGAATTCTGTTGGCTAGAATTTTGTTGAGTATTTTTGCATCTGTATTCATAAGGAATATTGGTCTGTAATTTTCTTTTTTTAGTGGTGTCTTTGCTTGGTTTTGGTATCAGGGTTATGCTGGCTCATAAAATGAATTAGAAAGTATTCCTTTCTTTTCTATGTTCTGGGATAGTTTGAGTAGAATTGGGGTCAACTCTTCTCTGAATGTTTGGTAGAATTGTCCAGTGAAGCTGTCTGGGCCAGGGCTTTTTTTTCATGGGGATTTTTTTATACATGTTCAATGTCTTTTTTTATTATGGGTCTGTTCAAATTTTCTATCTCTATTTGTATTAGTTTAGGTAGTGTGTAGACATTTGTCAGTTTCTTCTAGGCTTTCAAATTTGTTGGAGTACAATTTTTCATAATATTCTGGTGTGATCCTTTATCTCAGTTGGTTCTGTTGTAGTGTCACCCATCTCATTTCTTATTTGGGTTATTTGCATCTTCTTGTTTTTTTCCTTGTCATTTGGGCCATTGGTTTGTCAATTTTATTGACCCTTTCAAAGAACCAGCTTCTAGTCTTGTTGATTCTATTTTTCTGTTTTCTATTTCATATCTTTTTGCTCTGATCTTTATTACAGATTTCCCCCGTTATCCGAAAGTAGAGTGTTCCTATGAAACCTTTTGTGAGGTGAAATGGCATTAAGTGAAGAAACAATTACTATTAATTTATATATGGGAAAATTTTTCGAGCGTTCCCAGACCTCAAAAATAACCTGCTAATGGGTGAAGGATGAAACCGTACACAATACTGGGGAAACCAGCACAACTTGTACAAGGAAAGGTCATGGAAGCTCCATAGACACATCCAAACTCCCTGAGGGACTGAATTGCTGGGCAGAAGGCTGTGGGGACCATGGTCTCGGGGAACATATAGCTCAATTGGCATAACATATTCTATAAAGACAATGTTCTACATTCTACCTTGGTGAGTAGCGTCTGGGGTCTTAAAAGCCTTTGAGCAGCCATCTAAGATATTTCACTGGTCTCATCCCTTCAGGAGCAAGGGAGAATGAAGAGAACAGGATACAAGGAAAAGATTTAGTCCAAAGGACTAATGGACCACAGCTACCAAGGCCTCCACCAGACTGAGTCCAGTACAGCTAGATGGTGCCC
>NW_004443983.1:6815304-6834077 GCF_000243295.1 Trichechus manatus latirostris
GAAAAGATTTAGTCCAAAGGACTAATGGACCACAGCTACCAAGGCCTCCACCAGACTGAGTCCAGTACAGCTAGATGGTGCCCGGCTACCACCACTCACTGCTCTGACCGGGATCACAACAGAGGGTTCTGGACAGAGCTGGAGAAGGATGTAGAACAAAATTCTAACTCACAAAATAAAGACCGTATTTACTAGACTAAAGGAGACTGGAGAAACCCCGAGAGTATGGCCCCTAGACACCCTTTTAGCTCAGTTGTGAAGTCACTTCCGAGGTTCACCATTCAGCCGGGGAGTGGACAGCCCCATAAAACCAGATGGGACTAATGAGGCACAGCAGTCCAGGGACAAGGGCTAGAAGGCAGAAGGGGACAGGAAAGCTGGTGATAGGGAAACCCAAGGTTGTGTAAGGACAGTATTGATGTGTTGTGAGGTTGTTAACCATTGTCATAGGGCAACATGTGTACTAACTGTTTAATGAGAAACTGTTTTGATCTGTAAACCTTCATCTAAAGTGAGAATAGCAGCACAATTGGAAGAGCGTAGTCGATGTCACTGAACTGTGCATGTAGAAATTTTTGAAATGGTGTATCTTCGGCTATGTATATTTTTACCCAAAAAAGAAAAAAAAGGTCGAGAAGGGAGAGGGTTGACATGTCATGGGATTGTTAACCAGTATCATAAAACAATGTGTACTACTGTTTAGTGAGAAACTATTTGTTCTGTAAACCTTCACCTGAAGTACAATAAAAAAAAAAAAATAACCTACTAAATCATACCAAATAACACATAATACTTAAAATAACACTCAACCCCCCCCCCCGCAAAAAAAACCCGTGCCGTTGAGTTGATTCCAACTCATAGCAATCCCATAGAACACAGTAGAACTGCCCTGTAGGGTTTCCAAGGAGCAACTGGTGGATCCGAGCTGCTGACGTTTTGGTTAGCAGCTGAGCTCTTAATCACTGCGCCACCAGGGTTCTAAAATAATACTAAGATATGGTAAAAGTAGGGATTATATGATAAATACAGAGCCTAAATAAGGTAGAAATAACTTTGACAGCTTTCAAGTTTCTTTCTCTCTGTGTGTAAAAATAGTATGAATGGTAGATGCAGGCAAGTTCAACGCATGCACAATGTCTTTATTTCATTCACCTTAGGACACATCTCGCTAAAGGATACACAGATCAAGTTAAAGCACAGATGCCAACAGACACAGTTCAAAGCTGTGGTGGCTTGATGCTGAATGCGATTCTCTGGAAATAAGCTTGGCTTCACCACCCTCGCTCCGCAGGGTGTGCGCGGCCTCTTTAATGGCTCATTGCAAAACAAATGCTGAATGCTATTTCTGCTTTCTGCCTTTTTTCCTAAAAGCGAAAATCCTCTTTGAATTTCTTTCATTTAGCGAAAACAGGTACTAATGTAGGTCTTTTGTAAAAGTGAAGTGGCGTAAAGCAGACTTTCAAAAAGCGGGGGATACCTGTATTTCCTTTTTCTGGTGACTGTGGCCTTCTTTTGCTGCTGCTTTTCTATTTGTGTGAGTTGTATGATAAGCTATTGGTTTTGGCTTTTCTTTTTTGATGTCTGCATTTATTGCTATAAGTTCTCGTAGCACTGCTTTTGCTGTGTCTCAAAGGTTTTGGTATGCTGTATTTTCATTCTCATTTGATTCTAAGAATTTTTTTTTTTTTCATTTTTAATTTCTTCTGTTACCCAGTAGTTTTTAAGTAAGATGTTACTCAGTTTCCATGTATTTGATTTTTTTTCCTAGTTCTTTCTGTTATTGATTTCTAGTTTTATAGCATTATGATCAGAGAAGATGCTTTCTATAATTTCAATTTTTTTTTTAAATTTGTTGAGGCTTGCTTTGTGGCCTAATATATGGTCTTTTATGGAGAATGATCCATGCACATTGGAGAAGAATGTGTACTGTGGTGCTGTTGGGTTGGTGTGTTCTGTGCGTGTCTATGAGGTCGAGTTGGTTGATTGTGTTATTTAGATCTTCTGTATCTTTGTTGAGTTTCTTTCTAGTTGTTCTGTCCATCATCAAAAACGGTGTGTTAAAGTCTCCTACTATTACTGTAGAACTATTCCTCTTTTCAATTCTGTTAGTTTGTTTTATGTATTTTGAAGCTCTGTCATTGTTTGCATTTTTTTTATGGTTATGTCCTTTTGGTGGATTGATGCTTTAATTATTTTATAATGCCCTTCCTTGTCTCTAATATATGGGTTTTGACTTAAAATCTATTTTATCAGAGATTATTATTGCCAGTCCTGCTCCCTTTTGGTTACTGTTTGCATGATACATTTTTCTTTTTCCTTTGATTTTTAACCTACTTATGTCTTCGTGTCTAAGATGTATCTCTTGCAGGCAACATATTGATGGATCATGTTTTTTTAATCCATTCTGCCACTCTCTGTCTCTTGACTGGTGCACTTGAACCATTTACATTCAGTCTGATTATCAATAGGTATGAATTTACTGCTGCCATTTTGTTATGCTTTTTATTGTGTTGTTAATGGTTTCTTTGTTCCATTTAATTTTCTGTGCTGAGTCTTTTTGATTTTCTTCTTTATTTTGGTGAATAGATTTATTAATTTTTTTTGCAGTTACTCTGAAATTTACTTTTCCTGAGTTTAAAACAGTCTGTTATATCTTGATATCACCGTCACTCCCTCTCCATATGGAGCATCTATAACTGCCCCATCTATTTCCCCTTTTTGTTTTGAAGTTGTCATTTACAGATTGACATCTGTGGTTCCGTTTTCGGTTTTGTAATTTTATTTTAATTTTGTGAAATCTTTATCTGAGTTGGTATCTACATGATGCTGTCATGTGTCTTTGTCTCAAGTTGTTGTATCTCTGGTTCTCTGTTTTCAGTTTTGTTGCTTTATTTTAATTTTGTGAAATCTTGATTTGGGTTGGTATCTATGTGATGCTCTCATGTGTCTTTGCCTCAGGTTGTTGTATCTCTGGTTCCCTGTTTTCAGTTTTGTAGCTTTATTTTAATTTTGTGGAATTTTTAGCTGGGTTGGTATCTGTGTGATACTGTCATGTGTCATGGTAAAATGTTCATGTATTTGGAAGAATTGGATTTTCCCACTTTGCTAAGGCGAAAACTGTTTTTTCTCTTAGGATTCACAGTATTTTAATTCACTTTAGTAAAAATTTGGATAAATTAATTTGATTCCATCAATTTGATTCTTTTAAAGTATTTCTACTTCTTAATCAGAAGAGAAACGGTAAGCTCCGTTTGGCCTAACTTTATCTAAGCATTCTGTACCCATGAATTTATCTCACTTTACCTTTTTTGTGTGGTTTTTAAGTGTAAAATTATATACTTATTTGTGTATGTGTTTGTTTGTTTTTCAACTTTTTCTGTAGCCATGTCACTTTTGACCATTTTTAAATTATACAGTTCAGAGGCCATAAATTCTTTTAGATAACTTGATATATACAGATGATATAAGAATGCTTAAAAATAAGTGGTAAAGCCATATAGGAACAATAAGTTAACATATAACTGTTACAGTATTAAAATATAAGTAAGTCATAGTATACAGAACTAGGGTCAGGAACACCACCTTTACCACACCTGGAAGAACTGGGATAGATCCCTTCCAGCTGTGATGCTTTATGACTGAGGTATTTTACATATGTTAATTGTCCATATAACTGCAGTGAACACTTTAGCTGGTATATTTAACCATTTCAGGTGGAATCTTTTCTTTCTCTTATTCTCTTAATTAGTATGTGCCTTAATATTCTTTTATTATTATATACCTTAAGTAAAAAAGGTTATTTTCATATATCTTCTTCACCCAAGACATAATGAATATAATTTAACCTTTTCTTGATGAATTCAGATCATTATTATGAGAAGCAGTTCTAGTATTGTACTTTAATATAGTGTTGTGATATTCTTGAAGTATTTTTAAGATTTAGGTATCATTGACCTCACCCTACTGAGCTCCACAAGTTCTATTCTCTTTCAGTTCCTGTGCCTGCTTTTTTATAGTATTTCTTAATCTACTTATTGTCAAACATCTTGCTGGTTTTATGTCTGCCTCTGACACCCTTCTAACATGCTGTTTTTAGTCTAGTTTTTTAGAACTAACTTTTTAGAGTTTGTGTAAAAGAGACTCTTGGGGATAGGGGCTTACCTGTTGGTAAATGAATTTTTGCTTAAAGCGTTGCTGTTATTGGCTGCCATCAGGTTGGCCCAGACTCATGGTCGGTGACTCCATGCACAGGAAAACAAAACACTGCTTAATTCTATGCCATCCCTGTGATCAGTTGCAGATGGGACTGTTGTGATCCTTAGGGTTTTCATTGGCTGATTTTTGGAAATAGATCGCCAGGCCTTTCTTTCTAGTCCATCTTAGCCTGGAAGCTCCACTGAAACCTGTTCAGTATCATAGTAACACACAAACCACCACTGACAGATGGATGGTGGCTGTGCATGAAGTACATTGGCTGGGAATGGAACCCACGTGTGCCACATGGAGGGCAAGAATTCTACCACTGAACCACCGAATGCCCCCATGCTTTAAACCGTAGACTGTTTTGACTGCTTAGAGCCTGTCTTAGTCATCTAGTACTGCTATAACAGAAATACCACAAGTGGATGGCTTTAACAAAGAGAAATTTATTCCCTCACAGTTTAGGAGGCTGGAAGTCCGAATCCAGGGCGCCAGCTCTGGAGGAAGGCCTTCTCTCTGTTGGCTCTGGAGGAAGGTCCTTGTTGTCACTCTTTCCCAGTCTAGGAGCTTCTCAGTGCAAGGACCCTGGGTCCAAAGGACATGCTGTGCTCCCGGTGCTTCTTTCTTAGTGGTATGAGATCCCCACATCTCCCTGCTCGCTTCTTTTCTATCGCAAAAGAGATTGGCTTAAGATAAAAACCAGATCTTGTAGATTGAGTCCTGCCTCATTAACATAACTGCCACTAATCCCACCTCATCAACATCATAGAGATAGGATTTACAACACATAGAAAATCACATCAGATGACAAAATGATGGACAGTAACACAATACTGGGAATCATGATCCAGACATGTTGACAGAGCCCAAGATTACTTCTGGTGTTATCATTTTCAAAAGCTGGTGATTTGGGCAAACTAAAGAGTGTTTGTGCTTTAAATTGTGTCAGGTTGCTTTAAAGAATCCTCACAAGTAGTTTGGAGAGTAGCAGTTAAATTTCCTGAGGAAAGTAATTACTTTTGTTGGCATATTAATTTCATATTGCTGCTGTTAACAAATTACCACAAACCTAGGGGATTTAAACAAATTTATTCTCTTACAGTTCTGGAGACCAGAAGTCTGAACTGAGTCTTAACGGGGCTAAAAGTGTCAGCAGGGCTGACCGTTTCCTTCTGGAGGCTCCAAGGGAGAATCCATTCCTTGCATCTCCCAGCTTCTGCTGGCTGCCAGGATTCCTTGGCTTGTGGTTGCATTATTACATTTGCACACATTCAAATAATACAGGATAATCTCTCCATGTTAACCCCAAGAATCTTAATCACATCTGCGAAGTTCCTTTGGCCAAATAAAGTAACATTCACAGATTCTAGAGGTTAGGACCTAGATATATCTAGGAGCCCTGGTGGTGCAGTGCTTGAGAACTACGACTGCTAATCAGAAGGTCAGTGGTTCAACTCGACCAGCTGCTCCTTGGAAACCCTGTGGGGCAGTTCTGTCCTGTCCTGCAGGGTCCCTATGAGTTGAAATCAACTTGACGGCAACGGGTTTATAGTGAGTATAGACATAATTTAAAATCGTGTTGTGCATCTGTTTCCATATATTGTTTTCTTTCTCTCATGTGTCTTTTTTTTTTTCCCTTAAAATTCTTAAACTGACAGTCTCATATCTGCATACCAGCTCCTAGCTTGTTTACGTTATATGTAAAAATCAGTCTTTAGGTTCAGGCAGATAGAACCTGAATTCATAAGCAAGAAAATTGTAACATACTGTCGTTAAGGGAATTAAAATCAGACTCTGGTGAGAGTCTTGGACAGGGAGTCAGTAGACCTAGATTTTACTTTCAACTTTGCCATAAGCCGTGTAACTTTAAACAAATTCCTTAATCTCCGAGTCTTATTTTTTTTCATAAGCAGGGTCACTGTGAATTGGAACTGACTCGACAGCACCTAACAACAACAACAATAACAATGTTTCTTATAGCTTTAATTTTTTTTTATTCTTTTGTGTTTCATCAAGTTAATATTGAAGACCGTAGTTTTTAGTGGTTATTCTAAAATTATGATCAATTGCCCTATAATTTATATTATTTTATTTCCCTATTCTTCTAGAATTCTGTAAACACTTGTTTTTCCCAACCATTTTGTACTCTTTTTTATAGGCATGTAATTTGAAGTTTAAAGCATTGTGTGGTTTTTATTAACAGGAGGATCGACTTTTTGTGGCATTGCATCACTGTGTCTGATGGGTAAACTAGAAGAAGTTTTTTCAGAAAAGGAATTGAACAGGATAAAGAGATGGTGTATAATGAGGCAACAGAATGGTTATCATGGAAGACCTAATAAGCCTGTAGACACCTGTTACTCTTTTTGGGTGGGAGCAACTCTAAAGGTAAGAGAAATAATAAAAATGAGAAACCTGTTTTCCGTGATAATATGAAATGTGCTAAAGGGATTGGTCTTTGTAATATGCATTAAATATTATTAGGTTTAGGCTACTAAGTTTTTCCTGTTTCTCTGGCAAAGCTACTCGTGTGTGATTTTTCCATAGAATTCACTTACCTTCTTGTGCTACTTGAAAATTTCCATTCTTATGAAACTCAAGTAGCATAGAACCTAGGAACGAAAGTAGGTATAAGGTCATAAAAAATATTCTTACTGAAACTGACCATCTGTCCATCTCTGCGGTGATCTGTCAGAAAGTGATACTAGTAAAGGTTTGAGGGGAAGGAGTCCCTGGGTCCTGCAGATGGTTAAGCGCTCGATTACTAGCTGAAAGGTTGGCAGTTCGAACCCACCCAGAGGCACTTCAGAAGACAGGCTTGGTAATCTGCTTCTAAAAGGTTGCAGCCTTGAAAACCCTATGGAGAAGTTCTATTCTGCACACATGAGGTCACCATGAGTCATAATTGACTCAAGGACAACTATCATCAACAACATCAATCTTAAAAGAGAAACCATGGATTATTCCTTTAAAAACCATTTAAGGTTTTCTATTATTCATTAATTTATTTGTCTAAAACCTTCTGAAACTTACTGATTTATATACACAGTAGAGGTTGATTCCCCATCTTTACTACCTTTTGATACACCTAATTCCATAAGGTTGTTATCCACTAAATACCCGTAAGTTTTTTTTTTCCCCTTTATTGTGCTTTCAGTGAAAGTTTACAGTTCAAGTTAGTTTCTCATACAAAAATTTATACACACATTATTATGTGACCCTAGTTGGCTCTCCCTATAATGTGACAGCTCACTCCTCCTTTCCACCTCAGACTTCCTGTGTCCTTTCAGCTAGCTCCTGTCCCTTTTTGCCTTCTCATCTCACCTCCAGACAGGAGTTGCCCATTTAGTCTCATGTTTTATCTTCTTGAGCTAAGAAGCACTCTCTTCACGAGTATTATTTCTTGTCTCATAGTCCAGTCTAATCTGTGTCTGAAGAGTTGGCTTTGGAAATGGTTTCAGTTCTGGGCTAATGGAGAGTCCAGAAGCCGTATCTTCCAGGGTCTCTCCAGTCTCAGTCAGACCATTAAGTCTGGTCTTTTTACTAGAATTTGAGTTCTGCACCCCACTTTTCTCCTGCTCCACTGGGGACTGTCTGTTGTATTCCCTGTCAGGGCAGTCATTGGTGGTAGCCGGGCACCATCTAGTTCTTCTGGTCTCAGGCTGATGGAGTCTCTGGCTTATGTGGCCCTTTCTGTCTCTTGGGCTACTGTTTTCCTTGTGTCTTTGGTGTTCTTCATTCTTCTTTGCTCCAGGTGGATTGGGACCAATTGATGCATCTTAGATGGCTGCTCGCTAGCTTTTAAGACCCCAGACACCACTCACCAAAATGGGATGCAGAACATTTTCTTAATAAACTTTGTTATGCCAGTTGACCTAGATGTCCCCTGAAACCATGGTCCCCAGGACCCTGCCTCTGCTACTCTGTCCCTCGAAATGTCTGGTTGTGTTCAGGAAACTTCTTAGCTTTTGGTTTACTCCAGTTGTGCTGACTTCCCCTGAAATACCCATAAGTTTTTTTGTTTTTTTTTAAATCTTAAAATTGCCGTTTCATCTTTAAGAAATAGCACCTAGTTCTGATCTTCTGGAATCTAACAAAAGTGTATGCTTTGTCTTCTATATAATATCTCAAAATTTTTCCTTAATAAAATGTATGCATATGCTTGAAAGAAATTCTGGATACAGAATGATTTAAAATGAAATCTTGTTTTGCCTCACTTCAGTGCCATTCCTTAGTTCTTTTTTTTTTCAGTTATAGAAATTTTCAGACATACTCAAAAGTAGAGAAATTCGTATAATTGTCTTAGGATTCTCTAGAGAAACAGAACCAATGAGATATATATATACAGAAAGAGAGATTTACTTCAAAGAGTTGGCTCACATGATTGTTGGGGATGGGCAAGCCCAAAATTCATAAATTAGGCAGCAGGTTGACTCCTGTAGGCTTATGTCCCAAGATCTGTTGGTCAGGTGACAGAAAGTTTGCAAAGTGAAGAGAACAAGATCTATCAAGATATCTATTTATAGTCTGGAGGCAGAATACATCCTAAGTAAAGTCCCTTTTTAACCAATTGATTGATTACGTTAGATTAAATTAAATTATGGAAGATGATTATATTATGTTAGATTATATTATGGAACAGTAACTAGTGTTTGGCCAAACCACTAGGAACTATAGCCTAGCCAGTTGACATAAAAAGTTAGCCATCACATTGTGGGGACCATGGTCTCGGGGAACGTCTAGCTCAATTGCATAACATAGTTTATAAAAAAAAAAAATTCTACATTCTACTTTGGTGAGTAGCATCTGGGGTCTTAAAAGCCTATGAGCGGCCATCTAAGATACTCCACTGGTGTCACCCCTTCAGGAGCAAGGAAGAATGAGGAAAACTAAAGATACAAGGGAAAGATTAGTCCCGAGGACTAATGGACCACGTCTACCACGGCCTTCACCAGACTGAGTCTAGTACAACTAGGTGGTGCCTGGCTACCTACCACTGACTGCTCTGACAGGGATCACTATTAGAGCATCCTGGACAGAGCTGGAGAAAAATGTAGAACAAAATTCTAACTCACAAAAAAAGACCAGACTTAGTAGCCTGACAGAAGCTGGAGAAACCCCAAGAGTATGGCCCCCAGACACCCTTTTAGCTCAGTAATGAAGTCACTCCCAAGGTTCACCCTTCAGCCAAAGATTAGACAGCCCCGTAAGACAAAATGAGACTAAAGGGGCACACCAGCCCAGGGGCAAGTAGTAGAAGGCAGGAGGGGACAGGAAAGTTGATAATAGAAACCCAAGGTTGAGAAGGGAGAGTGTTGACATGTCATGGGGTTATTAACTAATGTCGTAAAACAATATGTGTACTAACTGTTTAGTGAGAAACTAGTTTGTTCTGTAAACCTTCATTTAAAGTACAGTAAGAAAAAAAAAAAATCAGCCATCACAATAATGAACCCTCATGTGCCCATCAGTCTTAACAGTTATCATCCCAAAGCCAACCTTCCTTTATCTATTCTGCCCACTTCCCTCCCTGTCACTGTATTACTTTGAGGCAAGTCCCAGATAGCATTTTTTTATACTGTGTGGAAATCCTTCAGTATAATCTCTAAGCAAAAATAACTTTTTAAAAAACATATCCTTAGCATCATTATCACGCCTAAAAAGTTAGCCATAATTCCTTATTACAGGTAGTCCCTGACTTACGACGGGGTTCCGTTCCAACGACTCTGTCGTCAGTTCCGACGTAAGTTGAGTACCTCTTTTTTTTTTTTTTTTTTTTTTTTTAGTTTTCATTATTATTGCCATAGCCTGCTATATGGTAGTGTTTTGAATAGGAAATTATAACATTGAACACCTGCAAGTGAACAGCTGAGAATGGTAACATCAGCAAGTTACATGCTGCGGCATTTTATGTAGAACATACTACTAACAATAAGATGTGCAAAAAAAAAAAAGACGATCGTAAGTGCTGTTCATTGTAACTCGAATATGTCGTACGTAGGCAACTACCTGTATCATCAAATATCAAGTAAATTATGATGTATATTTCCTGTTCTATCACATCAAGAGGCACATGATATTTGGTTGTACTTTTGATTAAAGGGTTCCAGTTTATCAACCTGAATTATCCATTATATAGCTCCTCAGTTGTGTTTTACTGGAAGATTTCAGCAACCACTGAGGATCATTGCATAGATCCATTATGTCATTAGATGTTGCAGATGGTGATATTTTAATTCTATTATTCCTTCTAAATTTACTAGCTAGGATTCTTTTTTTTTAAGTGAAAGTTTACGGTTCAAGTCAGTTTATCATACAAAAATTTATACACACATTGTTATGTGACCCTAGTTGCTCTGCGTATAATGTGACAGCACACTCCTCCTTTCCACCTCAGATTTCCCATGTCCATTCAACCAGCTCCTGTCCCTAGGATTCTTTTATAAAGAAGAATTTCGCCTTATCATTCGCACCCCCGAGGTACAGCTTATACAGGGAAGGATGGAGAAATACTTAATTCTTTCTCTTTTTTTAACAGTGTTTAGCACAGTGAGTTGGTCCTCTGGGTTTTAGGGTTTGTTTTTCTTTCAGTATCATTGTAAACTCGTAGATTTTTAACATATTTTATATGTTTTAATCCATTATGGTTGTTATTTTTGATTGTCAAATTGTCCCATCTTTAACCAGTAGGAGCCCCTTCAAGTTGGCTCCTGAGCCTTTTTCATATGACCCCAGCAGTCTTTGTCAGCTTTCTAGAGGCAGCCACTTTTAAGCATTTTCTGTTTTAATTATGGTGGGTATCACATAACTATAAATAATATGCTAGTTTCTTGCTTACAACTTTTAGATATTATTTTTTTATTCGTACATATGAAAAATAAAGATTTAGCCTCCTCATTTTCTAGCAGATTGTTACTGGTTATATTATTTTTAGTTCTGAACCTGTTCTCCTCCCCTTCCACCTTCCAGTTCTGTCAACTTAGCTTTACTTTTATAATGTCATGTTTGGTAACATTCATACTATGTTCAGTAACCAAATCTTTCATGCTTTGCCTATAAGTTGATTTCTAAAAGTTGAAAAGCAATAATCGCACTTACTGTGATAGTATAAATATTGTTCATTGCCTAATCAAGCACAGTGTTAAGATTATAATTTCTTCTTTTTATATAATGACCCATGTGCCATTTGATGTAGAATGTTCTTAGCATCAAGGTCCTAAGGAGTCTCTTTCTTTATATTCTATTAGTTGCTCAAAATAAGCTATATTTTTATTAGTTTCTTATTTGTGCCACAGCTTTCTTAAAGATTCTGTTTTTCTTGGAAGTTCTAATTGCAATTCATTTTCTTTTTAAGAAGAATGTCTTTCTTATTAATTATTATCTAGCTTCTTATACAGTCTAAATGTTAGATGGACTCTCTTTTAGACATTGTTCTTGTTCTTGGAGTTGAATGACTTCCTGTTCTAATTTGAAAGAATTATTTTATAGGCCTACTTTAGAACTGTCATTTTGAGATTTCTTTCCATTGGATTCATGGGTTAGTTATGTCTAGGAACAATACTTAAAATATTGTTCACATCTTGTATAGCTTGGAACAACTAATGAGAACAGATGCTTTCATGTACTAGCAGCATGGCAGTACCAGTGCATAAGACCAGACCAAACCCATTGCCATCAAGTCGATTTCGACTCATATGGCAACTGCCCCATAGAGTTTCCAAGGCTGTAATCTTTATGGAAGCAGACCACCGCATCTTTCTCCTGTGGAGCGGCTGGTGAATTCAAACCACTGACCTGTTGGTTAGCAGCCAAGCACTTAACCAGGGCTCATTTACCAGTGCATAAGGGCTGCTTTATCAGCCCTAGCTCTACCATTTTGTGTATCCCATTTCATCATCTTGACTTTTAACCTCATTTTTCGTGAGTAGTTCTTCAAACATGTTTGTCAGAAAGTGTATGTGATATGTAAACTTATGAGCCCTTCTATGCCTGCAAGATGTCTTTATTCTGTCTTTACACTTGATTAGTCATCATTCAGCTTGATATGGACTTCTAAGAACAAAATCATTCTCCCTTACAATTTTAATGGTATTACTTTATTTTCTTCCTGTCAAATTACTAATTTTAATCCTAGTCCATTTCTCACTGCCAACAGCTCCTCCCTGCCCCCCTCTCCTGAAGCTTTTTAGAAATTCTCTTTATCCTGCTTCTGAAATTTTAAAAGAATATTCTAGTTTGGGTTTTTTTTTTTTTTTTTCCCCCTATCTCTCTAGAACGCCTGTAAGAAGGGGAGCTGGCAGTTACGATGGGGGTCCTTATTGTTAAAATGAGAAGAATTTTTATCCCGGGGTGCCAGTAAGCACCCATGCAGTTCCTTCGTTTTTTTCAGAGGATAGTCATTTAACATCAGGCTGTGTTTGGACTGTCATTTGCTTTGATAGCTGGGAAGTAGAAAAAGAGGGAGCTGTTCCATTGATAAAGGAAGGAAAGGAAGGAGGTGGAAAAAGGAAGGCAGAAAGAAAAAAAAAGCACTTTGTTTTCAACTCCCTTCTCACTCCATTTCTGTAAGCCCATAGCCTAGAACCCCTCCAGGGATTTCCTGCTATGTATTCTGGGCTGCAATTTCCTTGGCTCTCTTTGATTCATTAACTCATTTATATCTGCTTTATGTCTTACAGAAATTTGTTGATCTCTCTTGTCTACTGCTCACCCTCTCCTATTCTCTCCACAGTTTGATTTATCTTTTATTTCTTTCTCTTTAGTGGGATCCTGGGAGAGAAGACAAATGCATGTCCTAAATCTTTGAGCTAATTAATTTTTTGTATTGCCATCATATTTTCTCTCACCTTTTATCTTTTCTAATTAAAGATCTATAAAATTTTACTGTTCTCAGACAAAACCATCTCTAGCATCTGGTTAAGAATTTTTGTTGCTCTTTTTTAAAATACTTTTTGTTCCAGTTTGTAACTAACAACTCAAGAGCCTATAGTAAGAATCAATATATGGGTTGATAAAATTGCACCTTTTAAATGGCTGATTGAATTGAGCGGGTCAGGGAAATTGTGTTTTAAGCCTAGCTTGAAGAGACCAAAGAGCTTCGCTGGACCTAGATTAAAAGAAAGAAATGGTGAGTGGATTGAGAAAAAGACAATAGGTTTGGTAAGATGATAAGAAAAGACAATAATGTGGTTGGCTAATTTTAAGTGACCGAGTCCCCAGAGACTTGCTGTGCAGCCTTAGTTTTAGAAAAACATATTCAAATGTTATTTATCTGAATTTGGAACCAAAGGTCCATATGAAAGTTTGATGTCAATAAATTTATATTTGTCATGTTATTTCAGCTTCTGAAAATTTTCCAATACACTAACTTTGAGAAAAATAGAAATTACATCTTATCAACTCAAGATCGCCTAGTAGGGGGATTTGCCAAGTGGCCAGATAGTCATCCAGGTAATTAATTTTTTTTTGTATGAATCCAGAAAAACTTTTCTTTTGTCTATTTCTTAGTAGATCTTACTGTGTTTTATATGAATATTAACAATATTTTGCTATGAATCCAGAATAAAAATTTTGTTTATTTCTTAGGTAGATCTTCGCGCATCTTTATCAGAAAGGGTATATGATAGAAAATTTAGACATAGTTGTAAATTTACAGTAAATAATATGTAAAAAGAAAAATGGTAGATTATTCAAGTTTGCAGCAGCTTTAGGGTGTCGGGGTATAAAGAAGGAGCTAGTTATCAAGATGTATTGGTACAGCTTTTTTTCCTAAGGATTTCACTTAGCAATGTTTTATTTCATTTGAGGCAATAAGGCAGATGGTCTAAGTGGGTCCTGTCCAAAATAGAGCATCATTTGGCTCATCCAAAGTCATTAGGATTATGAGATATGACTTAAAATAAGTAGAATAAATTACTCTCAATCCACAAGGGAACCTGTTCTTATTCTATTCAGAAATCATTAAGTCAAAAGTCTTTGAAATCCTGAATGCAGGTGTCCCTCACTGGCTAAACTCTTGCTCTCTGAATTTACACAGACTCAGTTAATCTTCTCATGAATACCTTGCTTGTCTGAAATTTCACCATTCACTTTCTGAAACTCAGGAACCAAATGGATTCAGACATTGTGGTATTCCATGCTTTCCAAACCCAGGAATAGCATAGATGTGAAGAGCAAAGGATTCTTGTGTTTCACAAGTACTTTCAAGTGGATCCTCTAGAAATAATGAAAAATGGCATATTTAAAAAATATTTAGATAATTCTGCTGTTTCCTAAACTTAGACAGACCTCATGCCTAAGTTGCGTGTTATAATATAAAACTTCTTGCTGAGTAACTACATGGATGCCGTCAGCAGGCACCTCAGACCCAGCCTGCCTGCTAAACTCGTCGTCTCCATGCCTCCCTGTCACCAAACCTTGGTGGCACTAACTGCCCATGTTCAAGCCCAGGATTCTGCAACAGTCTTATCATTTGTCTTCCTGCCTCTAGCCTAGTCAGCCTCATATTGATACCTTGTGTATGTGTACATACTTGTACTTAAATGAGAGGAAAGGGCCCAAAGCTTTTTTCAGATTCTCACAGGGATCTCTGTGTAAAAAAGACTAAGAACCCCTGATCTGAACCCTTTCTATTAAGTCTTTTAGACTTCCTCAGCACTCAGAGTTCTTTGACATTGCATGCAGGCTTTTCCAAGATTTGGCTTCTATCCCAACTCTAGCATCATCTTTCTCTACCCTCCCTGCTCCCCGCCCCCACTTCTTATGTTTTCACCTCCAGCAAAATGAATCTATTTACAGGCTCCCCATAAAAATCAGTTTGAGAGTTTGTTAAAATAATTCAAAACACTGACATTTTTCATAAGCAAGTTGACAGAGTATTAGCTATAAATACATAAAACTAGATGGAGGGGATGATTGTTTTTGCAGCATTGCAATAAAATCATGTTTTTTTATAATCACCAGTCTGGAAAAAGTACCTCTTCAGCTCATCTACCATAGATCTGCCATGGTCAGATAATTTAGTTGAAGCCAAATATAAATAAGGAACTCACAAAATCATATGATTGTACTTGAAATGAGCAGGAATATTTCCTTGTATCCATACTACTTGTATTTTTATGTAAAACATGCTTCCTTTGAAAAACGTACAATACTTTCGAAGTCATGAGCTAAGTATGTTTTCACAACCAAAAACTTATATATTATTTTGCTTTAAAAATTAAGGTATGTTTTCACAGATTAATTTTTAAAGCAAAATAATGTCTTTAAGGTTTTGGGTTCTGTCTACATAGCTATGTTAGAAAAGTGCCTCAGTAAGAAAACAGAGTTATTTTTAGTCTTGATGCCACTTTTTCAATTCGTGCATGGTACTACTTTAACAAAGACTATACTATTTTAACTAATAACGGGAGTAGGGAAATGACAGTCTCTTGGAAAACATTTCTTGTATAGACACACTTGAAATACATTTTGAGTATTTACAGTAGCTTTTCTTAAAATGCTTGAAGCTTTTTTCCTAGAGAGACCAGTTGCAAACTTTTAACATTTTTGTGAATACTTGGATGTGATACTAACTTTACAGATATGTTACAACATCCTTAGAGACTATATACTACAGAGCATAGAAAGTCTGTGTAATAAATTGAATTTATCTGGAAAGACTTGTTCCCAGAGCCTTCAGAAAAATCATTTTAACAAGATTCTTTAAATTTAGCATATTCTTGGGTCTAGTGAATCTAGTAACAGACTTGACCCAAAGAGATTTTGTGTACATTTGTAGAAGAAACCTCTGAAGAAATGAAAACTTATTAAGTAAATAAATTAATTAAATTATTAAGTAAATATATAAACATCTAAAGTGCTTGAATACATCATCACTTAGAGATGACATTTTTAAAAAAATCAGTTTTGAACAGTAACGTTTTGGTCTCATTGGCTTTTACAGAAATCCTTTTGAGAAAAAAAAAGTTTTATTTTTACTTTACCTTGAAAGATTTTACACATACCCTATTTTGCGTTATTCTGAATATAATTTCCCTTTCTGTTGCATTTTTTTCCTAGATAAGTTTCCTAGTTTCTAGAAAATAAAGGTTCATATGGCTTTGTACCGTTTGAACTTTTAGGATAGCTACCAAGAAAAATGTAATTATATAAGAGAAATCGAATTTATTTTTATTTTTTGTAGTCTGAAAATTAGAGGAAAATGAGCCAGAAGAAACCTAAGCATTTTCAGAAAAAACCAAAAAGGGATTAACATGGGTATGCATTAACAAAATAACTTTTGTCACAAGCAACTTTGAGGAAGCACAACCATTTGTCATTCTTATCTTGAAAAGTAAATGATGCTCATATAAGTAAAACTTTTTCTTTAACTCTTTTGACAAAGTTGGTCAGATGTTTTGAACCTTAATAGCTATTGAGGCCTTAAATGATGGCCAATTCAAAAATAGAATTCTTGACTGCTACAAAACTCTGTTTTTTGTAGTGTTCCCACAGCTGCAGAGCTCTGTGCTCTTCAGAAGTCCATATAAGGCTCTCAGGCAAGAGACGGCCATGTGATTTCAGTGGCCACTATAATGGGAGAAGGTTGCTGCCCCTGAAAGATGGGAAACTGGCAAGGCCAGTGCAGAAGAGTTGTTGTGGTATGAACACTCACATTATTATAACCAAATAGAATGTGAGTCTGTTTTTATTGTCAGGTCAGATATTTTTAGAATGACTGACGTTACCCTAAATAGAAAAATATAAATATGGTACAGCATTCCAGAATGGATTAGTTTTCTGAAACTCCTTTCATTTAGCACAGTGTTAAGATATAGCATACACTTCAGGCGATGTCATAGATAAAACTCGGGGAAGGTGCTGTTAGAAGAACTTTCCTTTTATGATATATAGTTAAAGCCATTTGTTTCAGTATTCTGAAATAAGCAAAAGGGAAAACCCATTAAGGTGAGAAGCCTTTTATATTACTGTTACTCTTCCTCTCTGTCATTTAGTCACAGAGAATGTTGAGAATGTCACTCTTCAGGTGGGAATGTTTTACTTTGTTGATAGTATTTTTATGAATAAAATATCTTGTGTGATTTTGATGAAACAGTTTACCAAAAAATGCTGTTTGGGACTTTAAGGAAGCAAATAGTTCAAAAAATACATTTAGCATTTTTCAAAAATTATTTTTAATGTAGTGATGTGCTGATAGATATGCATCTAAAATACTTTGTAGAATGTCCAGGTAAGAATGCCTGTTGTGATAAAAATGTCTCATTTTCAGATGCTTTACACGCATACTTTGGGATTTGTGGCCTGTCACTAATGGAGGAAAGTGGAATTTGTAAAGTACATCCTGCCCTGAATGTAAGCACACGGACTTCTGAACGCCTTCAAGGTCTCCACCAGAGTTGGAAAACTCAGGACTCTAGACAATGTTCAGAAAATGTACATATCTCCACATGATTGACTTTAGATTGGGACAGTGGGGGGGATTTATAGCATAATTGTAGCCCAAGGTTAAAAACCATGTATAACCTAGTGTGTGCTTTTTTTGAGAGGTGGAGTGATACAATCAAATCTTGTGCTTATGTCACTTTGGGATATGGTCTTGAGCCAGTAACCTTTGTACTGGGCTTCAAGAAAATCTTTGTTGAAGTCTGAACCACAGTGGACTGTGTCATAGTTCTTAAATGTTTATACTGTATTTCTAAGAAGTTCTTTGAGGCAAATTAACTGTATGTAGTTATCTTAAAAAAAAAACCTTCAGTACAAATTGTATCATATTATAAAATGGACACAAGTCTTCAAAACAGTTTACACGTCATATAGCATTGATAATCTTCCGGTGAACACTTAGTGATTATTTTTAAAGTTTGATTGCTGATGGTAGAAAATTGCTTGAAGAATTAAGTATCTGGGATTATTCTTTGAAAACAGATAATCCCATAATTTTTTTAAAGAATGACTTATTTTGTCTTATTCTTAAGTGTGCCAATTAAATTTGTGTGGCCTATATAAATGAAATTAATGACTTCATAGTAAGAATCAATAGGCTTAACTAATACAGTAGTTTTCTAAAGGAAGATTGCTTTAATAAGATTTTATTATGTATTAAAGTCACTGTAACTGAGAGAAAAGTAATTTAACTTCCGTGCTGTGCTGGGGTGAATACCAGGTATATTTGATTTTAATCTGAAATCATTAGTTGCCTTTTTTTTTCTTTCTAGGGAGAAAATCTTTCATTTACTGAAGGAAAGATAATTAGTTGTTCGTTTATTGAAATATGTGAAATTGTAAATTATATTTGTACTTTTATAACTGAGTTATTTTTACCCATTTGGATTTTTTTAGTTTGTTTTCCTCAGTTTAAGTGAATTAAGAGCAGCTAATTTCAAACTAATAATTTTCTAATGTTTTCAAATTAAATAAGTGAAAATATAAAATAGAACCACTCAAGTAAATTCAATGGTGCAGCTCTATACATAGTCATTTATATTTTTATATTTTGAGATAAGTGGGAGGGAGATATAACCATTTAGGGGGTAAGGACTGAGGTTTCACTTTTGTTCATTTTTTTGTTTTCT
>NW_004443983.1:6834177-6856982 GCF_000243295.1 Trichechus manatus latirostris
TTTATATTTTTATATTTTGAGATAAGTGGGAGGGAGATATAACCATTTAGGGGGTAAGGACTGAGGTTTCACTTTTGTTCATTTTTTTGTTTTCTTAATTCTATGAACTGTCTAATTGTAAAGGAAATAGTGTAAAAATTTATCTTCATTACTAATCAATTTATCAATAAATCCTATCCATCACTCTTGCTCAATGACATTCAAAGATATAAGTCTAGTACTAAAATGGAGAAGAAAAATTTGTAGTCTTGGTGGTAATAAATGTTGAATTCTACAAGTATCAGTATAAAAACAAAATTACTAGCATCACTGTTTAGGTGATATTTTTAATTTTATTTTCATTTCTCTCCAAAATTAGAGAAAACCAAAAACCAAACCCATTGGGTTTCCAAGGAACGGCTAGTGGATTCAAACTGCTGACCTTTTCGTTAGCAGCCAAGCTCTTAACCACTGCACCACCAGGGCTGCAGTATATAATTGGAGAATCGATTCATTCATTATTGGTATGCTTAGTTTTAAACTTGAGTTTACCAAACTCAACCTAATAAATTCTAGGCAACAATCATCAATGAATACTGAAACCATTAGGAAAAAGATTGATGGAGAACTTTAAAATGGAAAGTTCAGCTACCACTACTTGAATCCACTGAACAATCTTAGCATCTCTACAACTGGAACAATCACATGTTATATGCCTCCTGAAATAATGCAATGTGAAGTACACAGTACAGTCTATAAAGTATTCTTTAAAAAAAAAGTTGAATCTGATTCTGATCAATCTTCTAGATCTAACTTCTAGACCTAACAAGTGAAATGGAAACAAACAAAAATGACATCAAGAGGAAGCAATCGGACATACTCAGAATGTGGGGCATCCTATAAGGACAATCTGGTTTCTTCAACAAGCCAGTGGCATTAAAGGAAAAAAAAAATGGAAGGGGATAAAGCAGACTGTTCTGAATTTAAAAGGAGACTTAAGAGACATAACAAGCAAATGCAGTATGAGGACCTTGTTTGGGTTCTAATTTGAACAAACTAACTTTTAATTGACATTTTTGAGATAATTAGAGAAATTTGAATATGGACTAGAAATTAGATGATATTAAAGAATTATTGTTAATTTTGTTAACTGTTGTCTTAGTTACCTAATGCTGCTATAACAGAAATACCACAAGTGGATGGCTTTAACAAACAGAAGTTTATTCTCTCACAGTCCAGTAGGCTAGAAGTCTGAATTCAGGGCACCAACTCCAGGGGAAGGCTTTCTCTGTCAGCTCTGGAGGAAGGTCCTCATCATCAGTCTTCCCCTTGGTCTGGGAGCATGTCAGCACAGGAACCTCAGGTCCAAAGGACATGCTCTGCTCCCGGCGCTGCTTTCTTGGTGGTATGAGGTCCCCATGTCTCTCTGCTTGCTTCTATCTTTTATATCTCAAAAGAGATTGGCTTAAGACACTCTCATCTTATATATCTCATCAATATAACTGCCACTAATCCATCTTATTATATCATAGTGATAAGATTTACAACACATAGGGAAATCACATCATATGACAAAATGATAGACAATCATACAATACTGGGAATCATGACACAACCAAGTTAACAGATATTTTGGGAGGACACAGTTCAATCCATGACAACTGTAATAATGGTTTGTATTATGTAAGAAATTGTCCTCATATTTGAGAGTTACATTCAGAATTTGGATTGAAATGCTATGGGACTTTGCTTTAAAAAGATACAGTGGGACTTCTAGCCAAGATGGCATAACAGGGATTGTATTTACTTACCCTCCTGCCTGAAAAAACTAAAAACCTAAACGAAGTAAATGGACCAGTGGTTATCAAGACATCAGACATAAGGCAATGAAAGACAGAGATCTTGAGAGACAGTGAGCCTACACATGCCCCCGGCTTACTGCCTTGAGAAAGTTTCCAGGCTGTAATCAGGCAAGAGAAACCTAGATGGAGAAGATGAAGCTGAGGGTTCCAGGAGACAAAGGTGGCTAGAGTTCACAGGGCGGAGCAGCAAGAGGAGAACTGCACAGGAAGTAAACCTGGATATCTACAGGGGTTCCTTTCTGAGTATTCAATGCATGTGTGTAGGAGACTACATGAAATTGGTTGTGTGTGGCAGGGAGGGGCATCATCCTAAAGGATTAGAGGGAACATTAATTACCTGGAGCTTATCCAGGTCCCAAGATAGTGCCTGCTCCAACCAGCCAGACTGGAAGAACTCACAGGACATTGAGCAGAGTACTGAGAATGATCTGGCCTTAGTGGTGGGAATAATTAGCCCTGGACTAGATACTGCTCCAGTCTACCTAACAAATCTTAAATGGAAGACCACAAGACTCCAGGACAAAAATCTTTTTATGCTACAGAGTTTCTTTGAGGTGTTGTTCATCCTCTTGCCACTTTTCACATTTTTTTCAGATGTTTATTTGTAATAACTTTTCATTGAAGCTCTTGTTACGATTTAAACTAAATTAAGGGCTGCCATTAAAAGTACGTGGGAATTTCTTAAGTGATTGATAATGCACTAGTTATACAAGATGTAACCATTGGAGAAGCTGAGTGATGGGTACAGGGAACCTCTCTGTAGTATTTTTGCAACTTATTGTGAATCTATAATTATTTCAAAATAAAATTTTTTAAAAGTGTCTATGAGAACATGAAAGGCACATGAAATCCACTGGAGAAGCTGAAGTGAAAGTAAAAAAGATACATTAAGAGTTTAGGCTAAAAGCCAATTTTCCTTTGATTTAATCCCAGATGGGCAAGTCAGGGAGTTTTAGGAAAAGCTTTATGAAGTCTCTGAGGAGTGAAGGAAAAGAATCACTAAAATAATCAATTTGATAAAGTGTACATGTTGTCAAAATAGCTTGATAGAATTTTAATGGGCTTTCATCTTGCCACTTGAATTTCAGCAATTGAGTAACACATTAGAATATTCACAAATTCTCTGCTACAGAACATACTGTAAAAAATTATAGGTTAAATTATAGAATTATACATACATATACATATAAGACAGTTGTTCAGGTAATACCTTTTACTATTATGCTCTTGATAATTTAATATTATTCATATTAAGGGACATTTAGATTATTATTTCCAATACACAAATGTTGCTATAACATTATGTAGAATATATATGTATTTTATAATATAGATTCCTTTGTGTGTGTACACAAATACACATCTGTAGGATTTCTGAAAGGAAACTTCTGGATTAAAAGATGTATGCTTAAAAAATATTGGTAGTTACTGCCAAATTGCCATTCAAAAACATGGTAACCCTTCTTAAACTCACCAACAAGGTATTAAAGTACCTATTTCCCCATACCGTCTGCAACACTCGATATTATCGATCTTAAGATTTTTCCATTCTGGGTGGGGGAAAAATGGTATTCCCTTGTTGTTGATAAACAACATGTGTAGAAAACAAGGTCTTCTAAGCTTTGAAGAAGGCTCATTGTTTATATGTGTTGTATGAACGAATGCTAATTGTTTTACGCCTGGAGAGAGAAATCAGAAAAACGTCTCTTCCATTAATGTAGTACTTAGAACAATAGTTTTCAAAGTGGTCTGGGAACTTATAAGAAATGCAGATTTTCTAATCCTACCTTCACCACCACCACCAGTTGCTGTTGAGTCAGTTCCAACTCATGGCATCCCCATGTGTGTCAGAGTAAAACTGTGCTCCAAAGAGTTTTCAGTGCTGATTTTTCTGAAGTAGATCACCAGTCCTTTTTTCCAACACTCCTCTGGGTGGACTTGAACCTCCAACCTTTTGGTTAGCAGCTGAGCATATTAACTGTTTCACCAACCAGGGACTACCGGAGGAGCTTAGGGGGTGGATGAAGATCAAGAGTTTTTGTAGAAATATGAAAATATCCAGGACCCAACAAGGTAAAATTCACAATGTCTGGCATCTAATAAAAAATTATCAAGCATACAAAGTAGGAAAATATCCAAAATGAGAAAAGCAATCAATAGAAAAATAATACAAAAACCAAACCAGTTGCTGTCAAGTCAATTTCGACTTGTAGCAACCCCTGTGTTTTAGAGTAGAACTGCATTACATAGAATTTTCAATGGCTGTGACCAGGGAAACCCTGGTGGCATAGTGGTTAAGAGCTATGGCTGCTAACCAGAAGGCGAGCAATTTGAATCCACCAGGCGCTCCTTAGAAACTCTATGGGGGCAATTCTACTCTGTCCTATAGGGCCGCCATGAGTCAGAATTGACTCAACAGCAGTGAATGGGTTTGGTTTGGTTTTTGGTGAACTTATTGAAATCAATTGCCAAGCCTTTCTTCCGAGGCAGTCTGGGTGGCAGCTGACTCAGAAATAACGCAGATGTTAGAATTGAAAGACAAGGGCATAAAAACAGTTATCTGCATATATTCCATATGTTCAGAAAGCTAAAAGAATTATTGAACATGTTAAGGAGAGACATGGAAGATACGAGAAAGACTCAAGTCAGACTTACAGAAATGAAGCTTACAATGTCTGAGGTGAAAAATATACTGAATGTTATTAATGGCAGATGAGACATTGCAGAAGATGAATGGACATAACAATAGAAACTATGTAAAAAACAATATAGATAGATAGCTGCCATGAAGTCAATTCCAACTCATGGCAACCTTATGTACAACAAAACAAAACGATGCCTGGTCCTGCATCAACGTCATGGTTGCCAGCATCCTCACAATTGAGTCCATCATTGCAGTTATTTAAAAAAACAGTAGAAACTATGTAAAATGAGACAGGGAAATTATTTGGAAAAAAGATGAACATCGATGAGCTGTGGGACAACTTCAAGCAACCTAATATACATGTAATTGGAGTCTGCAAAAGCGGAGAGGAAGGCAGGAAAATATATTTAAAATAGACCCTCAGATCCAAGAATCGCACCAAATCCCAAGCACAAGAAACAAATTGCTGAAAGCCAGTGATAAAGATAAAAATCTTAAAAACAGCCAGAGAAAAAATGCATGTTATGTACAGAACAGAGAAAACTAAGGATGGCAGCAGATTCTTACCAGAAACAATGCAAGTGCAAAGATAGTGGTACAACATCTTTAAAGTACTGAAACTGTCAGCCTAGAACTCTATACCCAATGAAAATAGCTTTTTAAAAGAAGAAAAAAAAGAAAAAAGGTAGATGAAACCAATATGGCAAAATATTGTTAATAGTTGCATATGGGGGTTGGTTAATAGGTGTTCATTATACTATTCTCTCTGTTTGAAAACTTTGAAAATGCAGTTTTAAACAATATTCAGTTGCATGCTTTTAGACTGCAAGCTGTTTCCAGTCCCAGTTATACCACTTCCTTGGGCTTTACAACTAGTTATTCCTAAACATCAATTCACAGACAAAAAGGTAAGTTTCATTAGAATCACCTAGTGAACCCAAAGAAAAGTACAAGGCCCCACTCTTAAGCAGAAGACTATGGTGGAAGCAGCGTTTTTTTTTGTTGTTGTTGTTGTTTGTTTTTTAAGCTCAATAGGAAATTCTGATGAGAAACTAGGTTTAGGAACCACTATATTAAATGACAAGGAGACCCAGTGGCTGCTAACCTGAAAGGTCAGCAGTTTGAACCCACCAGCCATTCCACAGGAGAAAGATGTGGCAGTCTGCTTCCGTAAAGATTACAGCCTTGGAAACCCTTTGGGGCAGTTCTACTCCATCCTATGGGGTCGCTATGAGTCTAAGTTAACTAGACGGCAATGGGTTTGGCTTTTTTGCTTGTTTTTGTATGAAATAATTTGTAAGGCTCCTTCTAAAGTGGAGAGCACATGATCTTAAGGTGACTTCAGGCTGATGAATGCACTGTCTCTTAATAATGGTTGGAAGCAGTGTCTTTATGGAGCAGTTAAGTTTCTAGCAAAATTTTTCTTTCCTAGGAGGTTTGTCAGGATTAGAAAGCCTAAGATTTTAAAAAAAAAAAAAAGCCCAGCAGCTCTTGACTTTCTACCTCAGGCTTAGCTGAACCAGGCTACATCCAGCACTAGAGAAAGATGTTTTTATTGAAAAAAATGAAATGGGGGTTGGTTCAATGTTAATTATTATACTGAAAGCATTTATATTTTATCTCTACATCCCTCATAGATGAAACCTAAAAAAGGAAGTATTTCTAAATGTAAGACATATTAATATGTAAGTAGGCAAATGAGTTTCAGGAAGCACTGCTTAACTCTTTTCAAAAGAAAGATTGTAGTACCTACTTGGAGGATAAGAAACAGATTACAGAATGATAGAGCCCAAACCAAATTATTTCAACAACATTTCTCATTTCTGCAACAGACATGTACTAACATTACTTCAGTGTCTAAATGAGTTCATAGAGCACACTCCAATTTATTAAAATGTGATTTTATTTTATTTAAGTCATTGCAGATTGCAAACTGAGTTATAACTGTTGAATGTTTAATACTCAGTATTTATGGAGGGCACAATAACACTTCTCTTGTGCTTATAAATATATAATAACATAATGGAATTTATCCATTAAATGTTAATAATCTATATAGCATGTATCTGCAATGTACTTTTCCTCAGAGTTCTATGATATAGTTGGGAGGAGAGAGAGGGCGGGGCGTTGGGGGGAGCACCAATGAAGATTCTTAGCTGTGTTAAAAACAAATACATTTCCCTCCAGTTCCAATTTATTTTGTAAAATTGCATCTTGTTTTTATTATAGTTCACTTCACTTCATGGGGTCTCCATGAGTTGGAATTGACAGCAACTAACAACAACAACATTGTTTGAAGACAGGGCAGATATTGTCAACTGGGGAAACAATTGGAAAAAAAAATTCTGATTTATGGGGAATTTTTTTTTTTAATTTCAAAAATTGATTTCCTCACCTAACAGGTTCTAGGCAATTTAGAAACCTGGATTTAAACTTCAGGAAACCTAAAGACTTCAATCTCTTCCCCTTAAAGACAGCCCAAGGAGAATTGATGACCAAGAAGGAAAGCGATTATTACCAAACCAGCAGAACTAAAGGATACAGGGGTAAAATTCACCCGCAAGTATACTTTTCAACCATTATGAGACAACTCATTTCTATTTCTGTTTTTAAAGGTAAGCCATCATCTGGAGAAAATTTTTAAACAGGACAAAAGGGGTGCTTTTGACAAGATCTTCCCACCTGTCATCCCTGTTCTCCAGTTTCCCTCTCCAGAGGCAACAGGTGTGACCACATATGTGTGCATATGTTTATATGCACACACTTACATACAATGATAAACCAAAAGAAATTCAAGTTTCAATTCATTTTATGCAACCAGCATTTTCCTATTGTGGATATTACAGCTGGAGCCCTGGTGGCACATTGGTTAAAGTGCTCAGCTATTAACCTGAAAGGTCAGTGGTTCGAACCCACTGGCTGTTCCTCCGGAGAAAGATGTGGCAGTCTGCTTCTGTAGAGACTACAGCCTTGGAAACCTTATGGGGCAGCTCTACTCTGTCCTATAGGGCTGCTATGAGTCGGAATAGATTTGACGGCAACGGGTTTGGTTTTATTACAGGTTGTTAGAAAAAATGGCCAGCTTAATTATCTATGCCATATTTTGAGAAAGTACTGAGGAGTGGCTTCAAATAACTTATAAACCCATAAAAATAATTATTAAACAATAACTTGAAGGTCATAGAACAAGATTTTTATATTTTAATTCCACCACTCCTTTGTTGCCACTGCATAACAGATTCTTAACTTTGAATCTGGTAGAGTTGGGCTGCTGCAGAAACCACCATCAGCTGAAATGAACAAAGCACACTGCAGAGGTAGACTGGAGCCCAGATTTCAGTCTCCAAATGCTTAATGCTTGAGAGCAGAAGGCTTAGGCCCACACTGACAACCAATGTCAACTGCTTTGGGTAACTGGGACTATTTGTTGTAACACTGTTTCTTAATACAAAGCCACGTTACGGTTTTTACACTGCAGACTGGATTATTAGTACTGGCATTGCTTCCTTACCATCGTCACATAATAGAACACATGTTGTTATTGTTAGGTGCTGTCAAATCAGCTCCAACTCGTAGTGACCCTATGTACAACAATGAAACACTGCCTGGTCCTGCGCCATCCTAACAATCATGGTTAGTTGTTATGCTTGAGCCCATTGTTGCAGCCACTGTGTCAGTCAATCTCTTTGAGGGTCTTCCTCTTTTTCGCTGACCCTCCACTTTACCAAGCATGATATCCTTCTCCAGGGGCTGATCCCTCCGGATAACATGTCCAAACTATGTAAGATGTAGTCTCGCCATCCTTGCTTCTAAGGAGCATTCTGCTTGTACTTCTTCCAAGACAGATTTGTTCGTTCTTTTGACAGTCCATGCTATATTCAATATTCTTTGCCAACACCATAATTCAAAGGCATCAATTCTTTTAATATTTGTAGGTAACGGAGCCCTGGTGGTACAGTGGTTGAAAAGCTCAGCTGCTAACCAAAAGGTTGGCAGTTTGAGTCCACCAGCCACTCCTTGGAAACCCTATGGGGCAGTTCTACTCTGTCCTATAGAGTCGCTATGAGTCGGAATCAACTCAACGGCAACGGATTTGGTTTGGTACCTGCAGTAAACTCAGGAGGCAGCTTATAGCCAGAATCCACCAGCCTTGGAAGCTCTAGTTGGCCCAGCCCACACCCTTCCTCTCAAAGGGCTGAAGGTATCGTATCTTAGCACACAGGTGGTCCATTCCAGGTACTGGTTGGAAACTCTGATTTTCCACTTGCTACCTAAAATGTGGTCCGAAGACTAGCAGCAGCATCACCTAGAGC
Organism: Trichechus manatus latirostris; assembly: GCF_000243295.1. NCBI lineage: Eukaryota > Metazoa > Chordata > Mammalia > Sirenia > Trichechidae > Trichechus > Trichechus manatus. Next base: position 6,842,976 of record NW_004443983.1, read on the forward strand.
TGAGGTTCAGGCCCCACCCCAGACCTATTGAATCAGAATCTACATTTTAACAAGATTCCCAAGTGATTTGTATGAACATTAAAATTTGAGAAATGCTGGTCTACAGGGTAATGTATAACTACTTAGCATGCCTTTCAAGGCCCTAGGAGATCCATCTCCTCCCTACCTTTCCAGCCTCATCTTGGGTCACTCCTCTCTCCCCAACCCAATCATAGTATAGTATGTATAATACCTTAAAGTACTTTGCTCTCTCCACCCACTTTCCTTTGCACAGGCTGGTTCTCAGCCTAGAATTTGCTTTACTTTCCTTTCTGAGCTCTTTCTTATCCTTCACCTCTCAGTTTAAAAGTCAGCTTTTACCTGCCCTAGCTGAATTAGGCAACAGTAAGTGATTGGTCCATTATAAAGTCTGACTTCCACCCTTCTTTTCCTTAGTCTGATTATGTGCCTCTATTATAGTACCAAAAAAAAGAGAGAAAAACGTTGCCATCGAGTAGATTTCAACTCACAGTGACCCTATAGGACAGTACAACTGCCCCATAGGGTTTCCAAGGAGCAGCTGGTGGATTCAAACTGCCAACCTTTTGGTTAGCAGACAAATGTTTAATCACCGTATCATAAAAACCTGTTGCCATTGAGTCGATTCTGACTCATAGCAACCTTATAGGACACAGTAGAACTGCCCCATAGGGTTTCCAAGGAGTGGCTGGTGGATTTGAACTGCCGACCTTTTGGTTAGCAGCCAATCCCTCAACCACTATGCCACCAGGACTCCAGTACTTATCATAGTGCACCATAATTGTTTGTTTACTGTCTGTGTTATACGTCAGGGACTTTGATTTACTCATCTTGAATTTCTAGAATTCCCTGGGTGATGTAAACAGTTAACATGCTTGGCTGCTAACCAAAAGTTTGGAGGTTGGAGTCCACCCAGAGGCACCTCGGAAGAAAAGCCTGGTGATCTACTTCCAAAAAAACTACAGACATTGTAAAACTTGTGGAGTACAGTTCTATTCAGACACAATGGGGTTGCCATGAGTTGGAATTGACTCAGCAACTGGTTTTTGGTTTTAACACAGCACATGGTAGGTGCTCAATTAATGTTTATTAGATAAGTCCATTTTTGCTGGCAATTTCTACAAGGAAACTATTTCCTCTTAAAAGCAATAGTGTATATGATATTTATAAATCATTTTAAAATCTGTTTTCTTCTGATTTGTAGCCAGTTTCATAAAATGTAGGGTATCGTGTAAACCCATTTTTATCCTTCAGGCCAGATGTAAAATTATAGTCTATCTTTTCAAGATTTAATGTATTGTAACTGTAATAAAGTTATTACAAGGAGAAATTAAATCATATTAAAATAAAATATAGAAGAAATACATCTTCTGACATGATCACTGTCTACCAAACACTACTAAATCACTCTTCAGTGCTTTCTTTAAAAATATAAGCCTAAATATTGATTGCTCACTGTCTCTTTTCCATAAAGATATTAAGAAATCCTTCCTTATTCATAGCTGACCTATGTCCACTGTAAAAATCATATTCTCACATTATATCCATCCTCCTCTCCTCTCCCCCGCCCCCAAGGATTGTAAACTTACCTCCACAGACATCCTCAGCCTGACACACACACCACATTTTAAATCCACCTGGATGGTAGAGCCATTCCACCACCTTAGAGAGACTCCTAAAGGGAAGATTTTATAAAAGACCAATTTCCTCCTGAGAACTAAACAGTTATTGGTGTAATTTACCAGAGTTGTAGCCTGTGAGACCATGCCAGGTGCTGAATAAAGCCAAGCAGATAAGAGTTTCTTTCTTCTTCTGAGCCTAGGAAAGTGTGCATCCAGGAAAGGATGTTAACTCTCAGGATATGATTGTGGGCATCTATTTTTGAGAGAAGTTTTTTCTAGAATGAACAGGGGTGACAGTGAAGACCCCAAGCAGAGGGAAGAAAAGGACCCAACAGTTGGCTGCTCTCCATGCCTCAGAAAATGATAATGGAAAGGGAGCAAACAATTTGAAAATATATAAAATTCAGACAGCCCAGGTAACTGATTTGGAAACCCCCACTCCAGTTTAGGAAATTGTTTGTCTGATGCAGAGACCTAATCTTAAAAAGAAAGAAGAAAAATCTGTCACACTTGTAAAATGGGCTTTGTACAGTACCTTCAACTGAGGCCTAGAGACCTAAAAGGGTTAATATCCCTCCTTAAATCTCTCACTCTCTAACAGGGAGGAAAAGATCCCAGGGAGTGTCTCCAAGATCTGGATCACAGCAGAAGGAAAAAAATGCCTATGCCTTACTATCAAAGGGTATAAGAAAGTAGCATTAATCTCCATTGTCCTGATAAGCTAATCAGGCACTAAAGTATAAACAGCAGAAATGGCAGGACTGTCACCACTTTCCTGAAACAGCCGACATATTTTACAGAAAATCCTGCACAAATCTCCCTTCTCCATTCATACTTCAAAGACACAGGAGTAAGCCAAGTTACTTGGACTATGATTTTGCTACTCATGTTTATCAAAGCTCTTTCATGTTCTTACAAGAACTGAGCCACTGAATGTAAGATTTATGCCCTGCCAAGAAAATGGGCTTTAATACAGTCCCACTACCTCCCCTGAGTGACTGACCTCTTCAGAAGAGTTCTTGGTGCTGTATAAGAAATCACTCATGTCTTTTTTCCATAACCAGGATTCACCTGCACTTCAGGCTGAGATTTCTTCCTAGAGCTAAATGATACATAAAAATTTCTGTAATATTTTTAATAAAACCACTCACTGTGTGAAAAAATCGCAAAGACTTCTGGTTTTCAAACTCACATGTTAAGGCTTTCTCAAACCTCTCCTGTCTGCTTAGGCATCTTTCTCCCAAGCTCCCTCAGCACTCTTCACCCGTCTGCCATAGCACTTAGCTTCTTGTAATGAACTTATCTGTGTATTTATTTGTCTCTCCCCGACTACACCACATGGTTCTTGAGCAAGGGACTGAACTTTATTCATTTTTAGAATCCCCGTACTTACAATACATTGTAGGTGCTAATTAATATTTGCTGAATTGGATTGAATGCACCTAAGCCAGTTTCCCTGCCCAGCCTGTATTGGTAATGGGAGAGAGAAACGGCTCCACACCCAGCTATACCCCGTTCTGGTGACCTTTGGCAAGTCGTTCTCTATGCCAGAGATCTCATTACTGTGTAACATGAGAACTATAAAATGTGCCACGTAGCTGAGTAGCAACAATAAAACTGATACGTCCTGGCCGGTCTACAGAGTGCCCAAAGCTCTTCAAAGCAGAGGAGAGGGTGTTCTGCTCGTGTTTCTAAAAACAACAGCACCTGAGCCAGCCCAGTGGGATTTCACAAATACAATAGGACTTTATCACATCACCCTGTTGGGTTTTTTTGTTTGTTAGCTATTTAATGTTAAAAAAGCTTTAGGTTTACAGGAAAATTGTGAAGACAGCACACAGCTCCCATGTACTCTGAATCCAGTTTGCCCTGCTATTAATATCTTACCTAGGATGGTACACTTGCTGCAATTAATGAGTCAGTCTTGATGCATTATTATTAACTATATTCAGGTTTCCTGATGTTCGTTTTCTAGCTCCAGGATCCCATCCAGACTACCACATTACATTTAGTTGTCATGTCTCCTTAGGCTGTTCTTGGCTGTGACAATTTCTCAGACTTTCCTTATTTTGATGACTTTGGAAGTTTTGAAGAGTACTGGTTGGGTATTTTGTAGCATGTACCTCCATTGGGATTTTTTTCATGATTAGACTGGGGTTATGGAAGGAAGATCACAGAAGTAAAGTGCATTTTTCTATTCTACTTTTTGAAAATACTGTCAACTCCCAACACACCTTCTCCCTCCTCCACAAAAACAGCTGTTATTACATTGATAGTGCCGCTTAGTATCAAGGAAATGAGGTTATTATTCTAGTATGTATTATGCTAAGTCATCCAATTGAATATTACAACAGGAATGGACTCCTTAGAAAAAATTCCCCTGAGGTGAGGGCAGCCTTAGAGCCACAGGCTAGAGACTCTCCTGGGCTTTGACCATAGTGAGCTGAGATGAAGAGCCAACACCAAAGACAACAAAAGTCCCAGAACAATCGCAACGGTTGATGTGGTAGAAAGTACTGCCTCAGGGATCTTATAAGCTTTTGTGAGTAATGAAAAACTAGAAAAACAAGTGATAAAATATGACCACAGTCAAATTCACCTGGTTAAAAAAAAAAACACACGTAGGTTCTCCAAAGTGGCTGAAGCTTGAGAAAGAAAGAAAGTGGAGAACAGGGGTAGTGGGTGGTGGTTAAGAGCCTGGACTCTGGGCTCAGACTCTTCTGGCTGTGCCACTGCTTCTTTTGGTGACTTTGGGCAAGTTTCTCAGCTGTTTACAGTGCCTCTGGTGATCATCTCTGAAAAGTGGATGTAATAGTACCTGCCTTGTAGAGCTCTATGGGGATCAAGGGATAATATGAGTAAAGTTAAAACCATAAGGCTCAGAAGGCTTCTAAATAAACTAACTGAAAAAAAATTTCAGATTTCTGGAAAAGATTCAAGAATCCTCTCTCTTAAATAGCAAAAACACCTTATTTACAACCCAGTGCACCTACTGGCAGGTGGAGTCAGTCACAGTGGAAGAAGTACATGCTTGGAGTTTCCCAGGAGTATAGATGGATTCTATTTCCTTATGTCGTCCCCCACATGATTTAAATTTGGGATCATATTCAAAGGACAAATAACCAGGGCTAAGTATACTGTGGAGTCCCTGGGTGGTGCAAATTGTTAATACACTCAGCTGCTAAACTGAAAGGCTGGAGGTTTGAGTCCACTGAAAGGCGCCTCAGAAGAAAGTCTACTTCTGAAAAATCAGCCATTGAAAACTCTATGGAACACAGTTCTACTCTGACACACATGGAGTCACTATGAGTCAGAGTTGACTCAATGGCAACTAGTTTTACTGGAAAGTGTACTGCACTGTCTAGAGCCATAAAATGCAACCAAACCAGCTGCGCCCCTTTGCAACAGTGAACTTGGACTATGACTACTGATTCAGCCAGCAAGCAGGCTTCAGCATTCACCCTCATCTCAGAGCTCTGGTAATGGTTAGAGGAATTAGTTTCTGGAAGCACTTTGTAGTCTATGAGCTGCTTTTCAATTGAGAGGTAATACCAGTGTTCTCTTAAGCTCTCTGCCCAGGTCCCTGTCTCTGAAGTATATGGCAAGAAACAAATGCAGTGATTTCTCCTTGTCATATACCCTTTCATATTTATACTCAAGGTATTATAAATAGTACAAGTGAATAATAGTAATAGATAGGATTCATTTAGTCCTCAGTCTGTGGTAGTTATGGTTGTAAGCCCTTTTCACATATTAACTCATTTAATCCTTGCAACAACTCTGAGTATTATTGAGACCATTTTACAGATGAGAAAATTTAGGTGCAGGGAAGTTAAATGAATTGCTGAAGGTTTAAGTAGCAAGAATGTGGCTGTATCAGCTTGGACTAGTTTTGGTTGCATGTAACAAAACTCAAATAACATGGTTTAAACAAGATAGAGTTTTAAGTTTCTCTTGAGTAAAATACAATGGGAAGTAGGTCGTTAAGGGCTAGTATGGCATCCCTACCATCCTTGGAGACTCGGGTTTCAGCTCTCTTCTCTAGTCATTTTAGTGCATGAACTCCCACCTCAGGTACTCTGCATAGTCCAAGATGACTGCGAGAGTGCCAGGCATCAGACCTGTGTTTCAGTTAGAAGGAAGGGAAGGAGAGGGCAAAAGGGCCTTCCCAGAAGTCCCACCTAACAACTTCCATTGACATCTCATCGGCCATCCCTATCTGCAAAAATGGCTGGGAAATGTGGTTTGTAGTTGGGCACATTTGTCAAGGATTTGTAACAAAGAAGAGTGAGAAAATGAATATTAAACCCATGCACCATAAAATACGGTCTCTCAGAACTGTGGTGTTGGTTAGCAGGTGAAGACAAAGCTCTATTACTGTTTCCATTTTCCACTTGCAATAGTGATTTGACAAGTACAAATAACATGGTACATATGGTTTTAAAAAATTAGAACTTTACTAAGATTCCCAGTTTTCCCTTACCCCCCATTTAGAGTTATAGTTGATGAGATTCTATAACTTCGTAGTATTTAAATGGTTAATTTAGAAGTCTTAAAATCAAGAGTAAAATAAAGACAGGAGAAGTGGTATTTAGATAAAATAATTTCCCTCTTTACTTTTATTCTTAAAATTTAATCTGAAGCTGTTTTCCCCAAAACATTACTCTCAGATTTTCCTTTCAAAGAGTAAATGTCCAATATTAAAGTTTTCATTTGTCTTTTGAGGAAAGAAAGGAAAAGGAAATTTGAATCAGATGTTTAGAGGATTTCTTAATTGGGTTATACTAGATTGTGGCTAAAACCTTTCTTTTGACCTCAGTTTTTCCAGTTGTAAAGTGGATATACTCATTCATTCAATTCATTGAATAAGTGTTTGGGGCTTACTATGTGTTACATGGGAGACCCTGGTGGTGTAGTGGTTAAGAGCTTGGCTGCTAACCAAAAGGTTGGCAGTTTGAATCCACCAGGCGCTCCTTGGAAACTCTATGGGGCAATTCTACTCCATCCTGTAGGGTTGCTATGAGTCGGAATTAACTCGATGGCAATGAGTTTGGGTTGGTTTATGTGTTAGATACTTTATAGTTACTTGTCAGTTCTGTTTCATTGTTAACAAAATAATGGAATATGTGTAACAAATTATTTAAAGTTTGTAACTCAATGACTACCTTCACAGTTAAATAGAAAGTATTTCTTTTCATATGGGGTAAACCTAATTTATCTTAATGGTGTATTGAAAAAGTAACTTAAAAGTTCTTTTGGAGTCAGATGAGATAAAATATTTCAACTAAGTACACATTACACATAGCCAAACATATTTTATATTATGAATCTTTACAAGTAAGCTTATTAGAAGATAAATATTAATAATTTTCCTTTTTAAGAGTAAACAACATACTGTGCAATGTCTTTGTGAAATACAGAGCTCTACCCTACCAAGCTGATGCAACTCTAAAATAGATGCATATGCAGAAAATATTATTCTCATTTATATTAATGTAGCCATGTTGCTTCTCCAAGGAAATATTTATAAATATTGCTACTGTGTTCCACAAATGTGTTAGAAAGGAAACTGTAGTTGAAGAATCTTGTACAATCGAAAATATTATAATGTTTCCCTTGATAGAATTCAAACTTATGCTTGTCACGGTAAATAAAGAGGCATGGCTTCAGAGTCAGAGCCTAAGGCTATGACTGGAGTGTTGTGGGTATTTTCAGTTTTGTTACTGATTCTGATTACCTTCTGGCATTAGACAAGCCATTCAAACTATTGAATTCTTAAGTTTTTTGTTTGCCAGAGTAAATAGCCAACAGTGGTTACAGTAGGGACTTCAGAGCACCTAGGAGCTCCATATGCCAGCTGGAGGTCTATTTAAATGTTGTGAAAGGTGCCACAAAAGTGGTTTGAGTGCTTAAAATAGACTATATTTACTTCAAGTTACAACAGACACAGAATCCTTTATTTCAATATGGATCCAAATATGAAGCAAATGAAATAAAGCAGAGTAAATGAGGAGAGGGAAGGCAGCAAGAATTTGCAAGACTGGGAAAGATGTGTTCTGCTGAAAGGGAGTAAATATGGCAGTTATTGAAAAACCAGTCAATAGGTTAATAAATACAACTCTTGACATACTTCCCTCTGTGTGCCCTTGATCTTATTCAGAAACGGATGTTTTGTTTGTTTTTGAACATGCACCATAGCTTCTCACTTTGCCTTGGCTGACCAGTTTGTGCTTTGGGGACAGTTCAAAATGTGCCACCTCTTAGCCAAAAGCTTGTCCTTCCTGCTCCTCAAAGTCAATGTTATATTTATAGTATGATGATTATAGAATCCCTTTCTTAGCACTTTTTTCTACTCTAAGAATTTTTTCCCCAGGTATTTCCCTCCTCCATAATAGAACAAAAATGCTTGAGCCCTACCAAATACTTAATCAATAACTCAGTATCCTATATCGGTGGTGTTAAAATTCTTAATTTCAATTTAATGGAGATATGATCTGTGTCTTTTGTTGAATAACCCCTGGTGCAACAAGAAGGAGATTTTAAAAATATGCCTTGGTGGCAAAATTAACAGACACACTATCATTTTCTATGATAATTTATCAGACAGCAGCCTGATCTTAGACTAATTAGTGCTCCTTAATATACCCTATCTCTTCACTAGCTGCCACCAACAACAATACTGGACTTGAATCTGAGATTCTGTATGTCACTCCTCCTCCTTCCTTCTCCTTTCTTGCCTCCTCCAACACCCACAAAACAAACGACCTTCTAAAAAAAGAACAACAGGTAACTTCTTGTATCTCTGGCATAGAACATCTCAAAGCCACAATGAACTCAAGATCCTTCGATCTGGCAAAAAAAAAATGATGCTTTAACATAGTTCATAAAGAAAATGGTCTACATCCTACTTTGGTGAGTAGCTTCTGGGGTCTTAAAAGCTTGCGAGCAGCCATCTAAGATACATCTACTGGTCCCATCCCATCCCAAGCAAAGAAGAATGAAAAATACCAAAGACACAAGGAAAATGTTAGTCCAAAGGACTAAAGAACCACATGAACCACAGCCTCCACCAGCCTGAGCCCAGAAGAACTAGATGTGCCTGGCTACCACCACTGATAGCTCTGACAGGGATCACAATAGAGGGTCCCGGACAGAGAGGGAGAAAAAGGTAGAACAAAATTCAAATTCACATAAAAAAGAAAGAAAGAAAAGAACAGACTTATTGGTCTGACAGAGACTAGAGGAAACCCTGACCTGGACACCCTGCTAACGCAGGACTGAAGCCACTCCCAAAGTTCACCTTTCAGCTAAAGATCAGTTTGTTTAAAGATAAACCACACACGTGAGGAACGTGCTTCTTATTTCCATCAAGTATATGAGACCAAATAGGCAACACCTGCCCAAAACCAAAGACAAGTAGGCAGGATGTCGGGAAAACTGGGTGAATGGACACGGGGAACTGCGGTGGAAAGGGAAAGGAGGAGAATGCTGACACAATGCGGAGATTGCAACCAATGTTACAAGAACAATTTGTATATAAATTTTTGAATGAGAAACTAATTTGCACTATAAACTTTCACCAAACACAATAAAATTTTAAAATATATATATATATATATTAATGCTTAGCTATGAGGCAGGAGGAATAATACAAAGTGGACCCTTACTCCAGGATGATGACTGAGGTACTACAGTCAGCTGGAGCCTCTTCAGCCTCCCAAAGAGCAAACCTGTCTCAGTAACATAGCCAGGCATGATGAGAGAAGCAGATCAGAGAAACTAAAAACGGAGTATGTGGTTAAATTATTTATGATGATGCCTCAGCTGTATTGATCACAGGCAGTTTTTTTTTTTAACCCTACATTCCCTATTCCTATAGATACTGTCATACCGAAAGAATTATGCCCCAATTAGAAAGCCCAAGAGAGAGGGGATACTAATCAGGACCTTAGTTAATAGAGGACTGGTTATCCAGTGTAGTGCTATTATATCTAATGACAACCAAGTTGATGATCTCTTTGCATATCTCATTTCCTAGGAAAGAAATGGTATATTATTTCACAATGAACTCTGAAGAAGAAAAGGTTGTGCCCTACCTACCAAGATCACATTACCTCAGCATGCAAAAGCCCAATACAAAACTGAAGCTTTCAAAAAGCAGCATGGTTTTAAAAGAAATTTTATATTTTAAGAATCTTGTTTATCTTGTTCAGTGCTGAATCTTCACCACCGGAACACTGCCACATAGTAGGTGGTCGGCCATGCTGAATGAATGAATGATTATTATTTGTATGTTGGGATTCAGTGAATTGACCTGGGATCTAGATACTAAAGACCATGTACTGAGGAGCGTGTCTTAGGATGCCTCTGCCATCTGTGATAGCCTGGACTGGCCATCATAATCTTCCTCATGGGCAAACTCTTGCTTGTTAGAAAAATAATTTATCATCTTCTGATACTGAGGATGAATTTAGAATATAAGCACACAGTTCTAACTTTGCCATTTAGGAAACTCTAAGGTAAGGATTAAGGTGGCTGGGTGGTGCAAACGGTTAAGCACTTGACTGCTAGCCAAAAAGTTGGCGGTTTGAACCCGCCCAGAGGCACCTCAGAACACAAGCCTGGTGATCTGCTTTGAAAAGGTCACATCCTTGAAAACCCTGTGAAGCAGTTCTACTCTGCACACATGGGGTCACCATGAGTTGGAACAGACTCAAGGGCAACTAGCAACAACAACAATAGGGTAAGGATTAATCCTTCGTCCTTATGCAAATAATCCCAAGGCAGTTTGCCACCCTCTTTGGACCAAAGATTGTGTGGGATAAACTTCTGGAGAATAAAAATGTTAGAAGATGAAATGTCCTTTTCACCTCAAGGAAAAAGGGACTTGAAAACTCTAAGAACTACTGAGGTAATTAGCACTGCATTTGGCAAAAAAAAAGTTCCTGTTCTGATGCAGAGGAGAAAAACTATTAGTATCTAACCAAGCTGGTTCATTCCAAGAAGAAGTTCTAAGACTTTATCCCAAATGGGTGTTGAAAGCCACCTAAGGAAAGGTATATTGTGACATATCTCCGTTAAAGACAACTTCGGTTAATATACTACCTTTCTTTTTAACAGTAAACATTTTATGGAATTAAATTTTAAAACCACCTTATTGAAAGAAAAGGAAATGTTTAGGTGTACTTAGTTTCTGGTGATATTTAAACTAATCAGAGAGTACTAAAAATAATTGAGTACAAGCACAAGCACAAACATGACATCAACCTTGGATCCCAAAACGGAGGACAGAGCCCATGCTGTGGCCTCTGCCTCTCCCTTCCCAAATTCTTAGAAATGACAGAAAACTACTTTTTAAAAAATCCATACCAGTACTGGAAAACAGAAATGGATACTCTAGATTGGCCAGAAATTATAAGTAATCCCTGAGATATTCAAGTGAGATGAAATAATACTAACAGAGAAAAGCTAATACCCAAAAATGGAGAAGACTCCAAATGTGCCACTGACTCATAAAGGGCTGCTGGTATAGGGAACAGGAGGGGTCCTAGGCCAGCAGAAAGTGATCAGATGGGACAAATTTGAAACTTAAAGCAAAAATGCTAAAGAACATGTTAGTACATCAGATTTAGTAATGTACTTACTAATAGAATTATATATTACAACCAAGCAGGATTTATTCCAGGAGAGGTTCAACATTGGAAAAAAAATTACTGTAATTTGCTATGTTACCAGATTAAAAACGGAAACCATACAATCATGTAAACAGATGCCCCAGAGAAATATTTGATAAAATTCAGCATACATTTCTAATATAAAGTATTTTTAGCATAGTGGAATAGAAAGAACCTTCTTAACCTGATAAAGGGTATTTACCAAAAAACTCTCAGCTACAAAGTGAAATATTAGGACTATTTCCATTAAAGTCATAAATAAGACAAGAATGGACTTTAATTACTTCTACTATCCAACATTATATTTGAAGTCCTAGAAATTATTTCTAAATCATGGCAAAAAAAGGGTGGTCGTGAGGGGGAGACTGGTTATATATATTCAGACAATGTAACTGTCCTTTAAAAAAATTCCAGGATAATCAACTAACAAACTACAGGTAGTCCTTGACTTAGGATGTGTTCGAGTTACAGTGAACCGCACTTAGGACCGTCTGTTTTTTTTGAGGGTTTTTTTTTTTTTTTTTGGTACATCTTATGGTTAGTAATATGTACTACATACAATGTTGCAGTATGTAATTTGCTGATGTTATCATTCTCAGATGTTCACTCGCAGATGTTCAAAGATTCGATTTATAAAGATACTGATAATAAAAGGCAATAATAATGAAAACTAAAAAAAAAAGAGATATTCAACTTGTGTCAGAATTGACATACAACAGAGTTGTCGGAATGGAACTCCATGGTGAGTTGAGGACTACCTGTATTAATAATACAGTAAAACCTGTGAAAGCTGGAACCTGTGTAAGGTGGAAACCTGTCAGAGAAGGAAAACTCAAATATTTTCCACCAATAGAGAGTGATAGAAAAGTGCTAGACTGTCAGAGGCGGAAAACTTGTGAGACCTGGAAAAACAAAGCAGTCCTGTCAAGTTCCTGTTCTCACCGGCTTCACTGTAATAAGAAAGTCCAAAAGGTGATCAGAAATAAGACCAACAGATAAATCCATAGCCTTCATACTCATCAGCAATATTCATGTAAAGGATATATACTTTAAAAATTCCAATAAATGTATAAGAACAATACTTAAAACTTTTCCTGAAGGATATAAAAGATGACCTGAATAAACAAAGATACACAGTGTTATTGGAAAAGATTCCACATTGTAAGCATTAATTTTTTCCCAAAGCATTCTTTAAATCCAAAACAATCAATATAAAAATCTCAAGGATTGTCCAGGAACTTGTCAAGCTAAATCTAAAATTAATTTATAAGGAAAATGCACAGAATAGCCAAGACAATTTATAAAATAAGAACAATGCTTTAACACATACAAAAACAAAGCCATAATAATTAGATATTACAGTATATTATCTAAAATGTCCAGTTTTCAAGAAAAAATATGACATATGCAAAATACAGTAAAGTGTAAGCCTTATGGAAAAAAAATCAGTCAACTCAAACTGAATCGGAGTGGGACAGATGTTGGATTTAGCAGATGAAGGATTTAAATCAACTATTATAATTATGTTCAATGAATTTAAGGAAACTGCTTAAACAATTAAAAGAAAATATGAAAATGGCTCAACAAGTAGGAAATCTTAATAGAGAAATTAAAAGTCTAAATAAGAGCCAAATGGAAATTCTAAAGTTGAAAAGTGAAAAAAGCAAAATTAAAAATTCACTATATGGGCTCAACATCAGATTTGAGAGGGCAGAAGGTAAATCAATAGAAATGATGCACTCTAAGGAACAGAGAGGAAAAGAATGAAGAAAAATTAACAGAGTCCCAGAGACCCATGCAACAACATCAAGTATACCATGTACATATATGTATGTGTGTGTGTGTGTGTGTGTGTGTGTGTGTATACCAAACACGTTGCCATCAAGTTGATTCTGACTCATTGTGACCTTATAGGAGACAGTAGAAATGCCCCATAGGGTTTCCAAGGAGCAGCTGGTGGATTCGAACTGATGACTTTTTGGTTAGCAGCTGAACTCTTAACCACTGCACCACCAGGGCTCCATATATATATATATATGTGTGTGTATATATATATATATATATACACATACACACACACACACACATATACATATATAGTATTTATTCATGAAAGGCATATATAAATGAGTGCTGCAAAAGACAGAGGAGAGACAGAGGAAGGCGGAAAAAACGTGACCAAATAATTGCCAGAAATTTCCCAAATTTGATGGAAAATGTTAACCTATAGGTCCAAGAACTCAACCTTCCCCATGTAAGATAAACACAAAGAGATCCACACTCACACATAAAGAAAGCAGACTGCTGAAAGCCAAGACAAAAAGAAACTCTTGTAGGCAACAAGAGAAAAGAACCCATCATGTATAAAGAACAATGTGATTATTTTTCAGAAGACAGTGGAATGGCATATTCAACAGGTTGAAGAGGAAAAAACAAAACAAAACTGTGGACCAAGAATACTATATATAGCAAAACTATCTTTTTTTTTTTTTTTTAATTCAGATCTTACTTTATTAGAAATGTTGAAGGGTTTGTTTCCTTACATAAATTTGCCTTTATACTATCTTCCCCCTCATGCACCCTCCCATCCCTGGTAACCAACAAAGATTCTTACTTTTTGTGTGTGAACTTTTTCATGGGTTTTTACAATAGAGGTCTCATACAATATTTGTCCTTTTGTGATTGACTTATTT
>NW_004443983.1:6857728-6882093 GCF_000243295.1 Trichechus manatus latirostris
AAAAGACTGTCTTTTCCCCATTTGATGGACTTTGGGCCCTTGTCAAAGATCAGGTGACCGTAGGTGGATAGATTTACATCTGGGTTCTCAATTCTGTTCCATTTGGTCAATGAAAAATATCTTTTTGAAAAAGAAAGCAAAATGAAGATTTTGCCAGATAAATATTTAGAAAATTCATTGCTAACAGATCTGCCTTACAAAAATAACTAAAGGAAGTTCTTCAGGATGAAAGGAAATGATAACAGTAACTTGAATCTATAAGCAGAAAGGCTGAGTGCTAGAAATAATAAAAATATGGGTAAATAGAAAAAAAAACTGTAAACATATTTTTCTTTTTTCTTCTATTAATTTTTTTAAAATATATAAGATTGATTTATAACATGTAATGTAGTATGATATAATATGTATGACAATGGAGAGGGGTGGGTGGAGCTATATTGGAATAAAGTTGCTATATTTTACCAGCATTAAGTCAGTATTAAACTGAAATAGATTGTGATCAGTTAAGATTTATAATTCCCAGTGTAACCATTTGTCTTAGTTATCTAGTGCTGCTATAACAGAAATACCACAAGTTTTAACAAAGAGAAATTTATTCTGTCACAGTCTAGGAGGCTGGAAGTCCAAATTCAGGGAGTCAGCTCCAGGGGAAGGCTGTCTCTCTGTGTCAGCTCCGGAGGAAGATCCTTGTCATCAATCTTCCCCTGGACTAGGAGCTTCTCAGCTCAGGGACACCAGGTCCAAAGGACGCGCTATTCTCCTAGCTCTTATTTCTTGGTGGTATAATGTCCCCCTGTCTCTTTGCTCGCTTCTCTCTTTTATCTCTCAAAAGAAATTGGCTTAAATTGTAGATTAATCTTGTAGATTGAGTCTACATAACTGCTGCTAATCCCATCTTATTAACATCATAGATAGGATTTACAACACACAGGAAAATCACATCAGATGACAAAATGGTGGACAATCACACAATACTGGAATCATGACCTAGTCAAGTTGACAGATATTTTGGGGGGACACAATTCAATCCATGACACCATTAAGAAAAAAAATACTTAAAAATCAACAGAGGAATGAAATTGGTACACTAAAAAGGAGGCAAAGAGGAAGAACAAAGACATTATATGTATAGAAAATAAATACCAATATTTCAGACTTCATCCATATCAATAATTATATTAAATGTTAATGGACTAAACATTGCAGTCAAAACATGGATATTTTCAGACTGATAAAAAAAAAAGCATGATGTAACTATGTGTTGTCTACAAAAGACACCCTTTAGATTCAAAGACACAGATAGGTTAAATGTAAAAAGATATACCAGGCAAACAGTATCCATAAGAGAGATGGAGTATTTATATTACTATTAGACAAAATAGACTTAAGACAGAAGTATTACTAGACACAAAAATGTGCATTTGATAATGATTAAAGGGTCAATATATCCGGAAGATAAATAATTATAATGCATTGCACTTAGGCACAAATTCCCCAGATACCTAAAGCAAAAGGGTATCAGACTGAAAGAAGAAATAGATAATTTCAACAATTATACTTAGAGATTTCAATACTCCACTGTCAATAATTAATAGAACAACTGGGCAGAAATTCGGTAAGAATATAGAAGACCTGAACAACACTCAACCAACTTTACCTAACCGACATTTATAGAATACTCCACCTAACAACAGCAGAATGCACATTCTATTCAAGCCCACGTGGAATATTCTCCAAAATAGATGATAATCTAGTCCAGGAGTTGGTAAACTACAGTCCAAGAGCCAGCTACTTGATTTTGTAAACAAATGTTTATTGGAATATGGCCATACTCATTTGTTTATTTTATCAAATATCTTAATAGTACCAATCATACACAAACTTTTCCGGAAAATAGAGGAGGAGGGAACATTTACCACTCATTTATAAGGCCACTATTACTCTGATACCAAAGCCAGGCAAAAACATCACCAGAAAATAAAACTACAGACCAATAGCCTTCAGATAACTAGATTCAAATATTTTGTAATATTTAACAAAATATTACCAAATGATTCCAGCAACATATTTAAAAAGAGCATACATCACGATCAAGTGGGATTTATCCCAGGAATGCAAAGTTGGTTTAACATACAAGAAACCATTAATGTAATATACTATATTAATAGAATAAAGGACAAAATCATATAATCATCTCAACAGATCCAGAAAAATCATTTGACAAAATGCAACACTCATGCATGATAAAAACTCTCAAAAAATTAAGACTAGAAGGAAACTTTCTCAACTTGATAAAGAGCATCTACAAAAAACAAACAACTTCAGTTAACATCATACTTAGTGGTGATAGGCTGAATGCTTTCCTCATAAGGTTGGAACAAGGCACCACTTTTATTCAACATTGTAGTGGAAGTTTGAATCAGAGCAATAGGGCAAGAAAAATAAACTAGAGGCATACAGATTGGAAAGGAAGAAGTAAAACTTTCTTAAATTATAGATATGATCCTGCATATAGAAAATCCTAAGGAATACACACACACACAGACACACAAAATACCCTACTGGAATTAATAAATAAACTTGCAACATTGCAAGATATAAGCTTCATATGCAAAAATTAGTTGTATTTCTATATACTAGCGCTGAACAATCAAAAGATGAAATTAGGAAATCAATTTCATTCAAAATAATATTAAAAAGGGAATAAGATACTTAGCAATAATTTAACAAAAGTACAATACCTGAACTAATTCTGTAGAGCATTGCTGAGAGAAATTAAAGGAAATCTTAGTAAATAGATATTTCAGTGTTTTAAAAGTGGACTGTGAGATGGTTGTACAACTTCATAATTTAATAAACATCACTGAACTGTATACTTACAATGGGTAAATTTTATGGTATGTATATTATACTTCAATAAAGCTTTTTTTATTGAACTTTCTAGGTACAGGTGCTGGGATACATTTGTTTCAGAAAGTCATATTTTATAATTGCACTTTTGAAATAAAAAACTGTTGAAGTAAATGTAAGGGTTTATTTAAACCAAAATCATGGGATATTCTTTATTCTAGTCTCTAAAAAGCTAACTATTCAGCATCATAGTCTTCAGGGATATAGCCATTTATTTGCATCTACAGTTTTTAAAAAGTTGGATTTTGTATTTTGTGTTATTTGTTAAAACTACTATGCATTATGTTGTTTACCACCAGAAGGAGAAAATAGGGTGTTGTAGAGCAAAATGAAGTCAAAAGCTGTGCATCTATTAAAAAAAACAAACCCGTTGCCATCGAGTCAATTCCGACTCATAGCGACCCTACAGGACAGAGTAGAACTGCCTCATAGGGTTTCCAAGGAGTGGCCGGTGGATTCTAACTGCTGAGCTTTTGGTTAGCAGCCGAGCTCTTAACCGTGGTGCCACAAGGGCTGGCAATAGAGCAGTAATATTGAAGAGATTTTTCTCCATTAGTTGGAAGTCGGCAATTAGCAGATTTTTCGCAGCAAGGGATCCTTTAGTATCGCTGGTCTTCTCAGTGTGAAAAATTCACACATCACATAATTCCCCTATTAAATATCCTTCTCTTAGGTGGGAAAGTTTCCTGTGAGGCAGCATCTGTCATATTAGCTAATTTCATTATTTTTGGAGAAACAGAAGTTTTTTCTTAATTGTGGCTCCTTTGGGGGAGTGAAGTTTGATATTAATCTCTGTGATTTTAATCTTATTTTGTTCTTAGAAGAGAAATAATAAAACAACTTTTATTTGGTACCTCTTAACAGTCTGACCCTGTCTTTGAAGTGCAAAGAATTTTAGGGGAAATTTTAAAGTGGTCTTCAGTTTGTATGCCTGTCATCTTTTAAAGGTCATTAATGCTCCGCAGTACTCTTCACACACTGACAACAATAACCCGAAATCAAACTCATTGCCGTCAAGTCTATGCCAACTCATAGGGACCCTACAGGACAGAGTAGAACTGTCCCACAGGGTTTCCAAGGAGTGGCTGGTGGATTTGAATTGTCTACATTTTGGTTAGCAGCCGAACACTTAAGAGTGGTAAATTCCACCAGGTATCTGAATAAATACTCAGGACTCAACCCATGTTCTAACTTCTGGACACTGTGGTGGGACACTGCAGCAACTGATTCTAAGACCCCTATCCTAACCACCATCTTGGTATTTTGCCTGGAATACTTACTAGTAGCAAGTGATCAGGTGAACAGATCTTTTATAATAGCAACTTTCTCAGAGAGCAGAGTGGCAGCTGCTGTTGTTGTTAGGTGCTGTCGAGTCGGTTCTGACTCACAGCGACCCTGTGTACAGCAGAAAGAAACACTGCCCAGTCCTGCACCATCCTCACAATGGTTATGCTTGAGTGCGCTGTTGCAGCCACTGTGTCAGTCCATCTCCTTGTGGGCCTTCCTCTTTTTCGCTGACCCTCTACTTTACCAAGCATGATGTCCTTCTCCAGGAACTGGTCCCTCCTGATAACCTGTCCAAAGTATGTGAGACGTAGTCTCTCCATCCTTGCTTCTAAGGAGTATTCTGGTTTTACTTCTTCCAAGACAGATCTGTTCGTTCTTTTGGCAGTCAGTCCATGATATATTCAATATTCTTCACCAATACCACAATTAAAAGGCGTCAATTCTTCTTTGGTCTTCCTTTTTCTTTGTCCAGCTTTCGCGTGCACATGAGGTGACTGAAAACAGCTGTGCTGCCAAATGGCAAAAGGATCCCTGGATTAGAGATCTTAAGCATTAAGAATAGGAAGGAAGCCATTTAGTTCAAACCAGTCATTTTACAGAAGAGAAAACAAAGTCAGAAAGTTGAATGGACTTACCAAGGTGTAGCAGAAACTCATAGTTCCCTACCCAGTATCTGTCTTCCCTTCTTCCTTACTAACAGAACCATGATTTTATTTAGGGTGGCAATGTTCCCAGAATAAAATAATCACCTCTCCAGCATTCCTCAAAGCTAGGGGTGGAGCTATGACTCAGTTCTCACAAAGGAGATACAAGTGGAAGTCAATGGATTGGGGTTTTGGGGAAAGTTTTTATAAGGGAAAAAATTTAGCCTCTATGCCCCTTTGAATGAGCCTTGATGGCGCAATGGCTAAATGCGCAGCTGCTAACCGAAAGGTCATCAGTTGGAACCCACCAGCTGCTCTGTGGGAGAAAGGACCTGGCTCCCACAAAGATTACAGCCTAGGAAACCCTATGGGGCAGTTCTACTCAGTTCACAGGGTCACTATGAGTCGGTATCGGCTTGATGACCCACAACAACAACATGACCATTTGTATCTTTGTACATTCATTCTTCTTCTTCCTTGTAATGCAAACATAAGATTAGTTGAGGTTCCCTTCCAATTCTGACATTAGGATTTTTATCACATGCCAGAATGCATTCTGGATGTGAAAAACTTTCACTTTTAGAGTAATACCTCTCTCTGGTAATCTGACAAATATTGCTAACATTAGGGAGGAATCCATTCATGGATGCTATAGACCTTATTTGAATTCTACTAGTTTTTCTTCTTAAAATTTTGCTGAAGATCATTCAAAAATGGTTGCAGCGGTGCATCAACAGGGAACTGCCAGAAATTCAAACCAGACTCAGAAGAGGACATAGAAGACGGGATATTACTGCTGATGTCAGATGGATCCTGGCTGAAAGCAGAGAACACCAGAAAGTTTACCTGTGTTTTATTGACTGTGCAAAGGTATTGAACTGAGTGGATCATAACAAATTATGGGTAACAATGGGAAGAGTGGGAATTCCAGGACAGTTAATTGTGCCCATAAGGAAACCTGTACATAGATCAAGAGGCAGTCATTCGAACAGAACAAGGGGATACTGTGTGGTTTAAAGTCAAGAAAGTTATGTGTCAGGGTTGTATCCTTTCACCATACTTAGTCTGTATGCTGAGGAAATAATCCAAGAAGCTGGACTTTATGAAGAAGAACTCAGCATCAGGATTGGAGAAAGGCTCATTAACAACCTGCGATATGCAGATGACACAACCTTGCTTGCTGAAAGTGAAGAGGACTTGAAGCACTGATGAAGATCAAAGACCATAGCCTTCAGTATGGATTACACCTCAACATAAAGAAAACAAAAATCCTTACAGCTGGATCAGTAAGCAACATCATGATAAATCAAAAAAGATTGAAGTTGTTAAGCATTTCATTTTACTCGGATTCACAATCAATGCCCATGGAAGCAGCAGTCAAGAAATCAAACGACGCTTTGCACTGTGCAAATCTGCTGCAAAAGACCTCTTTAAAAGTGTTAAAAAGCAAAGATGTCACCTTGAAGACTAAGGTGTGCCTGACCCAAGTCATGGTGTTTTCAGTTGCCTCATATGCATGCGAAAGCTGGACAAAGAAAAAGGAAGACCAAAGAAGAATCAACACCTTTGAATTAGGGTGTTGGTGAAGATTATTGAATATACCACGGACTGCCAAAAGAACAAACAGATCTGTCTCGGAAGAAGTATGGCCAGAAGCAAGAATGACGAGACTTCATTTCACATAATTTGGACATGTTATTGTGGGGATCAGTCCCTGGAGAAGGACATTATGCTTGGTAGAGTAGACCAAAAAAAAAAAAAACACCAAACCGGTTGCCGTTGAGTCAATTCCGACTCAGTGACCCTATAGGACAGAGTAGAACTGCCCCATCGAGTTTCCAATGAGCGCCTCATGGAATTGAACTGCTGACCTTTTGGTTAGCAGCCAAACTCTTAACCACTACACCACCAGGGTAGAGCAGAGGCTCAGCAAAAAAGAGGAAGACCCTCAAGAAGATGGACTGACACAGTGGCTGCAACAGTGGGCTCCAGTATAACAATGATCGTGAGATTCCGTAGGACTCAGCAGCTTTTTGTTCTGTTGTACATATGGTCATATGAGTCAGAATCAATTTGACAGCACCTAATAGCAACAACAACAGTTTTGTTTCTTTATGGTTGAGAAGTGACCTTGAAGGGAGCAAAGAACATACATGAGCTTCTACAGAACTTAAGAAGGACAAGAAGCTTCTAAGCTCTACACCCAAGAAGCATGATTGTGTCCTATCTGCTACGGAGCTGCAATTGTTAACACGCAGCACATTATTAACTTTTGCTGATTGCTCTCTGAGGCTGTCAGCACTGGATCCAGGGGTGGATTACTCAATACGCAAGGTAAGCATGGGTTTACTTGTGTTTATTTACTAATCTGTAGTGAACAATTCCACATTTTTTCACCACATCAAAGATCTGCTTCTAGTTATGGCTCGCATCTCACAACCTCGTAGCACCTCCCTATAGAACCAAAGCCTCTTTTCAAATTTACAGTCCCTGACAGGGATAAATTACGTTCACTACAGATTAGTAAGTAAGCACAAGTAAGCCTGTGTTTACCTTGCTTACTGGGTAATCCTTCTCTGACCAGTTCATAGAGGAAAATAACACTGAAGAAGGAGCAAAGTTCAGCAGAACAACAGCTAAGGAGCAATACTGAAGCTTTAAGGAGGGATGCACATTAAGAAGAAACGAAATTGTGTAGGGCTTTTGGATTTCTGGGATAGAGAGGGAAATTAGAAAAGGGCCAAATGAAGAGGCGAACAAGAAAAACTCTAATGTCTTATCGAGGCTGCAAAACTCCTATGGGCCTACAAAACAGGTCATTTCCACACACGGCCCTGCCCACTGACGCTGAGCCCAGTGCAAATTCTGCCAACTGCAGAAAGCGTTTCAGTCTGGCAGCAAATCTCGTATTTGTGTCTAATTTAATTATCAATGACAGATTTTTTTTTTTTTTTTTTTTGAGAAACAACTCAAGCCCTTATCCGCTTTCTTCCTTTTCAAGAAAGATAGGAGATTGTCTAGAGCAGAGTAATAGACTAGGTCTTACTTTTTCAGCCAAGTTTTCGTTTCAAGAGAAACAAAGATTGTCAGGTATGAATGAAGCGGGAAGACTGAGAGGCCATTTCAGCTGCAGTCTCCTAGGGGTAGGCTATTTTAAAAAAGAAGTATAAAATGTGGGAAACATGCACAGAATGTTTAACTCAGTCATTGAAACGAATAATCAGAAAAGCGAGTTAGTCGTAACTAAGGGTGAGAGTGCTTGCACAGGGACCTTGCTGGCACAAATGCTTTTTTTTTAATTAAGAGAAAGTTGAGTATCAAGAGGATATGGAGATACAATCGACCTTACACACTTAGAGTCTTTAAAATACAATCCTTTTATTTGTTCTCATCTCGGAAGCGCTGGGCTTGATCTGTGTTACCTACTGGATTTCAGGAAGGCTGACTTGAGATGCGGCGTTGCCATTTCCTGGGCCTTCAGTTTTTTGTTTTTTTTTTTTTCCGGCGCTGGCAGCCAGATCCTTTGTTGTGCCTCCTCTGCATTCATTTCTCTCTGCCCTCGCACCTCCAGACAGTGTGCTGGGCTTTTCCCTGCTCCTCACGCTGAGAGCCCCGGACGGCCACCTTCCACCGCATTCAATAAAGGGCCACTCTAACCAGCCAGACTGAGTCTCCTGGCTGGGACCGCGCGGCGCGGGGTGCGGACCGGCTTTGTGTGGGTGTGTTTGTCTCTTCAGCGGTCCCACCAGGGCGGGAGGCGCCGGACACGACCCCCGAGGAGGCGGGGCCTCCGGGCGCCGAGCTCCGCCTGGAGAGGATTTCACCGCCGCCGCCCTCGTTTGTTCCTTTAGATAGCGCTAGCCCTACCGCTGTACCCGGGGTCAATTACGCCGGACTCGGCTGCTGGGTCGCCTTCTATGGCCTTCATCCCACCCAACCCCTTTTTTGCTTTTTTCTCCGCTTCTTCACTTTCCTCGTAAACAGCATACCGGCGGGGCGCTTGGCAAAACTCAGACTGAAAACACAGAAAGAGAGGGAGGAGAAAAAAGAACAAATTCGATGCACGCACCTCGGTCCTCCTGAATTTATGAAGGGTCGTAACAATGTCTGAGTCGGGCGACATAGGTGAATTTGGCTACATTATGGAATTGCTAGCCAAAGGCAAGGTAAGTTCTGGGGCGCGCGGTGCCGCCACCTGGGCCCCCCAGGGGTACTACCTGGCCTGGCTGTGCGCGTCGGGGTGCATTCAGCCGCCAAGGAGGGGGCGGGGGCTGGAACCCCGGGGGTCCGCTCTCTCAGAGCCGGAGCTTCCCAGCAGCTGCAGAATGCAAAGCAGACGCCTTTTATTTATTGCTGCTGCATCTCTGAAATGAGCCAAGAGGGACTGTTTCAGGCGTGTTTGAGGCCAGCTGGGCCGTGGCGGGGACTCCTAGAATGTCGACGAGCGGGCGCGCAGAGTGCGAAGATGGTAAGCAGGGCCAGGCGTTGGCCGAGGAGACGCTTCCGACGCGGCCAGAGCGGCCAAGCGTGGTGGCTTCGAGTGGGCCATCTCGCCTGTCCCAGCGCGGGGCGCCGAGGGAAGGTCAGACTGGCGGGAGAACAGGCCCAGGAGGCGGGATCAGGTTCAGCACGGAGTCCGACCGCGTGACGGGTAAATACGGGCCGAACCTCCGTTTGCCCTGCTTGGGCGTTTTCAGCCGTCGTTTTAGATCCTTAGCCCCTGCCCCAGGCCGGGAACATTTCAAGCGCCTTCCTTTCGGAGGGGAGTGGGGGATGCTGGAATAGCCGGATCGCAGCCTGGCACCTGTCTTGGAGTCCTTTCGGAACCCCGGATGGCGCCGTCGGGGCGCCCCGCGACTAGGCTCTCGGCCAGGCAGAGAGCCTTACCGGAGGGGAGGCTGGGCTCCGCGCTGCATCCGAGAAACTGCCCAGAGAGCTGGCTTGCCCTAAGTGGTTCGTAGGCGGGAGGTGTCCGGAAATGCAGAGGTTGCACAGAGCGCGGGGCGCCCTGGGCTAGCCAGCTGCGTCCTTCGGGACTATCAGGCGGCGAGAAAGCAGGAAATGGCTTCTGAGTTTGCATTCTGCACGTCGAGGTTCGAGAAGAGGTGATGGCACACAGGAGAACCAGGCTCCCTACACGCGGCCATCGAAAGGGAGAAGTATGATTCTGCAACCCGCGCTAGCGCGGTTCTGGTGTGAGCACCTGCAACTTGTCTCACACCACCTAACCCTGACTCTGCAGATATGAAGTATGCAGTGGTTTTACCTTCAGGCTAGAAGGTCCTGCTGTTCTTGTGGTTGGAGAGCCAGTTTAATGCACTCTCAGCCTAAAGCTTCCAAATCGAACCATACAACCCCCTAAATTCTGCCCTATCCTGTAAACACTGGGTACGCTCATCCGAAATAGAATGCCTATTAACACTTTGAAGGTGAGTGCTGTGCCTCGAGCCGCCCCAGCCATTTGCGGCCCCCATCGGAGTACATATGGAGGCCTCGGTGCTCTTCTTTTCCTACCCCTTGCTCTATCCTGCAGCTTGACGGACCTCCCGCGCATGCTTGGGGAAACCCTGGTCTGCACGTCCAAGGTTCACGTCGTCCCAAACAGTTGGCGCTTGGTCACCTGCGGGTCTAGGGTGCACGCTGCACCCCGCTCTGCCCTCAGGAGACAAATCCTGGGGAGGGGCGCATACAGCCCTGGAAGCAAACTCAGAGCAGTTTGGAGTGGGAAATTCAGGGTCCTTGATGTTCCAAGAAAATTCCAGAAGGAAGGGCTGGCCCTGGGCGAGGAGGTACACGGCCAGAGAAGGGCCTTCTAAAGCGTGGGGCCCACAGCAAGACCTCAGTTACCCAGGCTAAGAGTGATGTCTAACAGTGGGTAAATTTCTATTTGGGAACTCTAAGGGGGGTGGGGGAGGAGAGGATTTTGTTGACTGCAAAATAGACAATTCATGATGGCTTCAGGAATGGAACGATGGATGAGTTTATTAGGCCTGTAGTCCTCAGGAATTCTTCAAAGTAAGGCAGAACTGTACTAGTTGGCTAGTGCTTTCCAGCACTTTCAGGCACAACCTGAGATTCTGAGTGAATAGTTCCGGAGTGGGACTCAGGATCTGCATGTTGACAACACTCCAGGTAATTATGAAGCAGGCAGGTGAACTTGGATAAATGGAGAGGTAGGACAGAACCATTAGTGAA
This sequence comes from Trichechus manatus latirostris, assembly GCF_000243295.1. NCBI lineage: Eukaryota > Metazoa > Chordata > Mammalia > Sirenia > Trichechidae > Trichechus > Trichechus manatus. Next base: position 6,868,765 of record NW_004443983.1, read on the forward strand.
CCCTTAAAAGTATAAAGCACATGTAAAAACAACCAACCAACCTCTCAGAATGGCGTGTTCACCATAATATGCTGACTGTAATGAACAACAAAAACAAAATAATCTGCTTGCTTCATCGATTGAATGTTGGTGCCTCTCACTCTGACTAGGCAGACCCTCGTCACTCTACTGCAGAAGTGGGCTTGCAACCAAACACAAGAGCATTCCCTTTGAGACCTGGGAGGTTGGAAAGTAGGCTCTCACAGCAAGAACTTAGAACTGTTGCTCCCTCTGCCTTCTCTGCCCCACCTCCTCAGGAGTAGTCCCTCACCATTTCAACTCAAGCTTACTCCCTGCCCACTTTCCTCATGCTCCACTCACAACTCCATCCAAAACCCCTGTTTTGAGTGTGATTCTACTGAATTTGAACACTGAATACCTCTCTAAGTATTAGCCATGGAATAGTAGACTCGAGTTTGACTTGTCTTATTTTCCTCTGAGGAGTTAGGTTCCGCTTAGTAGTTCAGGTTTGTAATGTAATGAGTAATGTAAAACTGGTCTAATTACCCCAAGTTAACCGGGAACAGAGAGAGGCCCGTAGTCTTCCTGCCCCCTTTCCTTCCCTCTAAGTTTAGACCTGTGAGTTCACTGTCGTCATAATCTCTTTAACTTTGCCCCCAGATGTTGTCTCATCTTCGTGCTGGACTTCTCAAACTCTGTAAATGAACTAATTTAAAATACATGCCTTTAAGATTTTATAAAATCAATACATGAATACATGCTTGTTTCAAAATATTCAAACATTGCAGAAGGTTTTACAGAGTAAAAGGTGGAAGTTCACTTTCTCCTCCAATCCACTGCCCTCCCCAGTGGCAGCAGTTTATTATGTGCTGTTTCAAATGAAATTGAGATATTGTGTGTTCTCTGAATGTGGGAGGTGAGCCTTTCATTTTAGGGTAATCTTAAACCCACATGACAAACTTGATCAGCTTATTTTACTCTGCTGTGATGACCACTTTAATATTTAAAGTATACAGTGATCTCTACTATTGTGCTCTTTCTGCTTATCACTCAATACCCTATAAGTATAGCTAGTACCAAGGCGAATTCTCAAGAGGTTTGAAAGTCAATTGTAAATGTATTGCCTTATCTTTACCTGTGAAATGTTTACCATTTCTAAAAGGTTCCTTTGTAACTCATCACTTTAGACTAAAAAAAGAACTTTCTAAAACTATGATCAGTTTCTAGCATTGATCAAGGCAGTATTTTCCAACTGTCTAGAGGCTGTTTTGCTATCTTGAAAGATTTTCTTCCTTAATTTTTTATCATATTCATACACCTCTTCCCTTCACACCATCACACACTCTTCTGGAATCATGTAACAAAGATTTGATAAGAAGGAACACAGAATATTTCAAGTATGTAATATATTTATATTTATGTAAATAGCCAGACCTGCCCAGAGGCACCTCAGAAGATAGGCCTTGTGATCTGCTTCCGAAAGGTCACAGTCTTGAAAATCCTATGGAGCAGTTCTACTCTGCACACATGGGGTCGCCATGAGTCGGAATTGACTCGAAGGCAACTAAGAACAAGAAAATAGACAAAAAGTAGTTCCCATTTCCCGTCTCTCAATAGTTACTATTTCGGCAACTCCGTGGAGTACCATGGCTTGAGCAAAATAAGAGGAAAGGGCTTTGGAAAGCTTACATTTAATTTTGATAGTGAAAAAGGCAACGATACCATTTCTTGGTGAACTGTTATTCTAACTCTGAGCCTGTTTGAGGCATAAAAAATATTCAAGAACTTTTACAAATACAGTTTTTATTTTAAAACAAGAAGGCACTTTACTCTGAAAGAATTAGGTTTAGAAAATCCTCTAATCTAGACTCATGTAAAGTCTTAAACATCTCCTGGAACCAAAACAAAAATACCACCAAATGATCTGTTTCAGATGGCTGAATAGATAGTTGCTCACACAACTGAAATCTAAATCGGGGGTGATAATGCTAAATTATGCCCACTGCAAAGTTTCTTGAAAATATTTTTTTTTATATCTTGGGATTGGGTGAAATGTGTGTGTTTGTGAGAGGGAGGGCAAACAGAAGATTTAGACTTTACCAATATCATCTGAAAATAGCTAATTTCATAAATATCACTAATTTTCCAACATTTGGGAAAAAAGTATCTCTTAAACTACTTGGTAAAAGAATGCATAAATCAGATTTTTTAAATGAAAGTATAAATTACATGTTTTATGCTTACCTGTGGGCAGTGTCTTAACTGCTAATCTAAAGGTTGGCAGTTCGAACTCACCCAGAGGTGCTGTGGAAGAAAGGCCTGGTGGTCTGCTTCCATAAAGATTATAGCCAAGAAAATCCTGTGGAGTAGTTCTACTTTGTAACACATGGGTTCACTGCATTGCACACACAAGTGGATTTAAAGGCTGTCCCTAGATTCCAAGAACCCACCAGAGTACTGGGACGAGAATCCACCCAGTGGTACCAACCACTCCATGGGTGTTATATCCATTTATCCTGATCAAGTTGCGTACATGGGACACGTACATGGTGTTGGCAATAGTGAATGTCATTTTAATACTCACAGACAACAGACAGTGTACAACAGAAAAAGTTCTCTTACTAGAGGTCCTCTCTTGCTCAAAAGCTGTCTGGGCAGGATGGAAAACCTCCACAGGTGTCCCCTCTTTTTGCACTGTCAGAGGAAGGAGACCGAGGACCTTCCCGTACCTGGTTTTATATTCCAGGGGTTGTGTATTTCACTGCACAGAGTGCAGTGCAAATTTCCTGCCTGATTACCCGAAGAAGGGGGTAATCAGACATGGGGGCACCAGCCTTGAACTGTTAGCCTGGAATTGTATCTCTTTAGCTCTGCTGCTTATTTAGACAAACCATTAGGCTTCAGAGATGAAGGTACAGTTGTTTGTTCCGAAGCCCAATGATGCTAGCAGGGGGAAGGAATGGGGAGTAATCATAGCCATTTGGACCATCTGGAAGAACTGCCTTCTCTCCATTGCCATGAGTCAGAGTCAACTCGATGGCAACAGGTTTTGTGGGCAGTGCAATAAGTGGTGCTGGAGTGATACCCAAGTTTCAATCTTGGCTTTTTGGTATCTAGTCATGTGACGCTGAGCATGTTACTTAACCTCTGGGTAGAGGTGGAGTTGTGACTGTTCCATGTCTCCTCTGAAGGGAATTATACCTATGTCAGAGGGCTATTGCAAGGATTAAATGAGTATCTTATGCAAAATTCCTAGTACATAATGGGGTCTTAAGAAATAAAATCTATTACATTTAGCTACTATTACAAAAGGGTTGAGTCTTGAGACACCTTATATCCAAATTGTGATAATTAACAAGTAGAGGTAGGATTGCCAGATAAAATACAGGATATTTGGTTAAATTTGAATTTCAGATAAACAAAAAAAAATTTTTTAGTATAAGTATGTCCCATGTAGTATTGGGACGTACTTATACTAAAAAAATTCATTATGTATCTGAAACCCAAATTTAACTGAGTGTACTATTTTTTTATTTGCTAAATCTAGCAACTCTTAAGTGGAAAAATAATAAGATGTGGTCAAAGGTGACCTACCAAAAGCCGGTTACTGTCGAGTCAGCTCCAACTCAGGGCGACCCCATGTGTGTCAGAGTAGAACTGTGCCCCATAAGGTTTTCAGTGGCTGATTTTTGGAAATAGATTGCCAGGACTTTCTTTTGAGACACCTTTGGGTGGACTCAAACCTTCAACTTTTCTGTTAGCTGCTGAGTGCATTAACTATTCATACCACCTAAGTGACTTGCTAGACAACCTCAAAGTACTACCAATGTTGCTCACCACAAGTTGGCCAAGACCCCTTAGCCTAATAGTTATGCAGCCAGTATGCTCCTGCCATTAATGCAAAAATGTCTGCTAGAGCAGTACTATGTTCCTCTCATCTTTCCAATTTTAAATTGTTGATTAGTACTACTGTTCAGTAGAAAAACGCCTACTGGATTTTTTCCTAAAACAAACAAAGAAAAAAATGGTTGAGAAGATAAGATCTATAAAATATTAAACATTAGTGTATGAAACAAGAGTATGTAATTGTGTTAAAGTGAGCAGTGAGGCTCTAAGTGCTGAAGGAGTTCAGAAAGGGGGAAATAATCGATGAAAACCAGATTAATAAGGAAGGAGACTCTAGAACTGCGGTTTGAAAAATGAGTAGGATTTGGCTAGGCAGTGGAAATCTGAACTTCCTGGCTCTGTGGACTCCTCTCCCCTGAGTTTGTTTCCATAGAAACACTTTATGACTGGTAAGTTAGTTCTGTCAGAGGCTTGAGTCAATAATTGATAGACAGTGCCATTCATTGTCCCTCCACCTGTACCTCCTGATACACAACAGGTTAGACAGTGAATGTGCCACTCTGCTATGAAACCCTGTGATTTACCTCATTACCATCTTTTTTATTTCCCGTAAGTCCAGAGACTCTTTACTTGGTACCCAGAGTTGCTCAGTGATACGGAGTCCCGACACGGGGAAAGGTTTAGGGATACATGGCCATATCTCCTTGTTTCTACTACTTGTTAGGGACATACTAACAAAAATGGTATCCTGGCTATTTAATCTCAGACCAAACAGATTAAAAGCTGGGGTGCCTCACAGCACTGACTGAAATATATACCATGGTCACTAAGAACTGACCCAGTCAGCAATTGAATCGCTTGTTGAGTTTTAGGAGTCAATATGGAAAGAGACTAGGTCAGCTTAGTGAGTAGTGTATAACCTAAAGGGAACAGGTTTAGATTTCAAATGTCAGATGATAAGCATTTATTGAACCTTTATTTTCCCCAAACCTGAATGGTGTGTGTGGGTGTGGGTGTGGGTGTGTATGGGGGTGGTGGTGTTGGTAGATAAAGTAGGAGAAAACTGATGACATCCTTCCCTGACATTTTGAAGTTTGTGATATAGAAAGATGTGAGTCAGCTCACATCCCTGTGATAGAAGAGCCGTTTTAAGTTAACACCAACAAGTGCAAGATAAGATACCACAATGAAGGCAAGAGTACTGAAGACTTGAAGATTTGGGGGGGGGGGTGATAGGAGTGGAGTAACTTCCTTCTGTTTAATTTTGACCCAGATTTAAAAAATTATTGCGAAAGGGGAGTCCTGGTGGCGTAATGGTTAAGAGCTTGGCTGCTAACTAAAAGGTCAGCAGTTTGAATCCACTAGCCACTCCTTGGAAACCTTATGGGGCAGTTCTACTTTGTCCTATAGGGTCGCTATGAGTCGAGGTTTACCCGATGGCAGCAGGGTTTTTTTTTTTTTTTGTTTTTTTTTTTTGTCATTGTTTGGTTTATTGGAAAAGGAGGCAGTAAGAGAGTCCAAGCTGGGGAAGGGTAGGAGCCAAGGGATACCATATGCAATGCAAAATAGGGGAATAATGATTTTATTTTTTTAAAGCCAGATCTTTCATGTCATTTCTCTGCTTAAAAGCCTTCAAAAGCTTCCCAACATCTACAGAAAAGAATTATGGTATTCTAGGCCCTCCATCTTTATCAGATTTATTCTGTGTCATTGCAAGTTTACTGCCCCTCAACACACACATTCAGACACACACACATACCCCTCTTATATTCTCACAACAAGCTGTTTGTGGCCCTGGACTATAGCTTATTCTGCCTCTTGTGCACAATGGAGCTGTGAAAACAGTGCTACACATATAGAAGGTCATCCATAAATATTTAATTGATAGGCTGTTGCTGTAATCTAGGCATGTGGAAACGAGGCTCAGAGTGGGCAGGGGAATTACCTGGGAGGATGAAAAAGGACAGGATCTGACAAGAAACAGTCGGATAAGAAGGCTGACCTGAGGTAGAGAGGGAAGGAAAGAAAAGGATTTTAAAAAAGACAACATCACAGGTTTTTAACTTGGGGATTGGGAAAGGTTTTGGTGTCTTTGACAACCCAGAGACTGGAATGTATGAGTGTTTGAAGGAAAGAAGTTGATGAGATGATCCAAAGCATGGCAGCCAAGGGGAACAGAAATGACTAGAGAAGTGGAGAGAGTAGTGGTCTAGAACCATGGTTTTCATAGTTGCTAACTTCTTACCAATGTATTTCCCCTTCTTTTTTGCTTTCAGAATTTTATGAATTAAACAAAAAGGATTTTTTTTTACATCAAAAATGGTTTTAGGAGTAAAACATGCATGTACTATAAAATGCAGATGTAAGTGAAATGCAATGTGGTTTAAAAGTAAGTCTTCCCCACCTGACTCCATTCCTTTACTTCAACTCTTGAAAACTGTTACCAATTTTTTGTGCTCTCTTCCAGAGCATTTTAAAATTTTATTTATTAATTTTTTTGCCTATGTAAGCATATAGGAGCCCCGGTGGCACAGTGGTTAGAGTGCTTGGCTGCTAACCAAAAGATCAGCAGTTTGAACCCACCAGCTGTTCCACGGGAGAAAGATGCGGCAGTCTGCTCCCACGAAGATGTACGACCTTGGAAACCCTATGGGGCAGTTCTACTCTGTTCTATAGGGTCATTATGAGTTGGAATTGAGGAATCGACTTGACAGTGGGTTTGGTTTGGTTTTACATAAGCATACATGCTTCCTTGGCAGTTTTTTTTTTTTTTTTTGCTGGAGTGGTAGCATACAGAATCTAGTTCTGTGCTTATTTTTTAACACTATGTTTTAGAAATCCTTTCTCATCAGTACATTTATTTTAGCTGCTGCCTAGTATCCTATGGTATGGGTGTACATTATGGATGATAGATATTTAGGATGTTACTTCAAATAGGGTCTCAAAATCTTTGTACAGTTCCCTGGTTCAATCCCGGGTTTCGGCACCAAAAAAAAAAAGATCTTTGTGCACATGTTTTTGTGCATATATGCAAGTATTTTAGAGGAAAAATCCCTAGAAGTGGGCTTGCTTAGTTATAAAGTATAAGCATTTAAAATTTTCAATAGAATTTGCAAAATTTCCCTTCAAATAAGCTGCATCAATCTATCCTGTCACAAAAAAATTAGAAAGTGGCCATTTCCCTACATTCTTGCCAAGTGTAATAACATAATTTTTGAATTTTGCCAGATAGGAGGAAATTGACATCTCACTGAAGTTTGATTTGCATAACTGAAGGACTTTAAAATTTATTTTTACCCAAATGTTGTCTATACGAGTTTTATCTTTAGCTCATGTTAATGAAGGCTTCTAATCTCTTTAGGAGCCCTGGTGGTGGCACAAAGGCGGGCTTCTAACCAAAAGGTTGGCAGCTGGAACCCACTCAACCCTTCCTCTGGAGAAAGACCTGGAGATCTGCTCCTGTTAAGATTACAACCTAGAAAACCTTATGGGGCAGTTCTGTTCTGTCACATGGGATCACCACGAGGCTGATGGCAACAAACAACAAATCTCTTTTACTCTCTTAACTAGTACTTTGGGTCAAAGGCACAATCCAGGTGTGCTGATGTGAGATAACAGCCAGTGGGGAATTATTTAATCCAACAGCTCAGAAACTGTCTTAAAGCGCGAGCCTTTTCAAATCTATTAGGAACATGGTGTATGACATGATTTAGGCGCCTACATTTTGCAGGCACTTGTTATTTTCCTCATTTCTCTCCTGATTAGTACCCTTCAGGACCTGCGGGAAGGAAGCGGCCTCATCCCACTGGACAGGCATTAACCGGGGATTCAGAGTATCCCAGTCACTGCCTGGCAAAGCGTTCATCGTGTCTGCACCTCATCTGTAGATTAAAGACAATTGCTGTGGTCCCTTGCTGTTTTTAATTGTACATGGCTATCATTATTTAACTGCAGTCTTGGAGAAGACGCTACCGCTGCTCAGAGGGTTGTGGGCAGATGGCGGAACTTGCCACAGGGAGAGAGTTATCCTAAATAGGAAACAAAAGTGGGAAGCATTTCAAAACCCAAAGGGGTTACCTCGGTACAGCTCTGTGGTCCCCTCTATCCAAACATTTAATGCACCTGTTCTCTCAGTGTCTAGGTAATGAGGGAATTATTTAACCAGTTGGGAAGGCAGTGGTGTGGTCTAACAATACTAGTTCGAACAGCCGCAGGTTAAGTCGGTCTCTGTTTACCCTGAAAACAAGATAGAACAAAGGCGCTTGAGCGAATGTATGTGGAAGTTACGCTGAACTAGTCCCAGAGCGGCAGCAAGCGAGGGAGCGTTCTGACACTTGGCGGCGCGCATCGCGTGGATGGTGGGTGCGTGAGCAGCTGGAGACGCTCTGTCCCCCGTCCCCGCGCCTTCTGTCCCCAGAAGGAAAACAGTATCGCGGCCTCGGGAGCGGGCCGCTCCTTCAGGTCAGGGGTTGGTTCCCGGGAACTCTCGCCGGCGACTGGTGTGCAAAAGCAGAAGCTGAATCCGAGTGCTTGATGAATGAAGTTCACCCAACGAATCGGGCCAGGAGGAAGAGAGAAAAGCCCGGCAGAGCCAGGCAGGGAAAGGGACCTACCAGGGGAAATCCCCAGACCGGCGGGGGATGGGGTGGTCTCTCTCTGGTCGCCTCTCTGCGGTGCTTACGGGGAGGGTGGCCCGCCCGCCCTTGCCCCCACTGCCCCGTCCAGAGCCAGGAAATAGGGCTTGTTTGTGGTCCCTTGACCCACGCCACCACTCCCACTGCCCTGGAGCCCACTGCGACTCACAACGACCCTGTAGGACAGAGTAGAACTGCCCCATAGGGTTTCCAAGGCTGTAAATCTTTATGGAAGCAGACTGTCACATCTTTCTCCCATGGAGCGGCTGGTAGGGTCCAACAGCCGACCTTTCGGTTACAGCGGAGTGCTGTAACCACTGCTCTACCAGGGTTCCTGCGAAAGCGCAAGGAAAGCAAAATGAGGGGCAGAGGGACTGCAGCCAGTCACAGCACCGAACAGCCCCGCCCCGGTCCGGCCCCAACCTCGGCCCTCTGCCTCCACGGTCCGCTTCTTGCCCTCACTTCCGCCCCTCTGTGGCTTTCTACCCCGGCAGGGGGCGGTGGGCGGTGGACTGCATCCAGCGAAGGAGTTAAGGGGCAGAAGCAGAGGGAGTGGGAGGTGGCGGCTCCTGCAAACCGCGCGCCACACCCGCGCCCCGCCCTGCACCGGCCCTCCGCCCAGAGGCCCCGCCCCTTTTGTGCGGTGACCGCTGTTGCCTGGGCGACGGTCCCGCCCCGCCCAGGCGCGGCGTCCGCGCGAAGATCTCCACGCGGCCGCCCACCCCGCCGCAGTCCGCCGGCGCCGCCGCCGCAGCCGGCTGCGGGGCGGGTTTCCCGGGGCCGTCGCAGGGAGTGAAGCTCGATTCTCCCGCGCCTGTGCTTTCGCCCGCCCCGGCCTGCTCGTCTCCGCGTCTGTCCGCTGGCCCGGTCCGGCTGACCAGCTCTCAGTCCGGCTCTGAACCAAGGCTTTACGGCTATCGCGGGGACCCGCCCACCGGAACCTGCCCTGGCCGCCCGTCCGCCTGTTTGGACCTGCTGTTGACACCTGGCAAGAGGCTACTATGGAGGGGGATGGTTCAGACTCGCTGGTGAGTGTGGGGAGAGGGGGTTGCCGCCGCCTCACCCTCCGGTGGCGGCGCGTCGAGCCCTCTGTCTTTCTCCTTCCTCCGCCCCGAGGCCGGAGGGAGCCTCTCTTGAGGAGGAGCGAGGGCGTGCTTGGGTGCGGTGGCCCCGCTTCCTCTTCTCCTTGCCCTGCTCAGGGCAGGGCCCCGTAACCTGGGGCGCCCCCTTTCTGCCCATCGGAGTGTGGGACTCGGCGTCTTCGGGGAAGAGGGCGCCGCTTGGGTCCGGTGGTCTTCCACTTGAGCACCTTGAGGAGTCCGCATGGGGCTGTTTAATGGGTTCCGGCTGTAGAATTAATTCGCTTTGGGGATTCGGTTGCCGTCGCGGGCCAGGGGTGTCCTTTGTCTCGGCGGTCGTGGAGCCGGCGCTGCGCCCTGCTCGGACCCCCGTGGGCCGGGCTCGGGGCCCAGCCGCCGCCGGGAGCACCGAGACGTCTCCTGGGCTCTGCCTGCTCGCGGGAGTCGGGCGGTGCCCTAGCGACTGTCGGGGTACAAGTGTGTGTTTGAAGGAGTCGAATTTGCCAGTCTTCCGAATTTGTTAGTTTCCTGACGAAACTCATTTATTTTGAAGTGGCTTAATTGAGAGAGGCACCACATTTTATTTCTCTTAATTAAGTTTGCACCTCAATGAGTGTAAAAGGACACTACTTTTTCTTTTGCTTTATATCCATCGTGATTTAATAGCCAAGTTGAAGACACTGATTTATCTACAAGAAAATTGGAAATGGTTTTAGATCTTTCAGTGCAAGATAAACCTTAAGTGGTGATACAGTTTTATATATAAAAATGGAGTGTGAGAGGCTATTTTGGACCTTCAGAACAATTATTTTCCTTTCAGTTAGGTGTCAGTCTGTTGTGAAATGAGATAGGATGTGAACAAATAGAAGTATTCTTTGATGGGAGTTGTGAGGTGTGGCTATTGCATTTCCAAATCTGTTAACATCATAATATGATGTGGGTCCTTATTTTGGATATCTGAGTGACTCAGCAAGAGAATCTTGCATTGAAAGACCTGTTGACAGTGCTAATGCCGGTTGGCTGTAATGCTATTAAATTGCCAGGGATTATTATTTTGTTACACTTTAGGGGAAATAGGATAGCATACTCTCAATTCATTAAAATGAGTGAATTCAATTTTAATTTTTTCTGTGTATTTCTAGTAGTAGAAATGATTGTACAAGGTTATAAATACTTTAAAGTTGCACTGCCATGAAAATTTCAGGGATACTGAATATAGAGTCACAGTGCCTGAAGTTTGGGATACATTTAAAAACAAACAAACAAAAAACTCAACTACATAGAGTAAGAATGGAGAACTGGTATGGGGTCATCAACCTTTTTAGTTCTGATGAGCCTAAACTGTTTCTCATTGAAAAAAAAGTAAGCCTGTAATATTGAGAACACTTATAAATGGCACTTTTTAATCATCTTCTTTTAAATATTCATAAAGTGCTTTTAAGATAACTGCTTTGATATATAGCATGAGAACCCCAGGCATTTCAGCTGCATTACAGTTGGAGCGTATGAAAGATGGTTACATTTAATGTAGAAAATTACTAATAATTCAGTTTGTAAATAGATTTTAACTAGGGTTTCACACACATACTGGCTAACCCACAGTTTTTACTGGCTCTTAGTATTTTGCCAGGCACAGGGATAATGTGCAATATAGAAATAGCTCTGTTAGTGCTGTATTCTTAATTTCTATTGTAGTAATCTGCTTCCAGGATTTCAATGAAGTCCTAACTGAGTGAATTAATGATTTGAATGACTTTATAGTTGTTGATAGAATATTATGGTTCCCTTATATTTTATGCTAATTTTTCTCTCTTATGCTTTGCTTTTACCATCTATCTCATGTCTCTTCAGTTCTAGGCCGTGGATATTGAGGGGGTTGTTGGTATAGAATCTCATAATAGAAAAATTTAAGATTAAAAAAAAATGTTTCTTTTTGGGAAAGTAAACACATGTACATATACAAAAGGCATATGCATGTTACTGTACGCATTTATCTGCTAAGAGCCTTTGACCCTAATTTCTTTTTCTCAATTTAAGGTTACCATTAAGAATATTGAGAGAGAGCTCATTTGCCCAGCATGCAAGGAGCTGTTTACCCACCCACTGATTCTCCCTTGTCAACACAGTGTCTGTCATAAATGTGTAAAAGAACTCTTACTGACTCTTGATGATTCGTTCAATGATGTGGGATCAGACAACTCCAATCAGAGCAGTCCTCGCCTTCGGCTCCTGTCCCCTAGCCTGGATAAAATTGACAGAATTAACAGACCAGGTATGTGGTAGAACTTTGGGGCTGGGGAGCTTGTATATATGCTCAATAACTGTAAAAAGAAAATGAATTTTATCATTTGAGGGTTAATCTTGCAAGATGAATATATTATAAACTGTAGTTATTAAGGCTCCCTTCCCCCCTTTTAAAATGTCATAACTAACTGTCTTTTGGTATGCACTTAAAGTGGATATTGCATATTGAACACCACCTTGGTGCTAAACCCATCATCAACTATGTCTGTATTTTTTATTTTGGGGGATATTCTGACTCTGTTATGTCCTTGATATGAGGGATAAAATAATGGACTACTAAAGTACTTACTAGGGACACGTGCATATATGGTAATGTGTAAATAAATACTGCAGAATTAAGGGATGATAATATGTAATGGCTAGCCGTAGAAGACTTTTTGGAAATTATTTGGTATGTTTACCTGATGTTTTTATTTTCTTTAACCATTTCTAATTCAGTTTTTAAAATAATAATTTTGAGTATCAGTAAATACTAGTAGAATTCTGTAGTCATGTATAGAAATAAATTTAATTAGATAATAGTACACATACATACACTTTTTAATCCATAGCCAATGTTTAAATTGTTTCCTGTTGGGCTAATGTTACTTTCTTCTGAACAGCCATTTTAGGATTAATATAGGTCACAATTAATTTGAGATCACTGGGAACACAGAAATTAAGGGTCAAATCTTAGTACAGAAATCGGAGGTTGAGACAGAGGTCAGGATCCAAGGGGAGGCAGAAGTTTGTGTAAGAAACACCACAGCCTTGTCTTACACACATCCTTGATCTGGAGGAGAGCACCTGAGTGGCCCTAAGTACCAGACTTCTAGGGCTTCAACTGTCTGTTTTGGGCTTTTAGGTTTTATATTTAATCCTTTTGTCCACTCTGTCAGTTTCTCCCTCTTGATAGTAGCATAGGAGTAACTTTGTAATCTTATAAATAAGCTTTGCAGAAAAGAATCTCTTCCTTCTTAAGTTGCATTTCAGAGATTGCAGGCTTTTTGGTCCACCCTGCGATGTGGAGTCTCTTTCGGTGGTATTTTTGTCTTACGTGCTTCATCAGAGAGTGGGTAAGAGTAGATTGTTCTAAGTATGGTTTTATAGTATTTTAAAAGCAAAAATTTTTCTTTGAATGATAGTCACTGATTGCTTGAAAGATATTTTGTGCACATAAAAATTATATGTAAGTACAAGAAAAGGAGCATTAGGTAAGCTGTAGGAGTTCGCGGAGTGCGAGGGTGGAGAGTGTTATGCTCATTGTGTGGTCATCACTTTTATGTTTCCCTCCCTACTAGGAATCTGGCACACTGAGGAGAGGAAGAAAGACAGTAATAGCTTGAACTCATCCTACCAGATCCAAAAATCCAAATCCGTTACTGTCGAGTTGATTCTGACTCATAGCGACCCTATAGGACAGAGTAGAACTGCCCCATAGGGTTTCCAAGGAGTGGCTGGTGGATTCGAACTGCCGACCTTTTGGT
>NW_004443983.1:6882193-6898874 GCF_000243295.1 Trichechus manatus latirostris
CATAGCGACCCTATAGGACAGAGTAGAACTGCCCCATAGGGTTTCCAAGGAGTGGCTGGTGGATTCGAACTGCCGACCTTTTGGTTAGCAGCCGATCTCTTAACCACTGCACCACCAGGGCTCTACCAGATACAACTTGATATACTGTTGTTGTTTGTAGGTGCCGTCGAGTCAGTTCCAACTCATAGCAACCCTACATACAATAGAATGAAACACTGCCCGATCCTTGCGCCATCCTCACAGTCCTTATTCTTGAGCCCAATCTTGCAGCCACTGTGTCAGTCCATCTTGTTGAGGGTCTTCCTCTTTTTCACTGACCCCCCACTTTCCCAAACATGATGTCCTTCTGCAGGGACTGAGCCCTCCTGATAACATGCCCAAAGTATGTGAGATGAAATCTCACCATCCTTGCTTCTAAGAAGCATTCTGATTGTATTTCTTCCAGGACAGATTTGTTTGTTCTTGTGGCAGTCCATGATATGTTCAGTATTCTCCAACACCGTAACTCAAAGGCATCAATTCTTCAGTCTTCCTTATTCATTGTCCAGCTTTCCCATGCATATGAGGTGATTGAAAACACCATTGCTTGGGTCAGGTGCACCTTAGTCCTCAAGGTGACATCTTTGCTTTTTAACACTTTAAAGAGGTCTTTTGCAGCAGATTTGCCCAATGCAATGTGTTGTTTGATTTCTTGACTGTTGCTTCCATGGGTGTTGATTGTGGATCCAGTAAAACAAAATCCTTGACACCTTTAATCTTTTCTCTGTTTATCATGATGTTGTTTGTTGTTCCAGTTGCGATATTCTGTTGGTAGATCTTAATTGGCTAATTGGGGGCCCCTGCTTGATTGACCAAGGAAAATTCACTTTTTGTATACTAATATTTAGCACAGACATTTAGATGAAAATTTAGTTATGTGCTATTAATTCTACTTATAATTAGACTGAACTCGTACATATAAGCTCGCATGTATTTTATATAACCTTTTAATCTTAAGATTTGGTCACTGTTTCTATGTGATTCATATGAAGTAGCAATAAAAGATATAGTTAATGCTTTCTTTTCAGGAACTTACCTAGCACAATACTCTGTAGACAGGTGCACAACAAATATTTGTTGAATGGATCTTGACTATCAAACCTCTGCTACAAGATTTGTGCAAAGAGCATGCCATAATGCTTATATTCAGTAGCAGTGGCATATTTTTCAGAATAAGAGATACATTCCACCGTACTTTATAGACCAGAAATTTACTGAGGTCTGCCTCCTAAGTGCCACATTTTAAGAAGAACCATATTAAATTGGATTATGTCCAGAGGAGGGAATTAAAATGGTGAAGAGTTTGAATCTTTTATATGAAGAACGATTAGAAGAAATGTTTAACTTGCAGAAGAGATAACTCTAGTATATGATGGCTGTCTTGTGGAAGAGGAATGCAGTGAGTATCTTCACAGCAAAGGTTCAGGATCAATGAATAGAGGGAAAGGGAAGGGAGAGCTCAGATTAGCACAGGAGAGGAAGAAAAAAGAAGGCTGTCCAAAAATGAAACAGGCTGCCTTATTGTATCAGATTCATGTCACTAGAAGTGTTTAAATCAAGGGTCAAAATTTAGGTGCTGCAGGGGCCAAATAAGTAACTTAGATTAATGAAGCGGGCCCCGGGCATTTTACTTATTTGATAGAGAAACAAATGTGTCATTTTCCTATTAACTTACTATAAGAAAACCAGCAGCCTCAGTGTCAGCAGCCAACTGACACTCAGCCTCCCTGTTGGAGACAGTAGGGTGTGGTTGGGACCATGGAGACAAGAATGGATGTCTTGTCTAAAGGGGGCAGTAGTCACTTAAAACCAAAAAACCAAACCCTTTGCCATCGAGTCAATTCCTTGGCACCACTGAATTTTTATCACGTGGGATTGGTGGGGCCGTGTTTCAGGTATATTGGTTTTTCATGAAAGCCTAGTAATGATTTTTATGTGACATCTATTTTTTAAATGTTGGCAGTTAATTCACATTGTTTAAAAACACGTCAGGTGGACGTAGTACCAAAAAGCTAAACTAAACCTGTTGCCATCGAGTCGGTTCCAACTCTAGCGACCCTATAGGACAGAGTAGAACTGCCCCATAGGGTTTCCAAGGAGCGGCTGGTGGATTCGAACTGCCGACATTTTGGTTAGCAGCCAAGCGCTTAACCACGGCGCCACCAGGGCTCCAAACATAGTACAGGACAGCCAAAACACACATTTGGCTCTGATCCATCCAGTGTTGGGGTCACTAGTGATTGCAGTCTTTGTTTTAAACAATGAATGGGTGACCGCCTTTTGCAAATACTATAAAGGGACAAGCTGCGTTGTTCGTAGAGTGGACCAGTTGACCTTCCAGATCTTCTCCAGCACTAAAGTTCTGTCCTTGCTGAATGTCAGTTGAATTCATTTATTTGACAAATATTTGAATGCTCACTGATTACCTGACACAGCTAAATACTGAAGAGCAATGAACAAGATAGACTTGTTTGTCCTTTTTTTTAAGAAGCATATAGAATACTTAGAACACGTAGTCCCTAATCAAGTAGAACACATACAGAGCAAGATAACAAATACAGATGAAGCACACAAAGGATGAGAATGCTGCAAGTGTAATAATCCTTCCTGGGTGTTTTTATCATATGAATACAAATTTTGGGATTGCCCACCTTCCCAAGAGCACATTTTAAACTATTAGAAGTCATTGTTATTACAAATATAACATTAGTTACACTACATTAATTGGGCATTTGTCTATAATTGTTCTTCGGATCGATTCGAAGATTCATGGGTAAGAAAAATTCCCCTTTTTTCCTGACAGTTTGTCTCCCCCCTATCAGTTAGACATAGTTGAGAAAGACACCAGAAGCCCTGTTGTAACAAACTGGTATGGGAGGAGTAGAATTCAAAAAATTAGTGTTGCCATTGTTTTCATAAAGGAATTCATTAGACCTGGACTGCCTAGTACAGTAACTACTAGCCGTATTGGCAGTTGAGCAATTGAAATGTGTCTAGTCTGAATTGAGATGTGATACAAATGTGCTAATTTTGAAGACATAGAATGAAAAAAAATCTCTAATAATTTTATGTTGATTACATTTTTTTGGATATATTGTTGAATAACATTAAAATAAATTTCACTTGTTTCTTTTTACCTTTTTAAAGTGGATACTGGGATATTTGAAATGACAATATGTGGCTTGCAGTTTTGGCTCACATATTTCTATTGGGTAGTGTTGCAATAAATATTTGACAGATTTTTAAAATAAAAGCTTCCCTTAAAAGGAGAGTAAGGTTTGTGTGTATAACACAATAGCACATTAAATCATGTAGAAGTAAAACAGTCCTGTTACTGTACACTTTTCATCAAGCTTCCTCCCATTTTGATTTCTTTTTGTCAGAAAGCTGTATTCGGCTTTTGTAATGTTTATTTATAGTGTTGATTTAGATCAATAAAAAGTTAAAGATGTTTGCTTTTACTTTGTGTTTCCAACATTTACCAGAAATATGATTGTTTAAAAAGACAAATCTGCAGGACAGAGTGTAGATCTCTTAAGTGCTGCACCAACAGTGATTAATTCTGAACTCTAATGAGATAGTTTGCTAAAGATTTTATATTGCTGACTTTATAAATCCCATGTGTACCAGGAAAAACACAGTTTTTTACTGTTAATTCAACAATTGTATTATGTGCAGGACACAGTTACGGCTTTATCGTTTGTTAACAAGTTGTGAATCTTTTCTTTGAAATTAAATTCTAAATCCAGCTTTCTGTTCATTGTTCACAGCATCACAACGGAGATCTTTGGGGTGGAGAGGTAGAAAATGCTTTATTGCTTGTGTGGCCGCAGGCAGTATAGTGTTAGGCGTAAATTAAATAACCTTGATTAAATAAGGTTCTTAAACATCAGTGGTCAAGTCTTCAAAATTATGTAGAAAGTGAACAAATTGAGCTGAAATGACTTAAAGGTCAACAGGACTAAATTTCCAAGTGAGTTCTGCATTTTTAAGGAGAGCACTGATTATTAATGCTTGTATTTTGTCAGTATTCATGACAAGCTATTTTTGAAGAAAATGACATACCACTTTTGTATTTTTAAATACAGTATCTTAAAAATCCTTTACATTTACTTAGAGGGACAAAGCTTACATTAAAGCCATATTGCTGCCTTAAGGTGGGAGGTTTAAATAAGCTAGCACTTTATTATGTATTTAAAAATTGATTAAAAATGTTGATAATTTTTGTAATTAATAACATAATATTTGCTTGAGTTTATGCATATGGTGTCTTTGTTGTTAGTGTTTTAAAGTATTTCAGATCAGTTTTAACATTGAGGCCATACCCAATTGCGGGTAGATAATGTACACTGCTTTTTTTAGGCTTTCTAAAGTATTTGATTCTTTGTGGAAGATGGGCTAACCTATCTTATTTTAAAAAAAACAAAAGTTTTAATCCAGTTGACCTTTAAAGTAAAATTGACTGTTTTGTAGAATATCGGTGATACCCTGTATTTTATTTGAAAATAAAATTAGCACCTGAAATATGTTATCCCTTTTCTGTCTTCCTCACCTTCTTCTGCATCCCTCAATTTTAAAATCTAGCCACTTCTAGGAGCCACATGTAATCCTTTCTCTTACAAACTCTGGAGAGTCCCTGAGAATTTAAGTGCAGAAATTTAGTAACTTGTTGGAGGAGTAGGAGCTGTTTGCTTAAAACAAGTTTATTGTTTATTAGCCATTTTTTATTTAGAGGGTAGCTAAGAAAAATAGTTTTTGCAGGTTGAAAAGTGCTACTGTAACTCATAGGCATCAAATGGTCAGAATGTGCTAAAAGAAGCTAAAGTGGAACCATAAGACGTTATCAGCTCATTGCCACATACCAAGAAGTTCAAATGAATGTTCGATTTGGGGAGAGGTTGTTCAATAACAGGCCAGGTGTTAGCAGCGGGGAAGTTGTTTGCAGTCAGAATGTGGGAGAGGATCCAACTGTTAAAAGAGGTTTGGAACCTGTTAGTTATGAATTGACTTCCTCCTCTTTGTTTTGATATACCGTATTTTCTCTTTGGTATTTTAATGATAAACATATGACTAAAAGCTGATTTTTTTAGGGGGAGGATTTTGTTGTAAGACGACTTGAAGTTATTTTGGAGTATTCATTTTTAAATTGTATCATAATTTATGCTTACTCATTTAATTTGTCTTTGAAGTTAAGACATGGGGAAAAGAACTGATTCTGCAAGGTGACAGTATTCAAATAATTTGCAAATATTATTGGCTCAGTTTGCAACATGCAAACTCAGTTTGATATATAGAATTTGCATTACTTAGTCTACATTACTTCTGTGTCTTTCCAAGGCATCGTTCCTTTTCTTTTTCATTATATCATGCTTTAGAGCAGCAGTGTCCAGTAGAACTTTCTGCTGCATTGGAAATGTTCAACCCTGCACTGTCCAATATGGTAGTCACTGGCTACATTTGGCTCTTGGGAATTTGAAATGCAGTTAGTGTGACCAAGTAGCAGAATTTTTTGATTTATTTAATATTAAATTTAAATAGCCACATTTGGCTGATGGCTACTGTATATTAGGTAGCACATCTATAGAGAGTAAAAAGTTGACTCTGTTACATTTTGTTCTTAGTTTCACTGTCTTGAGATTTTTCATTAGGTTTACTTCCCAGAATACACTTAAGTCTGTCCTGTTTTCTTTATTGCTTTGAACATAAGACAGTGGTTAAAATACAAGATGGATGAAATAAAATATGTTTTTTAGCATTCATTAGAAAGATTTGAGAGTTTTTAAGCTCTGTTTAGAAAAGTAGCCGAGATATCTATTTGAATAAGTTATGTGAAAAATTACTCATATGTCTTGGTTCAATATTTTGTCTAATTAAAGTCTGTCTGATGCTTTACACCTTATTTTTTCGATTATAAAAATAAAAGAGGTTTACAGGAAAGGGATAAAATCTTTTTTGAAATTTCTGAACATGAAGACCAAAATTGGGTGTCACCATTATACATGTTAAAGCGTGATTTTGTAGTCACGATTTTATTTTGTTTTGTTCCATTACTTAATTGATCACAACCTTTAATTCTTAAACCAATGGTAACCCATTTTTTAAACATTGACTGAGAATAATTATCCATTCATTTTAATTTCTGTCATCTAGTTCACGTGTGAAAGCATGCAATTAAATGTGAATTTCCATTTGTTTAAACTTGACCACTGCACTATATCACTCCCAGAATTGTTTGGCTTGTTTTTTCACTAAATGATGTTTTCATTGGCATGTGTTTTAAAACTAGCTTTGCTGCTTTTGTCATTATATGCCTGCTGTGGTATGAAACATATTGGACTGTATTGCACGTTTTTTAAATTATTACAAGAATATATTTTAGGCTTTTCAAATTTTTATGGGAGAGCTTTTTTTGTATGCATTAATGTTTAAAAATGTAAAGGTTCAAAATATCTTTAAAGGAAGATAGTAAAAATATTCTGCATGTTGCATAAGTAGCTTTCAGGGCCCAATGTTATTTAGCATGCTATAAAGTCACTGTAAGGGGGCGACATCATGGGTTGATTGCTAAATTTTACCTGTAGTGCTTTCATGCTAGACGTCTTTTAAGACATTCTTTTGAGTGATGATAGTAGTGTGCAAAGGCAGTAGTAATGTAGCTATCTAAAGGCCTTTTCTAAATGTGGTATACTGAATTTAACCATTCATCTTTGGTACTTGATACATAGTAGTATGAAAGAAAGCTGTAAGTTAAGAAGTTTGTGTTTATATTTAAAGCAAGTCATTTTGTGGACAACCAAGACTGCATACTCTAAGAATAGATTAGTAAATGAGAGGAAGGAATGTGGCACGCATGTGTTTCTATTAAATGGACAACCTAGATTCCTGTGAACTGGGGTGCAAGGATTGTCATGCCTTGGTTTCTTGATTTGGTAAAATCAAGGTGATAATACTGAACAGGGATGTGACGTTAAGATCATTCTGTGTGTAGTGTGTGTGTATTAAAAAATTATTTGTTATACTTTTTTAGATAACTTTTGGCTTACTGAATTAAGTAATCTTAGTGATTCTTTTTTTTCAGGTCATAAGAAGATACTAAATGGTTGGTCCTTCTTAAAGTCACTAAATTTTAGGTTTATGAATGAGTTTTTCACTCTTCTATAGATTGCACTCCATTTTTGCCTACTGAATTTCTCCAGATAAACAATACTACAGTGGAAAACCCTTTACTGCAGTGCTTCTTAATTTTGTGTTCACATATCCCTTTGAGAAACCAATAAAAGCTATGGATTATTTAGCCAAAAAATATGCTAATGTATATAAGATGCAAATTTTTGCACATAATTTCAAATATTTCATGAGTTTCCTTGGAGCCTATCTGTGGTCTGGATTAAGGACCCCTGTTCTTTTATGTCTTAACTTAAGTCCTTTCAGTCAGCTAAGGCTATGTTCATTTAAATGGTAGCCAAAATTCCTATGGATATGGTTTATAAAAATAACCATGAATGCTATATAATTTAAAAATCCTGACACTGTGTAGTATTGTATTATGTGTTTTATCCACATGTCTATGTTCGGTTTAAATGGTTTTTATATAGGATTTACTATGGAGTATTTTCCTTTTCTCTTTGGTTTAATAACTTGGGCTTGTCTTTTGTATACCAAGAGAAATTCAGTGAAAAAGCACTTTTTAAAAAGTATTTTCAGAATACAGATTAATTCAGATAGAGCCACTTTTGGCATTATGTTTTTGGAATATATTTATTAGATATATATCTTTCTAAAACTTGACTCCTGTTTTCTTCATTCTATTCATTTTCCTACTGATGTAACTAAACAAAAGCTTACTAATTACACAGGCTGGAAGCGCAGTTCATTGACTCCTAGGACAACTACTTTTCCTTGCCCCGGCTGTGAGCATGATGTGGATCTTGGAGAACGAGGAATCAATGGTCTGTTTAGAAATTTCACTTTGGAAACTATTGTGGAACGATATCGGCAGGCAGCTAGGGCAGCCACAGCCATTATGTGTGACCTTTGCAAACCACCAGTTCAAGAGTCCACTAAAAGTTGCATGGACTGTAGTGCAAGCTACTGCAACGAATGCTTCAAAATTTATCATCCCTGGGGTACTGTAAAAGCTCAACATGAGTATGTGGGCCCAACCACTAATTTTAGACCCAAGGTAAGTGAAGTTTTTATTGATAGAATATTAAATTTAATGTTACAAAAGAAATTATTATGAGTCTAGAACTTGACAGTAAGAAAATAACTTTTAACGCAGGTACAAGAGCTTTAGTCCTCATAGTTGGAGTTACTTAGTGTAGGGCTAAACATCCTAGAGCTTAGAAGGCAATATTGTATCATTCTGTTATAATAAATACAATATTATAAATGAATGTAATGATAATTCTGAGTAATAAAGGGAAGGTTATGTCAGCTGTACTCTACTCTGTAAGGTTGCAATGGTTAAAGTTAAAAAGCTTTTGTGCATTAATGTCATAAACCTATAATTACCTAAAAGATTTGATTGGGGAGCGTATTTTTCTGACATTTCAGTTACTTAAAATGACGCTATGAATAAGAGTAATTCCAACCTTATATTTTTAATCTTATGACATAATGATTACATAATATCTGAAGTGGAATTTGCATTTCTTAAACATTCTGGATAATTTTTTAAAAAATAATGCCCAAAAGAACTTTTCGTATTTGTGGTGTTTGCTGTGCTTTGTGACTGAAAAGTAGAATGATTTCTGGATGTCTTCATTTATACGTGTTTCTGATTTATATAGATACAAAAACAAACGTAATCTATTCTTTTAATTAAAGTTCTTACCCCTCAAAACTTAGTAACTTGTGTGAGTATGAAAATCTATTTGTACTCTTAAGTACAAAACTTTTAATTTACGATAGAGAACAGAAAACACTACCCCAAAAAATATCTTGAAACTATGAGCTGAATATTTCTTACATCATTTTAAATAGTGTAGGGCTGTTAGAGTAAAAGAAAAACAATCTATGCTTCCACATTTTGAATGACTCTTTATTTTTCAAACTACCTCAGCATGGCAATAGATTTATCAGATCATTTTCTCTGTTATGTTCTTCATCTTATTTTACGTGCTTGAGGTCATACGTTTTAAAAAATTTACAACTTCATGGTGTTTTAATATATTTTTCAAAAAGATTAAATTAATTGATACTATTCCACTATGAAAGAACTTATGATTGTTAACTGAATTATATTAGGCTTTGGTTTTCACAAGTTAAGAATTTCATGAAATTTTGAGTATAAATTGCAAACTGTCATTCTTTTAATTTGCAAACATAATAAAAGATTGATGAGGGAGAACCAAAGAAATATGAATAGTTTATACTGAGAAAAAATGTTTTTTTCCTTTATGTATTTAGTGTTATTTAGTATTGTAAAATTCTGGAAGGGTGTCCCTTATTCAATAGAATAGTCTGACTTTGAGTTGTTTTGCTCATTCCATACAGAAAACCAATTTTTATTTTAAATGTGATGGCTTTGAGAATGTAGGAACTTGGACATGCTGGAAAATTGAGATCTTTTCAAATTGTTTCTCTCTTCTGGGTTTCTGCATTGATATTAGGACTTTTCATAATAAACTTTGTTGTTGTTGTTATTTAACATTTATAAGTTATCAGACCAGTTACAGTTGCTTAAAATTTAGTCTATTGAAATCATAGACAACAACTTTTTGAGTTCATTAACATGCTAGTTTAAGAGATTCCTCCCCTTCTTCCAACTGAAAATAATTATTTTACATAACATTTCAAAGGTACCTATGATGGTAATTTACAGAGAAAATTAAAAGGAAAAAATCTGGTCAAACCAGAAAAGGCACAGTTCTAAATTTGATCAAAATCTGTGCAATTAATATGTAAAAATCTAACATATCTGGGAGTGTATCAGAATAAGTGTTCCAAGACTCAGTGAGAGATGGTGAGGCCGTGAGTTCTCATCAGTTCTTTGTTTTGGTACCTTATAAAAATGTTAATCATGATTAAAAATTGCCTAGTCAGGATGGCATTTCCAGTTTGGTTAATCATTCCACTTGAATCTAATAGGAATGAAATTTTCACCAAGTTTGGGAGAAACAACAAGTACATATTCAATGGACATTTGACTCCTCAAATTGAAAAATAGTAATTGTAATAGAGAATTTTCATGTGTTGTATCAAAAGCTTTGATTTCTTTTCACGTTTATTTAGTTAAATGGTTTTATTTAATGATTTTTATAAAGCATATCTTTGTATTTTACGATTTTGTCAGATTACTTGAAACTTTTTGAGTGCCATCTAAGCTATGAAGAAACTTAAACACATCTTTTTCTTTGCTCAATAGATTTTAATGTGCCCAGAACATGAAACGGAGAGAATAAACATGTACTGTGAGTTGTGTAAGAGGCCTGTTTGTCATCTTTGTAAGTTGGGTGGTAATCATTCCAATCACCGTGTAACCACTATGAGCACTGCCTACAAAACCTTAAAGGTAGGACTTGTTTATTTTTGGAACAAAATTTTGATTCTTTGTAACTTTATGCCTTTAACTTTTTCTTTATAAAATCGTGGTTTGTTGTATGGTCTGTTTCACTGAAATGAGTTAACAATGTGAAGCCTTATTTAATGATCTAATATTAGATTGCTAGTGTTTCTGACCAGACAGTTCTTAGTTACACTGATATGCAGGCACACCTCGGAGATACTGCAGGTTCAGTTCTAGACCACCGCAATAAAGCAAATATCACAATAAAGCAAGTCACATGAGATGTTTGGTTTCCCAGTGCATATAAAAGTTATGTTTACACTATATTGTAGGTCTGTTAAGTGTGCAACGCATTATGTCTAAAAACACAATGTACATACCTTAATTAAAAAATACTTTATTGCTAAAAAGTGCTAAAAAATGCTAACCATCATCTGAGCCTTCAGCAAGTCATAAACTTTTTGCTGGTAGAGGGTGTTGCCTCCATGTTGACGGCTGCTGACTGATCAGGGTGGCGGTTGCTCAAGGCTAGAGTGGCTGTGGTAATTTCTTAAAATAACAGTGAAGTTTGCCACATTGATTGACTCTTCCTTTGACAAAAGATTTCTCTGTAGCATGCAATGGTGTTTGATAGCATTTTACCCACAGTAGAACTTCTTTCAAAATTGGAGTCAGTCCTCTTAAACCCTGCTTCTGCTTTATCAATTAAGTTTATGTAATATTCTAAATCCTTTGTTGTCATTTCAACAACGCTCACCAGGAGTAGATTCCTATCAAGAAACCACTTTCTTTGTTCACCCATAAGAAGCAACTCCTCATTTGTTAGCAACTCCTCATTTGTTAATGTTATCATGAGATTGCAGCAATTTGATCACATCTTCAGGCACCACTTCTAATTCTAATTCTCTTGCTGTTTCCACCACATCTGCAGTTACTTCCTCCACTGAAGTCTTGAACCCCTCAAAGTCATCCACGAGGGTTGGAATCAACTTGTTAATGTTGATATTTTGACCTCCTCCCATGAATCACAAATGTTCTTAATGGCATCTAGAATGGTGAATCCTTTCCAGAAGGTTTTCAATTTACTTTGCCCAGATTCATCAGCAGAATCACTATCTATGGCAGCTATAGCCTTATGAAATGTATTTCTTAAATAATATGACTTGAAAGTCGAAATTACTCCTTGATCCATGGACTACAGAATGGATGTTGTGTTAGCAGGCATGAAAACAACATTATTCTCCTTGTACATCTCCATCAGAGCTCTTGGGTGACCAGGTGCGTTGTCAATGAACAGTGATATTTTGAAAGGAATCTTTTTTTCTGAGCGGTAGGTCTCAACAGCGGGCTTAAAATATTCAGTAAACCACATTGTAAACAGATGTACTGTCATACAGGTTTTGTTGTTCTATTTATAGAGCACAGGCAGAGTAGATTTAGCATAATTCTTAAGGGCCCTAGGATTTTTAGAATGGTAAGTGAGCACTGGCTTCAACTTAAAGTCACCAGCTGTGTTAGCCCCTCACAAGAGAGTCAGCCTGTCCTTTGAAGCTTTGAAGTCCTTTGACTTCTTTCTAGCTATGAAGTCCTAGATGGCATCTTCTTCCAGTATAAGGCTGTTTCATACACATTGAAAATTTCTGCTGTTTAGTGTAGCCACCTTCATCAATTATCTTAGCTAGATCTTCTGGATAACTTGCTGCAGCTTCTACATCAGCACTTACTACTTCACCTTGTACTTTTATGTTATGGAGATGCTGTCTTTCCTTAAACCTCATGAACCAACCTCTGCTAACTTCAAATTTTTCTTCTGTAGCTTCCTCACTTCTCTCAACCTTCATAGAATTGGAGAGAATTAGGGCCTTGCTCTGGATTAGCTTTGGCTTAAGGGAATGTTGTGGCTGGTTTCATCATCTATCCAGACCACTAAAAACTTCTCCATATCAGTAATAAGGCTGTTTTGCTTTCTTAACATTTGTGTGTTCACTGGAGTAGCACTTTTAATTTCCTTCAAGAACTTTTACTTTGTATTCACAACTTGGCTAACTCTTTGTTGCAAGAGGCCTAGCTTTCAGCTTATCTTGGCTTTTAACATGTCTTCCTCACTAAGCTACTCATTTCTAGCTTTTGATTTAAAATGAGAGACGTGAGACTCTCCTTTCACTTGAACATTTAGAGGCCATTGTAGGGTTATTAATTGGCCTAATTTTAATATTACCGTGTTTCAGGGAATAGGGAGGCTCAAGGACAGGGAGGGAGAGGGGGGAACAGCTGGTCAGTGGAGCAGTCAGAACAGCCACAGTATTTATCAATTAAGTGCACTGTCTTATGTGGGCACAGTTCATGGCACCCCAAAACAATTATAGTAGTAACATAAGACCACTGATTGCAGATCACCGTAACAGATATGATAATAATGAAAAAGTTTGAAATATTTTGAGAATTACCAAAATGTGACATAGAGGCACTGTCTTAGTCATCTAGTGCTGCTATAACAGAAATACTACAAGTGGATGGCTTTAGCAAAGGGAAATTTATTTTCTCACAGTCTAGTAGGCTAGAAGTCCAAATTCAGGGTGTTAGCTCCAGTAGAAGGCTTTCTCTCTCTGTCAGCTCTGGAGGAAGGTCCTTGTCATCAGTCTTCTCCTGGACTAGGAGCTTCTCCGCGCAGGAACCCCAGGTCCAAATGACGTGCTGTGCTCCCGGCACTGCTTTCTTGGTGGTGTGAAGTCCCCATGTCTCTCTGCTTCTCTCTTTTGTGTCTCAAAAGAGATCGGCTTAAGACGCTATCTAATCTTGTAGATCTCATCAATATAACTGCTACTAATCCATCTCATTACATCGTAGCGATAGAATTTACAACACATAGGGAAATCACATCAGATGACAAAATGGTAGACAGTCATACAATACTGGGAATCATGACGTAGCTAAGTTGACAGACATTTCTGGGAGACACAATTCAATTCATGACAGGCACAAAGTGAGCAAATGCTGTTGGAAAAATGACGTCAATAGACTTCTTAACACTGGGTTGTCACAATCCTTCAATTTGTAAAAAACGCAGTATCTGCAAAGTGCAATGAAGTGAAGTGCAATAAAACGAAGTATGCCTCTAGTAATGCCCAGTGTGTGTTCAAGCCTGCACTATGCTAGTTAATATCCATATGCCTACAAGGAAAATCAGATAATATGACTATTACTCAAATTTATGCATCAACCACTAATGCCAAAGTTGAACAAATTGAAGATTTTTACCATCTCCTTTAGTCTGAAATTAATCACACATGCAATCAAGATGCATTGATAATTACTGGTGATTAGAATATAAAAATTGGAAACGAAGAAGGACCAATTATTGGAAAATTTGGCCTTGGTGATAGAAAAGACACCAGAGATCACATGATAGAATTGTGCAAGACCAAAGAACTTACTCATTGCAAATACTTTTCAACAATGTAAATGACAACCGTACACGTGGACACCACTGGAATACACAGAATTCAAATTGACTGCATATATGGGAACAGACGATGGAGAAGCTCAATATCATCAGTCAGAACAACGCCAGGGGCTGATCGTGGAACAGACTATCAGTTGCTCTTATGCAAGTTCAAGGTGAAGCTGAAGGACATTAAAACAAGTCCATGAGAGCCAAAGTACAACGTTGAAGTATATCCCACCTGAATTTAAAGACCATCTGAAGGACAGATTTGAGGCACTGAATGCTAATGACTGAAACCAGATGAGTTGTAGGATGACATCAAGGACATCATACATGAAGAAAGCAAAAGATCATTAAAAAGACAGGAAAGAAAGAAAAGACCAAAATGAAAGTCAGAAGTGACTCTGCAACTTGCTCTGGAACATAGAGTAGCTAAAGCAAACAGAAGAAATGATGAAGTAAAACAGCTGAATAGAAAATTTCAAAAGGCAACTCAATGAGAAGACAAAGTATTATACCTACTCCTCACTTATCGATTATCTCATTATCCATCATTTTGCAGTTACAGCAATAGTAAAAAATCTCCTATCTGACTATTTTGCACATTGACGATGGAACATTTGGCAGTAATGAACGCCGAGGTGTGAGACGAGTAACACTGGCTGTGATGGTTAAAGTTATGTGTCATCTTGGCTAGGCCATGATTCTCAGTGGCTTGGCAGTTACGTAATGATGTAACTTGGCAGTTATGCAATGAGGTAGTCTTCCTCCATTTTGTGATCTGATGTGGTCATCCTCCATTTTTGCATAATGCCAGTTTTCACATAACCACCTGGTCTTTGGAACCTAACCATGTTGATAAGTGAGGAGTGGGTGTATAATGAAACTTTCAGAGACCTGGAGTTAGAAAACCAAAAGGGAAGAACACACTCGGCGTTTCTCAAGGTGAAAGAACTGAAGGAAAAATTCAAGCCTCGTACTGCAGTATTAAAGGATTCTGTGGGCAAAATACTGAACAACTCAGAAAGCATCAAAAGAAGATGGAAGGAATACACAGAGTCACTGTACCAAAAAGAATTGGTTGACATTCAGGCATCGTTGTGAGTCTTGCTTTTTTATCCATCTGGACAATATCTGCCTTTTAATTGAGTTTTAGACCATTTACATGTAATGTGGTTATTGATATGTTTGGGTTTAAATCTGGCATCTCGCTGTTTGGTTTTTGTGTGTCCTATCTGTTCTTTTCCTTCTTCCCTTTCTTCTTTTTCTGTCTTCTTGTACATGCCATGAGGGCAGGGACCATATGCTCTCCTCTTAGCCTGGTCTCCTAGAAAATGTATAATTGTTTAATGAGTTTCTCTTCCTTCTCCTCCTCCTCTGTTTTGTTGATTGTAATGCTTCTTTGGGTACCTTTTGATCAAGGACCTGATTAAAAGAGAAATGCAGTCGTTCTCACCTAGGGAACTGGTAAAAATACAGAGGCTGGACCCTTTTTTACTTCAGGGAGCCTGGGCCTCTGTCCTTCATTAGTTCTCAAGAGACTCTTATTCACACCACAGTTTGAAAACCACTGTTCTAGAGGAAAGGTTCTGAGAAATTTTGGAGTCCTTAAAAAATTAGCTTCTCTTCAGTTCTTAGAGAACAGGGCCCTTTATCTAAAGGATTTAAAATTGCTTCCCCCATTATATGAACTTCCTGAAGGTAGGATCCTTGTGTTTTTACATTTTACTTTTATCCTCAGTGCCTCATGTCAGTATTTGGCACATGTGCTTTTTGTAGGCCTATGAATAAATGGCTATAACTAATTCTTGGTTTTAACAGATCTCTCTTGGCCTGAGGGGACTAAGAGGGCTGGTGCTGATTCTGATGAAGGCTATAGTTGCCTGTAGGCTTTGTCTTAAGCATTCAAACTCATTGAGAGTGAACCTTGGTGCTCTTAGACTATGTTTCTGAATTCTGTCATATATTCTTCCCTGGTCCTTAACTCTTTGAGTCAGCCATCTTAGCCTATCTTGCACTTGTAATTTAAGCTATCTTAACAGTCATCTTACCTTAGCCTCTTTTGCACTCCTAATTTAAGCTGTTTTAGAACTAAGCCTTCTTAAATTTTAAATGGCCAAATTAAACTCTTTGCTGCTTTAGATAAAAAGTATATCTGCATCTAGTACTTCTGGTCCCAGCATGGCTTGACAGGAACAGTATTGGAAGAATGGTCATCTTACTTCCAACTGGGTGCTGAAGAAGTACTTCTCAGCCTGTGGAATAATGATTAGTATACTATGCAGTGAGTAGGTTTTTGATCCTAGTTCAGCTACTGGCTATTTTACATTTGTACTCTGTGAGCTTTGGTTTCATCATCTGTAAAATGTTGAGTTAAGACAGAAGATTTTATGTCTGTTTCTACCCTTAGCATTCTGTATTTTCTTTCTTGACCCCACCCTGCCTTTAGTCCTCATAGATCTTGTTAATCTACCTCAAAGGTTCTTCCTCTGTCTCTCCCATGAGCCATCAAGGAAACACTGTGTGTGATCATTGGGTGTTCTTCTGAAGTAAAAATAGGTCCTGTCAGAGACCTGTCCCTTCCATTTTTGCATACATTCTCTTACCCTTTTACATGGTCTAAGTAAAAAACGGAAAAATGTTATAGGTAGGAAACTCACTTTTTAAATTCTTTTTTTTTTTTTTTT
>NW_004443983.1:6899274-6937229 GCF_000243295.1 Trichechus manatus latirostris
TCTACTTTGTGTTCCCTATCATCAGCTTCCTACTCCCCTTCTGCCTTCTGGGCCTTGTCACTGGACTCCTGTACCTCGTTACTCTCGTGGTTTTACTGGGCTGTCCACTCGCAGGCTGATCAGTGAACCTCGAAGGTTCTGTGGGTCTGTGCTCTTCTTTTTTTCCCACCCATCCTTTTCATTTTAGGTCATCAGCAGTGACTGAGAGCTTGATTCTCCTGTTGGGCTACAGCTTGGGAGGTGTTTTTTGGATGTTCTTATTCCTATTTTGACTCTGAATACATTTGTCTGTTATAACTTTTTACTCCATGGTGTGACAGGGTTGGTTTCTTTTTTTATTTTTAAATAAACTTCAGGTACATTAACCTGTTCCTGTCAGGTTGATTTCAACTCATAGCAACCCTACAGGAAGATTAGAACTGCCCCATAAGGTGTCCAAGGAGCAGCTGGTAGATTCGAACTGCCAACCTTTTGGTTAGCAGCCAAACTCTTAACCACTGTACCACCAGGGCTCCTCAGGCACATTACCAGCTATTTTTTCTAGGCTAAGCTAGGATCTCACCGAAGTCTATGATGTTATTTCTATGGCAATATATAAACCCAAAAGCAAACCCCTTGCTGTTGAGTCAATTCTGACTCATAGCGACCCTATAGAACAGAGTAGAACTGCTGTACAGGGTTTGCAAGGAGCGGCTGGTGGATTTGAACTGCAGACCTTTTGGTTAGCAATCAAAGGCTTAACCACTACACCGCCAGGGCTCCATGGTAATATATACTAATTTCCAAATGGCTACCTTATAAACAACTTATTTAATAAGCTTTGGAAACTGCCTATTCTTAAAAATCTGTATTTACATTAGGATGTATTGTGTAGTTATGTAATGAACATATAGCCTGGGATGAGCTATAAAGATTATTTTGAAAGACTCTTGTTATTTCTATTTTGTGTGTGTGTGAATTATGAAATCTGATGGTAGACAATACCTAAAGGTGCTCTTCCATTCTCCTTAGAAGCTTTAGGAGGAGGAATTCTGGGAGTAATAATGAGACATTATTCTTTTTTCCAACCTGCTTCTAATCTTTCATATACCATTGGATCTGTGTGTTCAAAGCCAGTAACTAACTACCCTGGGTTAATAGTGATAATAGCTGTAGTTGATTTTACTGCCTGTTCATTATAGAAAATAGAAGAGAATGAGTATTATTTAATGGGAAAAAAAAAAATTCCCCAACGCCTTTTTTAAACTTCTATTTCTGCTTATTTGTGTTACCAATATGTTTCAACAGGAAAAGCTCTCAAAAGACATTGATTACCTTATTGGTAAGGAGAGCCAGGTGAAGAGTCAAATTTCTGAACTGAACTTGTTAATGAAAGAAACAGAGGTAAGTGATAAACTGGTTTTTAATTTTTTTCATTTATTCACCTAAACCTTTACTTATTCATTCATAAAACCTGTGGGTATTCTATGGGCTAGGAGTACAAACCTATGTTAGATTTTACCTCTGTCTTTCTGGGATTAGGGCAACAAATGTAAAAATAAATTATAATGTGTGACCAGTGCTGTGATAGAGATAGTGATTAAATGATATTGGAGCCCAGAGGAAAGAATAACTCTTTATGCAGCAGTTAAGAAAAGTGTCAAAACTAGTAACATAAGGGAAATGATAGCTTCTACAATTATCTTTTTTTTTTCTTTTTTTTAATTGTACTTCAGGTTAAGGTTTACAGAACAAATAGTTTCTCATTAAGCAGTAGTACACATATTGTTTTATGACATGTTAACAACCCCACGACATGTCAACCCTCTCCCTTTTTGACCTTTTTTGTTTTGGTGAAAATATACATAGCCAAAGATACACCATTTCAAAAATTTCTACATGCACAGTTCAGTGACATCGACTACGCTCTTCCAGTTGTGCTGCTATTCTCACTTTCGATGAAGGTTTACAGAACAAAACAGTTTCTCATTAAACAGTTAGTACACGTTGCCCTATGACAATGGTTAACAACCCCACTACATGTCAACACTGTCCTTAGTCAACCTTGGGTTCCCTATCACCAGTTTTCCTGTCCCCTTTTGCCTTCTAGTCCTTGTCCCTGGACTGCCGTGCCTCATTAGTCCTGTTTTGTTTTATGGGGCTGTCCAATCCCCGGCTGAACGGTGAACCTTGGAAGTGACTTCACCACTGAGCTAGAAGGGTGTCTGGGGGCCACACTCTCGGGGTTTCTCCAGTCTCTTTCAGGCCAGTAAATCCGGTCTTTTTCTTGTGTGTTAGAATTTTGTTCTACATCCTTCTCCAGCTCTGTCTAGAATCCTCGGTTGTGATCCCAGTCAGAGCAGTCAGTGGTGGTAGCCGGGCACCATCTAGCTGTACTGGACTCAGTCTGGTGGAGGCCTTGGTAGCTGTGGTCCATTAGTCCTTTGGACTAATCTTTTCCTTGTATCCCGTTCTCTTCATTTTCCCTTGCTCCTGAAGGGATGAGACCAGTAGAGTATCTTAGATGGCTGCTCACAGGCTTTTAAGACCCCAGAGATGCTACTCACCAAGGTAGAATGTAGAACATTATCTTTATAAACTGTGTCATGCCAATTGAGCTAGATGTTCCCCGATACAAGTATTTTTATTTAAAAATATTAGCTGATTGCATTTGAAAAATAACGTGACTAGGACCAAGTTTATTTAAAGTTTCAGATATTTCTAAGTATATACTATACATATGTTCACCAAAAGACATTCATATCTACATTATTTGTAATAGTCACAGACTGGAAACTGCCAAAATACTCAACAACAGTGTAGTATAAATAGCAATGAGAATAAACAATGTATATAATTAGATGCAATAATGTAGATAAGTCTTGCAATAATGTTGAAAGAATGATGTCAAACACAAGGGAGTACATACTATGGGATTCCATTTATAAAAAATACCAAAAAAAGTGGGACTTTTTGGTATGCATTTATAATTTAGGATAGTAATGTTAAAGAGGGGAAGGCTAGTGCCTGGAAGGGTTATGAGGGTGGCTTCTAGAATACTGATAATGTTCTTTCATCTGATTTGAGTGCTGGTGACATGGAAATGTTTGGAAAGATTGATCTTTACACTTACATGTACATTTTTCTGTATGTATACTTCAATTAAAAAAGTTAGAAAAAATGACAGAATTTAAAAATACAGTAAAAGAAGATGGGACTGGGTTACTTTAAAATTCCAAATATTCTTCACTGTTTTTGACATGTGCCTGTTTGTCCATTTGAAACAAATTTAAGAGCCATTACTCATGATCACTTT
Source organism: Trichechus manatus latirostris (assembly GCF_000243295.1). Lineage (NCBI taxonomy): Eukaryota > Metazoa > Chordata > Mammalia > Sirenia > Trichechidae > Trichechus > Trichechus manatus. The sequence continues at coordinate 6,902,570 of NW_004443983.1, forward strand.
AAAAGTTGTTATTAAATATAAAAATATTCAGGCTAGTATGAGGGTGAGTATACTGTTACTTTTGTTTTTGTTGTAAAAAATATATACTGCAAAATGTATACCAATTCAACAATTTCTATGTGTACAATACAATGACCTTGATGACATTCTTCAAATTATGCAAGTGTTCTCACCGTCTTTTTTCGATTTGATCTTCCCCTGTTGACATAAACTCGTTTTCCCCTAAGCTTCCTATCTAACCTTTCGAGTAGCTGTTAACAGTTTGATCCCATATGGTAAGATTTTTTAAAGAGCACAAAGCTCACTGTGGACAGTCTTTACTAGTTAAGCTAGACTGTTGTTTGTTTTAAAGAAGACTTCAGGGGGTGTTTTTGGTTTGTGGCTTAAGGATTAAAGATGATCTCAGGGCAGTAGTTTCAGGGGGACTGTTACTTCTCGATAAAAAAAAATATTTTCTAAAATAGGGTGAAATTATTGAGAAATTATGTGAATTAGTACCGTATTACAAGCATCACTTTAGTTTTTAGTATTCTTTTTCTGATCTTCACTGATTTCACTCACCACCCTGAGTAAGTTGTTTTTCCATGTAATTTAAAGTGGGATTTTATTTTTCACATTTTTGTCTGATTAAGTGACAAATCCTCTCAGTTTGGCATAATCTCCTAACATACAGCAGATTATCACCTAAATAATAGGTTGTTCAGGCATAGTATTTTACATCACTTTCATTTTAGGCCATAAGTCATTTCAAGTTTTTCTTTGAACTATTGATTTTCTCAGTCATAGTGCCCTTTACTTTCTGAAATAAAGGAAAACTCAGTGCCAGTTTTTGAGGAACTTGGGCATCAGGCATTCATTTAGACCCTGATCCCTTGAGATCCTGGAGAAATTATTTAACTTCTTTTTGTACCTTTGATCTAAGCTGCATATGTAGTAGGCTTATCAGTAAGAATGTATTCTACATTAGAGAATTTATCTTCATTCTTGACTTTTACTCAGTGATTATAACACTATCTTTTAGTTTGTAATTTTACTTAGCTGAAAAATACCTCCTTTTTACCTGTGTATAATATTTCTGCTTTAATGTTTTGATATGTCATTGAAATACTGTCAAGACATCACCACCCTTGACCTCCCTCCCACTCTCCCCGCCCTATTATTTAATTATTTAACTTTGGCTGTTGCCTTTAGGAACCAGAGAAGAGAATCTGGAAAAAGTTTCTGTTTATTATAAATGTTGGCCGTAAGCCATTGGAAAATGCACAATTCCCTTCTACCATATATTTTCAGCTTTTTAGAATGTTCTTGAAGACTTTTTTCTGGTGGCTGTTGCCTGTGAGTCTGTTATGATAATTGCCCATGAGTGCTCTGTTAGTCTTGTTTTCAAAAGCAAGTTGGTTTCTGATTTTATCGGCATTCAACATGTTTGATAAGCACTTCAGATAGGATCATTTTATGACAGAAATAACTACATGTACAGTGATAGTATTAACATTTATTGATAGTATGTGACATTGTGGTATGCATTTTATGTCAATAATCTTTTTTAATCTTCACAAACCCCTAAAGTGAATAGGTTCTCTTATCCCCAGCTTTCAAAAGAGAAAAACTCAGGCATGTAGAATTAAGTAATTTGCATAAGGTTACACAGCTGAGTCAGGATTTAATTATAATTAAATTATATAAATTTGAAGAGAAGACAACATTTTCATATCAGTAAATGATGCCTTTTTTGTGTGTGTGTGTTTCATGGTTGTGGTTTAACTTCTTAAAAAATTGAAATAGGGTAGGAAAATGCCAAAAAAAGTCCTGAATTAGAAGGGCCTTCAAGACTGGAATTGTATTTTCCTGTGTCTTTGGTTAAATCAGTTAATTTCTGCTTCAAATTCCTTTATATACAATTTGAAGATTATTGTTTTTTTATTCAATTGAATAAATTGTCTATTGCTGGACTTTGGAGGTGAAAAGTTTAAGGAAAGTACACTATTAAAAAATTACAGAGTAAGCCTAACCGTTGCCAAAATGCCTTGCTGAGTATATTTGATGCCGGATTATTATTCTGAAAATTCCAGAGAATCAGGTTTGTTTTTTTTTTAAATATGAGTTTGTTTTGTTGAGTTTTGATTTTTGGCATCATGTAGACTGAATATGATTATGGAGAATTTTGTGAAAGATATTTTGATTTAGCAGATGAAGTAATGTTTTGTTTTTTTATATTAGTGTAATGGAGAGAGGGCTAAAGAAGAAGCAATTACAAGTTTTGAAAAGCTCTTTGAAATTCTGGAAGAGAGGAAATCATCTGTTTTGAAAGCAATTGATGCTTCTAAGAAACTAAGATTAGAGAAATTTCAGACTCAAATGGAAGAATATCAGGGGCTTCTAGAAAACAGTGGGCTTGTGGGATATGCTCAAGAAGTGCTTAAAGAGACGGATCAGTCTTGCTTTGTTCAGACAGCAAAACAACTCCACCTCAGGTATTTTCTTTTACTTTTAACTTTAAAATTTCTTTAGCAATGTCATTAAATGCTGCTGTATATTTCAGCTTTAGCTCTGAGTTGTTCAGAATGCTGTGTTATATGAAGTATGTCTTGCTTCACTCGTAACTTGAATGTTAAATGAACTGTTATTTTTTGTTAATCACACTGCAAATATTTAGTCTGGTTTGCCTTTAAAGAATCATTTTTATATAAAATATTTTATCTGTCTGCAGAATACAGAAAGCTACAGAATCTTTGAAGAGCTTTAGACCTGCAGCTCAGACTTCTTTTGAAGACTATGTTGTTAATACAACTAAGCAAACAGAACTTCTTGGAGAATGGTCCTTTTTCTCTAGTGGTATGTCTCTTGCACTAAATTCGCACTGTGTAGAAAAAACAAATTCCCTTCAGTTTGACATAGCATCATCTCTGTTGTCTATCTCTCATCCCGAAATCATATTCCATTTATATTTTTACAGCTGTGTTTAATGCCCCAAAACTGTAGTCTCTTGGTTTGTATTTTTTCAAACATTGCATAAATGGCATCATGTTGTATATATCCTTATTAAAAATTAATTTTTTGAAAAATTAAGTTTAAGATAAGTATCTGTTGATACATGAAGTTCTGGTTTAAAACTATATTTTAACTCTGTTATATAAATAAATCATTTTCCTATGGAGAGACAGTTTGTTTTAATTTTTCTCTATACAAGCAATGCTGTGTTGAACATCTTTGTCAGTGTTTCTTTGTGTGTGTGTATGTGAGTTTCTCTAGGAGAGAAACCTAGAAATGGAATCTTCAAGCTAAAACTGACTGTAGGATGTTTGTATTTTGTTACTTGCTAGTGGGAGGGCTTCCTTTCTTCCCTTCTCACCTGATTCATCTCCCTCAGATTTCTCTTCTGGTGATAGTGAGCAGTCACAATCCTTAGAAAGATGTAATTATAATCTGATTATTATATAGGCATAGATGTATAGATTTGTACATTCACTGAAAAGAATTTATCATGTTTGATGTAAGTTAAAAATTCTAAAGAATTGCTGTGACTCCTTTCTTTTCAAATCTATAGCTGAGTCTTCTTTCAAATATATACTTAGCTTGTTTATTATGACTACCTTGTTTATCCAAGGATATTTGATAAAACTCTTTCAGATACTGATTGTACTTTATATACTGTACTCCCCATTTTCAAAATGTGTATTCGAATCACTTTTTCAAATATGTGTTTGTTTATTTGTGAGTACATGTGGGGAAAGGTGAGGTTGATGGTGGAAAATCTTGGGTTATGCCCAGGTATAACGCAGAACCAGTAAAATTGATGAGCAAGAATGGAAATTCAGTAGTCACCCAGCTTCCAGCTGGTGGATGTTCTCTCATTTTTTCCTACTTAGATTTTTTTTTTTTGTAAGCTGTGTTTCAAAGAAAGAAAAGAGTGGGCATAGGGTAGAGTGTATTATTCTGTAACTTGCCTTTTTTTTTTTTTTCCACTTTAAAATCAATGATTCTGCAGATCTCACTATGGCTGCATAACATTCAGTTGTAAAAATGCACCATAAATAGACACACTTATACATTGTTTATACGGTCACTTCTCATTATTTGTTATTCCGTATTTGTGAATTTGCCTCCTTAATAAGATTTACTTGTAACCCTCAAATCAGCACGTGCGTTTTTGCAGTCAGTCATGGACATGTACATACATACACAGAGTGGTGAAAAATTTGAGTCACCTAACACACAAGCCTGGTTCAGTATTTGCTAATTCAGTGTTCATGGGGACTTTAGAAAACACAACTACTGTGAATAATGGAAATTGACTTTATATAACAGTGGGACACATTTCTCTGTGATTTGATAAAAATGTGTGTGTGTGTGTGTAACTTTTACCTCTATAGCTTTTTTATTGTTCATACCATATGACCCAAGCAGGTAAGCTTATTGGAATTTATTCTATGGGAAGGATTGTGGATGTATACAAAAGTTTAGTGAGAATATTTTAATTACTGTATTTTAGTGAAAAATTGGAAACGTGTTTCCAAAAATAGACAAATGTTGATATATCCATATATTAGACTACCACTGAGGGAAAAACTGACAGGATCAATTAAAAAAATTTATAGTGATTATCTTTTGGTTACTTAAAAATTTTTTATGCATTATGTATTTTTCCTGCATAAAATATGTTTGATGTTTATACTAGGAAAAATTTATTTAAATTGCTTTGCAACTTTTCGGAAGAAAATATGAAAGGAAACTGTGTAATGCTTCATTGAGAATTTGATATATTCCTCAAAACTTAGGTGTTTAGAAATTTATTAAAATAATAGTTTATGTTTATAGGGGGACACAGATGAAAAATTTCAAGACCAAGTTTGTTATTCAGTAGGTGAAAAGTGAAGGTATATAATTAAAATTTTTAATTTACAGGGCTTCAAAATTGATGATTATAATACTTAAAGCTATAATTGAGTCTTTTAATTTTTGTCTTATTTCTCATTTGTCTTTCTCCTTTTTGTTGTAAATACAAATGTACCTTTTTAATCCCTCTTATTATTTATCCTTTTTCTTACACATAGTTTATAATTTAGAAAATTCTTAGTTTAGAAATCATTAAGTATGTCAATACATTATTGAGGAAAAAATACAGATTTTGAAATATCAGTATTTTAACTTTGCTTTCTATTTCGTGATTCTTTCAGGCATAGATGTGCCAGAGATCAACGAGGAACAGAGCAGAGTTTATAACAATGCCTTGATAAATTGGCACCAACCAGGAAAGAATGATAAAGCTGATAGCTATGTTCTTGAATATCGGAAGATTAACAGAGATGAAGAAATGTTGTCATGGAATGAGATAGAAGTATGTGGCACGAGTAAAGTGGTTGGGGACCTGGAAAGTAATTCACATTATGTCTTCAGAGTGAGAGCATATAAGGGTTCAATCTGTAGTCCTTGCAGCAGAGAATTGATTCTTCATACTCCTCCTGCTCCAGGTATTGTGAATATTGGGAATAAAAAAAACATAGAGTTAGAAGAGACCTTGATAAAATAGTCAATGTCACCATATAGACTTACATTGAAACTAACTCTCATTATTAAGAGCCTAGAAAAGGAGATTCCATACCCCGTTAGGATTTAGAAATGAACTGAATCATACTTGAATTTCACCAAGCAGGCTGAGAACAGGATTGGATTTTGACTGACATCAGATATAGAAAAACATGAACAGAAGAAATTTGAGTGAGCAGGGCTATTAATTTCGTGTTAAAATGGCATGATGCTACCTTAAAAGTTTTTAATATTAAATAGTATAATTCTATATTTTTTGGACAATTTATAGACATCTCTCTTGTTACTGGGCGGAAACCCCAGGTTAGTGCTTGGCATGACTCATATTGGCCAGTAAACGAGAGACGGAGAAGGGAGAACAGGAAAGGCACCTTTATTTCATTTTACAAGGAAAGGAATAAGTCGGAGCTGCTGCCGCCAAGACTGCTCACCAAGAGCAGGCAGGCCAGTTATTTTTAAAGGGGTTTACAAGTAGGAAGTTCATACAAATTACATCAGCAACATTCTTAAATCATACTGTGCAGGCACAATGGGGTTTACGTGAAGGCAGAATTCAAATGCAAAGCTGAGGAGAAGGAAGCAAAGAAAATAGAACTTTTAATACGGTACAGTGAGGGCTGTCTTGCCATCACATACAAATCTAGGTAGATATTTAAAATATAAAATTATAATAGCCTGAAATATTTTGATTTAATCTAATTCTTACTTGTCTGAATTTCCGAATGTGGTGATTCTAGCACATGGGGATGGAAGGCATATCTTAGAACCATGTGGATAGCTTTTTCTCCACACTAAAATTTCACCTGCCTATCCACCTCCTTCTGTCTTCCAAATTAAAACCAGTGATTTGAATGCTACTTGTAGAGTGCCTGTAGATTTTTATAGAATGAGAATGATTTATAGGTTAGTTGATGCTCACGGTAGTCTCCATGGACAAGGGACATTTAGAACCAAAGTTGTGCTCATTTTAATTAGCAGGAAATATCTTGCCCTGTTGGCCACTGCCTTAGAGATTCCTTGGACTGCGTTGCCCTGTCCATTTTTAGTGGCTTTTGGACCCATATTTTCTGCAGTCTGCTGTTCCTTCCCTTTTTGTCTAAGACAGAGAAGGAGTGTATTCTCCAGTTTCTTTTTCATGCATATTGTAGCTTTAAAGAAATAGAATACAAATAAGCAAAGTTGGCTAAAATTATTTTTCTTGGATTTTAATAACATCCAAATAGAGAATTTTAGCATAGATTTGCAAGTATTTTATGGTTTGTACTGTTTCTGCTTTTTTCTCTGTCCGAAAGTGGAAGATAGAGAAACCTGGAAGTAGCAACTGTTTTCAGTAACATGGGGGTGGGGGGTGGGGGGAGGAAAGGAAATGTTAGCGGTGTTGTCCTTTTCTCTGAATAGCCATAATAGGGTGGCCACATAAATTTATTGTGCAAACTGGGAGACTTCTGTTATGCTAAAGAAGCATGAATAATTGTGTCAGAATGACAGGCTTTACCAGAAGAATGGTCAGCCTGTATATTGGTGAATGGTTTTAGCTTGCTAGGAGCCAATTTTATGCTTAATGGATCAAGTTGATAGAGACTTTTAAGGGTGATGGTATCTTCCATCCTATAGATGAGGAAATTAAAAGTTAGGTCAAATTCTACATAAGTGCTTGAACAAGGATTGAAACCCAGGTCTCTCTGAACACAAAGTCTTTCCTTTTGTTTTTTCTTTCTCTTTTTACACTGTACCGTGTTTCTCATGTCTGCCATGTTGACTGAAAATACCTTATTAAAATAGCTAAGGTTTTCCAAATTTAAAACATTTGAAATACATATTTAAGAATATATATATATATATATTTATGAAAATGTACAACTCTGAGAAAATGTGCAACTCTTTATTTTAGGAACAGATTTGGTTGTGGTAAAATATCTAGGGTAGATTTGCTCTCTTCTACTCCAAGGGACTGCATTCAGAAATGTTATCATATATTAAAAATATTTTCTTCTGCTTTTGAGATTCCTGAAGTTTTTCAGATACAGAAAGTTTACTGAAACCAAAAGCCCATTGCCGTCGAGTCGATTCTGACTCATAGCGACCCTATAGGACAGACTAGAACTGCCCATTGGGTTTCTCAGGGAGCGGCTGGTGGATTCGAACTGCTGACCTTTTGGTTAGCAGCCATAGCTCTTAACCACTGTGCCACTAGGGCTCCAGTTTACTGAAAGTTACTTCTAAATTGGGGTTTGAGTTTGTGATAAGTTTCTAGGATATGTCCTGTTTTTGGAAGGTTTTGCTCATTTTTTCAGTAATTTTTACTTTTAAAAAACTATCAAATTTAACCTTAAATTGTAGAAATGCTCATAAATAATTTTCAGACTAATTTTAAACTCTATTTAAAGTTTTCAGTTTTCTCTTTGATGAAAAATGTGGCTATAATAACGAACACCTCTTGCTGAACTTGAAGAGAGACCGTGTAGAAAGTAGGGCTGGATTTAATCTTCTGCTTACTGCGGAACGTGTACAAGTGGGCTATTACACAAGCTTAGACTACATCATTGGAGATGTCGGAATTACAAAAGGGAAACATTTTTGGGCCTTTCGTGTGGAACCATATTCATACCTGGTAAAAGTGGGAGTTGCTTCCAGCGATAAGCTACAAGAATGGCTCCGCTCTCCCCGGGATGCCGTTAGTCCAAGGTAGATTCTTTCATTAGTCTAGAACTTGCTAATTCTATTAAAAGTAAATGTCCTTGTTTAGCAGGGTAAGCCTGAAAATAGACTTAGGTTTATTTATCACATTTAGAGTATATATTTTTTAGATTCATATGTTTTGGCTATACTTACTTAGTTGGCTAATAAAGGGTCAGGTTGTCTTATATTTGCAGATGGAATGAGAGTTAGCAGTTAATTTCTGATTCCATGATGAATTAAGTCTGTTTTGGATACCTCTTGATTATAATAGCTTTGCAGTTTTAAATTTTGAGTCATTCAGCTAACCTAAATTATGCGATAGATTACTTACATATATAGTGAAGTGCTTCTAATAGTCATATTTCAAATTTGATGATATTAAATCATTCTTCTTATTATGGGACACAGTTATCTTTAAAGTCTCCCATCAATAATTCCAAAATTGTGTCGTGGTTGACATGTTTCTACACCTAGGAATTCCAGTTTCTTAAGAGATTGTACATTTAAGTGGGTTAAGGTGAACTGGTCAAGACAAACAATTTCTGACCACTTATGTGAATATCCCAAGTGACAATCTGAATTATAAGAAATACTTTTTGCACAAAGAATTGTATATAACAACGAAAATTGGAACAGGGAAATGGTTAATTAAGCAAAGTGGCACATCCACTTGATAGAATATTAGTATTAATATTGCTTTAAAAGTTTAAAACATGATAAATAGAAGTGAAAAAACCTGATTAAAATTGTTGATGTTGTATGATCACAAATACATAAAACAAGCTATGCGTAGAAGAAAATGGAAGGAGCAAGCATAAAACATATCTACAGGCAACTACTGTTTTATAATAGAAAAATAAGTTACAATGTTTGTTTATATCATAGTTCCATATAGAAATCCCAACCAGGAAATAGTGTTTTTAAGGGAGAGAATGAAACATGCTTGTTTCATTGGCATTATTTTGCAGTGCCCATTCCCTTTCCTTAGCCTGGTGTTACCTTGTCTTTGTATTTTCCTATATACAATTGTGTCCTATAAATATTTAATCTTCGGTAAGCCTGTTCACTCTTCTTCCTGGCTTTTGGTTTGTTAATAAACCGAAGTTACTAATGATTTTTAAAGTTTTATCCTGTGCATGTTTCTAGGTAAAAGTGGCTGATATTTTATGACAGAGCAGTTGGGGCTGAGCCCGTAGTATAATTATAAATGGCAATGTGTAGTCTTTGTTTGTAATTGGTTACATTTTAATAGAAAATTTCTGATGTAAAAATTATTATAACTTTAAATTGATATATGTTGTGAAAATGTTTTAAAGATACTTGAAGGTTTATGGATGATGATACAGATAAGATTCTACTTTGACTGTTTATATATTGCATTTTAGGTATGAACAAGACAGTGGGCATGACAGTGGAAGTGAAGATGCCTGTTTTGATTCTTCACAGCCTTTTACATTAGTTACTATAGGCATGAAGAAATTTTTTATACCCAAGTCACCTACTTCCTCTAATGAACCTGAGAATAGAGTCTTTCCCATGCCAACAAGTATAGGAATTTTCCTTGACTACGATAAAGGTAAAGTGGCTTTCTACGACATGGATCACATGAAATGCCTTTATGAGCGCCAAGTAGACTGTTCAAATACAATGTACCCAGCATTTGCATTAATGGGCAGTGGAGGAATTCAACTTGAAGAACCCATCACAGCAAAGTATCTGGAATACCAAGAGGATATGTAGTGTAAACATCTGATGAGACTTAGGATGAGAAATGTGAGCAAAACAATGCCTTGGTGTTAACCTTCCTAACTAAGTACATATCATCTAAGTATTCTGCCACCACGCTTGTTTTTTGTGTGTGCTTTTTCTTAAAACACAGAAAACCAAACAGCCTTGTCTCTTCCACGTACTTGTTCTGCCTTTCACAAATGATGGGAATTAATACACCCTTTCTTAGTTCTATCTGAAATGGTTAACTTTGCACCTGGGTTGTCTCTCTTTTTATGAACGGGAAATCTAATTTATTTATGTCAGCTGGTGTTGCTGATACTTAACATTCCTTTCGGTGGGGAGGGATACGAAAGTATTTATTATACTTCTTTTGTGTTTAGTTTTTCATTTTTATATCATGTTTATGTCCTCAGAGAGAAGATATTTTAAAAATGCCTTACAGATAGAAATTAGGACTAAAAATTGTGTCTTGCGTTTGTTTTTAGTAGGAAAACAGAGTTATAGATAGGTAAGAAAAGGGCCATAAAAATGATTGTATATTTAAATGGAAAATTATGTATTTTAATGTGTAACTCAGTAACTACCAACTACTAAGAGTAGATTGCCTGGAAAATGAATACTGCTTGTTTTCTTGAGGCCATAAACCGTATTGACGTTTTAAAGAGTCCCTTTAGCTGTAATGCTTATTACCGGCATGTGTAATAAACATGGTTTCTTTTAGGAGATACAATTACAATTCTTAGCTAAGAGTTGAAACTTTTCACTTCTTTTTTTTTCCAGAAAAATTTATCTTCAACTTTTCTTAGTTACTGTGTGAAAATATTGAGCTTATATCAAAGAATTATTTTTCAGAAATATTAGTGAAAATGCACTGATGATGAAATCATATTTATTCTTTTTCCTCTTTTATTGTGTCTTGTGATTCTCACTTTTTGGCACAAGTACTATCAGGTTGTCTTGGTTTATGTTTACATCTTTGAAAATAGTTCATGATATATTTTAAAAGCATTAAATATATTATAAAACATGGAGTAACTAATTGTTCAGTTGTATGGCATTTTCTGTTTCTCACTGCTTGGTAATAGGCATTTGTAATGTAAGCAAGAAAAATACAACTTTAATTGTCTAGGAAATAAAAATCATAATGACATCCTTTTAAAACTTAAAAGTTCTTTTAAGCTGAAGAGCTATTTTTTATATAAATCTTATGTTCATTTTTGAAAGATTTTCTTAGGTCGTTTTTATTTGAACTGCTCATTTTCTGGAAGTTACTATGTTGAGAAACTAGACTGTTATCCATGTTCTTGGCACTAATCATTATTGGAATGCCTTTGGCATATTTTAATAGAGTAACTAAAAGTCTTATGCCTGGGTTTTTTGTTTTTGCTTTGATTTGTTGTTGTTTTTTGATAGGAAATTTTATACAGGCTGCTTTAGTTTTTTCCTCCAGCAGAAGTAGAGAATTACAGTGGTTAGTAGTCTGTTATTTTCCCACCTATAAATAGCACTTTATGAAATAGACTAAATTAAGCAAATAAATTAAGCAAATATGCAGTGTTATGTGGATCATTGTGCAATAAAGCTGCTAAAGTCATGTGTGTGGTAAAGTTTGATACTCTCAAGCTTTGTATAAGTACATATGTAGACATCTTAAAATATAAAACTTTAACAGAATAGGAAAGCCATTTAAAACATGTATACTTGTATATAAACTGTTCACCTCGATTTATTTTAAATAAAAATGAAAAGTCAAGTGTAATTATTCAGATCTACATTACAGAAATTGTTAGTGTGTTAGTAATCTGTTTAAGTGGAAAATTGAAACAATTTTTTTTATGAAAAGATGTTTAGCTGAATATATTAACTTAGAACTAAAGTTTTGTATAAAATTATTTTGTACATTTATCTTTTAGTCTTAATTCTCTCTAAAGTGGTAATTAACCAAAACAAACCGTGTAGTCAACTCCGACTCATAGCGAGCCTGTAGCAAACTGCCAACCTTGGTTAGCAGCCATAGCTCTTAACCACTCTGACACCAGGAACTGGTCATTAGAAAAGCTTAATATGAAACTAACTTATTTCAGTTGTTTAATTGACCAGTTGTCTGTTTCCTTTCTTTTTTTAAAAAATGTTTTATTACAGCAATATACATACAACAAAACATACAGTATTTCATCGGTTTCTACATGTACACTTCAGTGACATTGATTATATACTTTAAGTTGTACAGCCATTCTCAGTGTTTCCAAATTGTCTCACCACCATTAACATACATTCAATGCATTCAAAGCAAAAAACCCAACTCCCCCATTCCCTCCTGCCTCTAAAACCGAAAAACAAACTCATTGCCGTCAAGTCGATTCCAACTCATAGAGACCCTATAGGACAGAGTAGAACTGCCCCATAGGGTTTTCAAGTAGCAGCTGGTGGATTCGAATGGCCGACCTTTTGGTTAGCAGCTCTTCTCTTTACCACTGTACCACCAAGGCTCCCTCTGCCCCTGGCAACCACTGATGATGATTTCAATATAATTTCTTACTTCATATAAGTTGTATCAGTGTTTGTCCTTTTATGTCTGCCTTACTAACTCAGCATAGTATCCTTTAAGTTCTTCCATGTGTGGCATGCATCAGGACTTCATTCCTCTTTATGGCTAAGTAATATTCTATTGTATGTATATACTACATTTTGTTTCTCCATTCGTCAGTTGATGGACATTTCACTTGTTTCCACTTTTTGGCTATTGTGAATAGTGCAGCATTGAACATTGGTGGACACATGTCTGTTTGCATTGCTGCTTTCAGGTCTTCTGCATATATGTCTTAGAGTGGAGTTGCTGGGTCATATGATAGTTCTGTGTTCAGCTTTTTGAGGAACCTCCAAACTTTCCCACAATGACTATACCAATTTACAATCTTACCAGCAATGGATGAGGGTTCCTGTTCCTCAGCAACCTTGCTAACATTTAGTATTTTCTGCTCTTTTGATCATTGCCATTCTAAAGGGGATGAGATGATATCTCATTGCGGTTTTGATTTCTATCTCCCTAATGGCTGATAACTTTGAGCATCTTTTCATGTGCTTTGTTGATCATTTAAGGAGCCCTGGTGGCATAGTGGTTAAGTGCTCAGCTGCTAACTGAAAGGTTAGTGGTTTGGGCCCACCAGCCGCTCTGGAGTAGAAATATGTGGCTGACTGCTTCCGTAAGGGTTTATAGCATTGGAAACTATGGGGTGGTTCTACTCTGTCCTATAGGATCATTATGAGTTGGAATTGACTCGGTGGCAACAGGTTTTGGTTGACCATTTGAATATCCCTCTTGGTGAAATGTCTGTTCGATTCCTTTGCCCATTTTTTGATTGAGTTGTTTGTCTTTTTGTTGTTGTGGAAATATTTTATAAAATTTAGATATTAAAACTTTATCGGATATATGGTTCTCAAAATTTTTCTTCCACTCTGTAGGCTGTCTTTTCACTTTTTTGATAGTCTTTTGAGGAACAGAAGTATTTAATTTTTATGAGGTCCCATTTATCAGTTTTTTTTGCTGCTCGTGCTTTTATTGCTATATCACATCTAATATTTCTGATCCATATTAGATTTTGACCAGGTGCAGTGTTACTGTTAGTTGTCATTCACACTCTTGAGTTATAGGGCACTAGTAATTGTGATCAGTCATGGGTCACAATGAATTGTTACAGATGCTTGACATGTCTTAATTTTTTAAAAAATCAATAAGGGTAGATTGAAGGTTATCCCTATGATAGAGTATAATAACTTCTCATATTTGCAGTTGTTTTTTGAATAGTGGGGAGTCAGAGCTATCTCCTTCTGAGAATTGAAAATTATCTGAGCCTGTTAAATCTTTTGCCCTCGCCCATAATCTGATTAGGCTGTAGAAGTGTGTCCATCCCATGTGGGACTATAGTCGATCATATCTGTTGATACAGAAAAAATTGAGAACTAGTATTATAGGCAGATTTGCATTCATTTTAAAGGAGTTTCACCTGCTTGTGTATGGGAAAGGTAACTGAGTGAATTGGATTTTTTCTTGGGACTCTTTTGCCTAAAAAAAAAAAATTTTGAAGGAATTTTTTTTTACATTTGATTTGGAGCTATTTCATTCATTTCTAGCTTAGGTATTCTAGCTTATTCATTCTAGCTTAAATAAGGCTATAATGTTCTGAAATATCAAAATGCATAAAAATAAAAGGAACTGTAGTGAAGAGAAAAATTTTAGAACACCTGCCATCTATGAGGCATTGTGCTATGCACTGGGTATAAAGTGGACAGGCTAGCTAAGGTTCCTGCTCTCATGGAGCTTAACTTCTAGGAAGGAGAGAGAATAAAAATAAGAGAAGGGGACTAGAGAGCACTTGAAATGTGGTATGCAGAGCAATGAATTGCCTAAATTTATAAAGGATAAGAATAAGGATCAATATAAAGCTGATTCCTATGAGGTGGAGGTCAGACATACCTCCACTCTCCAACTTCTTTACCATTTCTGACACTAGCTGTTCTCTTCTTCTCCCTCCATGGCTCTTTCTACTTTTCTGCTGGTTCGATAGTTCGTTGCAATGGCCACAGAGAACTCACAGACCATACTCACAGTTATGGGGTTTATTAGGAAGTAACAGGCTACAGGAGCCCTAATGGAGCAGTGGTTGAGAGCTTGGCTGCTGACCAAAAAGTCGGCAGTTCGAATCCACCAGCTGCTCTTTGGAAACTCTATGGGGCAGTTATACTCTGTCCTGGAGGGTCGCTATGAGTTGGAATCAACTCAGTGGCAATGTGTTTGGTTTTGGTTTGATTTTAACAGGCTACAACTTGGGATCAGGATCAACTTGGAAGCAGTAGGAACAACTTGGGATCAGGATCAGGAAGCACATAGGCAAGGTCTGGAAGGTGCCCATGAAGTGGAGAGCACCTCCCTCCCTTCAGTGCAGGACAGCTTCCAACCAGGACAGCTCTCTCAGCTGCTATCTGATGTTAGGTCTCTGACATCAGACCCCTCTGCTGCTAACTGGCCCAGCTCATAGCCAGTGTAGCAGCCTGCTCAGCTCTTTTAACTGCTCTCTGCAATAATGCCTCTCTGCTGTCAGCCTCTCTGATGTTAACTGACCCAGCTCATGGCCAGTGTAGCATCCTCCTCAGCCATGCAGGCCCTCCCAACCCTATTGCTCTGCGGCTGGGCCCTTTCCAGGCCTCTCGCTGTCTTCGGTGTTACAGTCCTTGACCCATATTGCAGCTCTTTTAGAAGGTTCCCCTCGCAGTAAACTTGGGTCCAAACTTCTCTGCTCCAGGCTCTTCTCGATCTTGAGGTTCCCTCCTTCCCTGTAAACCTCTGTGGCGTTGGTCGCTTATGTAAGCAAATTCTCGGTCAATTTTAAGGTGTGGCCCTCCCAGCAGAACTGACCAATCCCCTCAGTGGACTACAAGCCACTCAATTGTATTGAGTGGTTTTATACACTACCTTTCCAACTAGTAAACTGACTAATTCCTACAAGGTGAGTAAAATAGACCAATCACAGGGCAGACTGTGGCTCAACCAGTTATTTTTGGCAGAATTACAAACCCAGGGCCAGAAAGGTCATATATGAGAAACCCACTACACCGCAAGGTGTGAGCTAACATTAGATTTGGTGACCAGGAAAGCCTCTCTGAGGAGGATAATAAAAGTTTGAGACCTGATTGTTAAGAAGGAACTGCCCATGTAGAGATCTAAGTGAAAAGCATTCCAGGTAGAGTGAACAAGAAATGCAGAAAAGGCTTTGACATGATGAACTGGTGATGTTTTGGCAAGAAGTGTAATTCATCTTGATGGTTCAAATGAAAAGAAGTTAATGAAAAGGTTACTTAGAGGTATGGGCAACCCTAAAGGAATGGCACTCAAAAACTAGCAGCAGCCCAAAGTCATTGCTAGAGCTAGAGGGATAAGGTGAGGACACTTTCCAGATTTCAGTGAGAGCAAGGACACCATAGAAGGTTTTCCTGTCTGGAGCTGTGGTCATCATGGGAGGCAGCTGTTACCAGAGGTAGGATGCCAAGGAAGGGTGGGAGTAGGAAAGACATAACCTCTGCCTGATCTTCTGCTGGTGCTGCTTATTGGCCAACATAGCCCGAGTAGGGGTCATCATCCTGTGGCAGAGAAGGGAAAGAATGGATATTGTGGTGCTTTTGGGGCTGGCATAAATGGTGAATAACTTGGCACAGGTAGGAAGGAGGAGGGTGTATTTGAAGGAAAGAAGGGAGGACATTGGCTATTCTGACTGTTTAAATAAGGCTATTTATAATGTTCTGAAGTGTCAAAAGACATAGAAATGAAAGGAACTGTAGTGAAGACTTAGAAAGCAATGCAACATTTCCCTTTCAGCTTTCTGGTACTTCTCTTCCCTGTTGACCATTCCATGCTGTGATCGGCTATGAGATTAATGGCGTTCTCTCTAGAATGCGAACTCCACAAGGGCTGGAATTTGACCCAGTTTTTTCACTGCTGGATCCCAGCACCTTGACTCTGTCTTGGTTTTCAGCCCTGTGGGTCACCTCTGCCTTTGTGGTACATGGGTACCTGTAGTTCCTGAGCCTGTCTGATGTAAGTCAGCTTGCTTCTCATGGTTTTCTCCCTCTGCAAGCTTTTAGATTTGGCCTTCCTTCAGTAGGTCATTTGCCATTCTTCCATCTGCTTGTTCTTCATTGTAGTTTGGGGTTATAGATGGCTCCAAGTTGCATTGGAATTTGCTTTTCGGTTTCTTGTTCATGTTGTTTTGAGGTAATTTTCAAGAGGAAGGAGGTGAATAGGACTTTTGCCATCTCGAAACTGGAAAAAGTATTATCTTTGGAATGATGACTTTAGCTGGAAGGTAGGACATTTAATATTTATTCACTGGATCTATAATAATTAGTATCTTTTCCAGATCTTCATTTTATAACACCCTAGGAACTAGCTCCTTGACTCTTAAAAAATGAGGACTTTTTTGTTTTTTCTTTAAATGATGGAGCTATAGTATAGGGTGTAGGCATGCCTCATATTTGGCAGGAGATATTTTCTTGAAAATCACTTATAAATTGAACTGTAAATATATTTGGTGAGTGGATTCAATATTTGATAAAATCTGCTGAGTTTTAAAGTGCAGTGTATCAACTTAATTTTTTTTCCCAATTGGATTTTTTTAAATACTCTAGATAGTATACCCACCCCCATTTTTTAAGCAAAGCACATCTGTAGTATATGGAAATATTTGTAGTCCAGATATTATTTCCTGTTCTGCTCATAGCTTTAACATGTATGTGAGTGTTTAAATTACTTCTTGGAGCATAGCTAATATGCCTTGAAGTTGTTGGGTGATAGGAATCTAAAAATACTTTTATAAAGTATTGGTAAAGGCTGGTACATTGTAGTACATGTCTAAAGGTTGATCCAGCTGTACTTTATGGATTTTGAGGAAAGAGGAGGATCTATCAGCAAATAATTTTGGGTTAAGTAAAGTTGGATAGTTGTTTTGTTTTTGACTGCACCAATTTTTGCAGGATTTAGTGCCAATTTGAATCTCCCGGCACAGTCTATGGAACACATTGTGGAAATAGTCTAGTGCTCAATACAGATATTTGGAGTCTAAGTGGTTTGGATTCAAATCCAAGGTTTGTCTAGCTGTGTGATCTTAGACAAGTTATTAACCTGAGAGCTTCATCTTTTCTGTGAAGTAGTTCTAGTGATACCTACTTCACTGGTAAATTGGTACTTAGCATGGTGTTCAGTACGTAGGTAGGTACCTTATGGAGTATATAGGTAAATCAAGTACTCAATACATGGTGGGTACCCACATGCATTCTGCTTTTCAGTAGCATTTATAAACACTCTTAAGGTATCTTTTACAAAAATGAGAGTATATTTGAATAGAAAATTGTACTAGGGGAACCGTAACTATTGGATTCATTTGCTATTATTTGCTTATAATGCCCAAAACCAAATTGGAGAAGTATATGAATAATTAGTTGAGATATAATTCACTAGTCAAATTAAAAAAAACAAAAAAAAACAGTTCTCTGTGAGACCAGGATAATATGGTTCAGGTGTGTTTCTTTGTTATTATATAACAGTGAGCAATAGCTCATAAAACACAAAAGAAAAAAATTCACATGTGACTTATATAGTCTGTTTCAGGTATCAGATGTCTCAGGTAAACTTAGTTCATGATAGATTTTTCTTATGGCTCCTAGAACCTGCTGATAAACAAACCACACCCATTGTCATTGAGTCAGTTCCAACTCAGAGACCCTATAGGACAGAGTAGAACTCCCCCATAGAGTTTCCAAGGAGTGTTTGGTGGATTCAAACTGCCAATCTTTTGGTTAGCAGCCAAGATCTTAACTACTATGCCACCACGGCTCCAGAACCTACTGATAGTCTTGCTAATTAAAAAACAGCATGTACCATAGAGCAGTGCTTCTCAGATGTTAATGTGCATATGAATCACCTGGGAATCTTGTTAAAATGTGATTCTGATTCAGTAGGTCTGGGGTGGGGCTTGAGAGTCTGCATTTCTAACAAGCTCCAGGTGAAGCCAATGCTACTGATCCACAGATTGCAATTTGAGTAGCAGGGCTTTTAGATAAACAGAACTAGCCCTATGTGTGTGTATGGATGAGAATGGAAGGAAGGATAGGAAATGTGAGAGCATAAATAAGTCTACATTGAAAATTTAGTAGGTTCAGCTGGAATGGGAACTGTCATCTGAGTTAAGTCTCAGTGGTATCTTTAGACAAGGCCAAACTTATTCTTTTAAATCAGCTTGGGTGCTTGGGCAAATATCTAATGGAGGTCCTAAAGCTATTATGTGAGGCAGTATAAGGAGAGAGTTTGGGTTCCCCAAATTAAGTGCAGAGGTTATAGTGTACCTCAGCCATTTAAAACAAACAACCAATGCTCAGTATGACTCTTCAAGAATGAGTATGAATAGAGTTTGCTTGATCTTGATCCTTGATTCTTGTTAATACTAGAGTGAGTTAATTGCACTGTGTTCACACTTAGCCAAAAGAGCTGTTAGGTAGGATTTTTTAGTATTTAAAAATTTACCAGTTGTTGAGTGCTTGCAGTATTCCAGGAATTACGCTAATTGCTTTGTATAGGTCTCTAAACTTGGGAAGATAAGAAATTCTCAATCATTTCAATATTATCAGTAGACTCAGTTTTTAAGTGTTTTCTGAGGAAACTACCTGTGAGGTTGGTAATATAAATGGTTTGACAAAGATTCTGATGGCAAGAAATCATCTTCATGGACCATTTTCAGATTTAGATGATCAATTCTAAAATGAATGGAGTTGTTAGATTCCAGTTAGGGAAATCCTGTTATCTACAAAGTGTAGGTGAATTATTTTACAGTCATTAATAGATATGTATGTACTTTTGTGACAGTGCCCTCAAATCCGTATTTATTATTGGCTTAGTAATAGTATCCTTCATCTTTTTTCTTTACCCTACAATATAAGTTGTTTAAGAAAGGATTTTAATGTAATGTGTGAATAGACTCATTTGAGTTTCATATGAGATCATTTCACTAACTCCCCCAAAGATTTGTTGCTTCATCAATTTTAATTCAACCAACAGCCAGAAAAACTTCTCTCCAGAATCCTTACATAACAGCCATCAAGCTGGTTCCAGCCTGTCCACAATTCATTTATATGTAGTTTGAGAGTTAAAATTACTTTATACCTTAAAGGTTATTTATGAAACTAGAAAGATTTCCAGTCTATAGTAACCTTCTCCATCTCTCAGCATTCCATTTATGTATAGTTTGATTTAGGGACTGTAGAAAAAAAAAGGGAACATCCATTTATAAGAGATAATCACTGAACATGGTCGAAGGTATTTGATGATAGAGATAAACAAAATAAGGTTCAATTATTTAAATCAATTATGCCAACTCCTAAATTTACTTGGAACGTTATTGATTCACGTAGACTTAATTTATGGCCTTTAATTAATAGTCTTAGATTATGATGGCCCATGAATTTGACCCCTTTTTTTCAATGGGCCATTTTTCTAAGACTATTTCTGTCTTTCCAATCTAGATTCCCTGTTAATAGGACATTAGACAGCCTTTGGCATCCAGATGACTTGGATCTAGACATCAAACTTCCATTAAAAGAGATGGATGCAGTTAAGGCAAAGTAACTCAGATTGGAGGATTGTCGCATGTTCTTATGGATTGAATTGTGTCCCCCCAAAATGTGTGTCAACTTGGCTAGGCCATGATTGCCAGTGTTGTGTGATTGTCCACCATTTTGTCATCTGATATGATTTTCTTATGTGTTATAAATCTTGCCTCTATGATGTTAATGAGGCAGGATTAGAGGCAGTTATGTTAATGAGGCAGGACTCAATCTACAAGATTAGACTGTGTTTTGAGTTGATTTCTTTTGAGATATAAAAGAGAGAAACCAGCAGAGAGACAGGGGGACTTCCTACCACCAAGTGGCAGGAGCAGAGCCATCCTTTGGACCTGGGGTTCCTGCACTGAGAATCTAGACGAGGGGAAGATTGATGACAAGTAGCTTCTCCCAGAGCAAACAGAGAAAGCCTTCCCCTAGAGCTGGCACCCTGAATTCGGGCCTCTAGCCTCCTAAACTGTGAGAATAAATTTCTCTTTGTTAAAACCATCCACCTGTGGTATTTCTGGTATAGCAGCACTAGATAACTAAGACACATGTACTATTAAAATATTAACTCAAATTGGCCTGGTAAACCTGGACTTCTTTACTAAAAGATCCAATTGCAAGTATGAGGAAATCAGTTATGTAAAGATTAAGTCTCTTATAAACAGATGAGTTAAGCTTTTGAAGGAAGATTAGAAAATCTAGATCATTTGCATTTTTCTCATACTGACATTCTGGCAGAGGACTTGGAGTCATTTTAGAACATCTGTGTTTGCTTTTGGAATTTTAGGATTTTGTAATTCCAGTATATTAACTAATTTCAAATAAAGTTTTACTGGCCTGGTTATCCTCTAAAGCCCCTGCTTGCTCTAAGAGTCTCTGACTCTGAAGACTCTTGGATGGCAGCACAGTACAGATTAGCATGTGAGTTTTGGTTTAGACTCTGTTCCACTCACTTCAGATTGAATGACCTTAAGAAAGTTATTATCTCATGGGATTTAGGGTTTCTGGGAAGGTAAAATGAATAATACAGTTAGCAGAAAAATGAATGCTCTATCAATTAACTATTTTAACTGAGAGATAGAACATACATTTTGACTTTTTCATTTGTAGATAAACTTCGTAATTATTCTCTCAAGGCAGCACCTTTCCTGTTCAGTGGTTTGCTGGGTAATCTGTGTTTTATACAATTTTAGACATGGGTAAGGGCCTCCTATTCTGGAAAAAGGTTCCCCAAACATTGGGGAAGTAGGAAGACTGTTTTCCTGCCATTGCTGTAATGAAATTTAATTAATAGATTCCCCGTCTTTCCTCCTTCCCTATTATAAAATGATTCCATGTTTAACCAAGTCTGGAATGTCAAGGAGAAATTTTACTCACTTTATCACATTCCCATTTAAATCCGATGTTTGGGTGAAAATCATTTGGAAAAAAAGTAGGTAGAGTTTTGTTTTGATGTCTGGTTGATAGAGATACAACAGCAAAGGCTGATAATGATAAGCCTCTGGATTTTGCTTGCAGAATCATTCACACTGGAAATTATAAGCTATAACTGCATAGGTAAAAGTCAGAATTAAGATATTACTCTTCAGGATTTTCAAAATAGTTGGAGAGCAAGTTGTTCACAGTCCCCAGGTGAGTTCTGAATGGCATTTTATTTTCTTCTTTTATGCACTCTTTTTTTTTTAAATTGTACTTTAGGTGAAGGTTTACGGAACAAATAGTTTCTCATTAAACAGTCATAACACATATTGTTTTATGACACTGGTTAACAACCCCATAACATGTCAACCCTCTCCATTCTTGACCTTTTTTTTTTTTTTTTTGGGGAAAATATACATAGCCAAAGAAACACCATTTCAAAAACTTCTACATGCATAGTTCAGTGACATTGATTACATTCTTCCAGTTGTGCTGCTATTCTCACTTTAGATGAAGGTTTACAGAACAAAATAGTTTCTCATTAAACAGTTAGTACACATGTTGCCCTAAGACAACAATTAACAACCCCACTACATGTCAACACTGTCCTTACTCAACCTTGGGTTCCCTATCACCAACTTCCCTGTCCCCTTCTGCCTTCTAGTCCTTGTCCCTGGAATGCTGTGCCTCATTACTCCCATTTTGTTTTATGGAGCTGTCCAATCCCCAGCTGAACAGTGAAACTTGGAAGTGACTTCACCACTGAGCTAAAAGGGTGTCTGGGGGCCATAGTTTCAGGGTTTCTTCAGTCTCTTTCAGGCCAGGAAACTTGGTCTTTTTTGTGTGTGTTAGAATTTTGTTCTACATCCTTCTCCAGCTCTGTCCAGAACCCTCTATTGTGATCCCAGTCAAAGCAGTCAGTGGTGGTAGCTGGGCACCATCTAGTTGTACTAGACTCAGTCTGGTGGAGGCCTTGGTAGCTGAGGTCCATTAGTCCTTTGGACTAATCTTTTCCTTATATCATGTTCTCTTCATTTTCCCTTGCTCCCAAAGGGGTGAGACCAGTGCAGTATCTTAGATGGCTGCTCACAGGCTTTTAAGACCCCAGAGACGCTACTCACCAAGGTAAAATGTAGAACATTGTCTTTATAAACTGTGTTATGCCAGTTGAGCTAGATGTTCCCGAAGACCATGGTCCCCACAGCCCTCCACCCAGCAATTCAGTCCCTCAGAGAGTTTGGATGTGTCTATGGAGCTTCCATTTTTATGCACTCTTTTAATTCTACCCTGAAATTGGACAAATCCCCTAATTGGGAGGTATAAGTAGTAAAAAAAGTTATGATAAGAATGTGCAAATAGAGTGGATTATAAATGAGGATATTACGCCCTAGTGCTGAAACCCCTCACACCACAGCTGTACCCACCAGGGGCCTATCTATGGAAAACAGCACCTATGGCAATTAATTTTATATTGCTGGATGATATCTCAACAGCTGGCGATGGACACTGTGATAGCCCATAGAAACTGCTCATTGGTGCCCAAGGTACATGCCCTACCAGCTGTATATACCATAGTTCCGCCTCTGGCAGCCACTTGAGCTTTGTATGTTTGCCCAAAAGACCCAGATAATCACCTTAACTTTGGACTTATGAGTGATCAAAGGAATTAATGGTAATTATACAGTGTTAGGCCAATCTGCAGGTAACAATGGGAGCCCTTTTGAATCCTGGTTGGAAAACAAGTGTGGACATTTACAGATGCTGTGATCTTACGTAAATATATTGTAGAAGTGGTGGTACTTTTAGAAGTCACAGCTCATTTCAGTGACACGTTTTATCTCACAAAGATTCTCATTCACATTTGTGGTGAGTGGTGCATGCTTTTGTGTATGAAGCTTGCTACTAGGAAACGGAGCCTGTCATGGATTGAATGGTGTCCCTCAAAAATATCTGTCAACTTGGCTAGGTCATGATTACCAGTATTGTATGATTGTCTACCATTTTGTCATCTGATGTGATTTCCCTATGTGTTGTAAATTCTATCACTATGATGTAATAAGATGGATTAGCTACAGTTACATTGATGAGATCTACAGGATTAAATAGTCTCTTAAGCCAATCTCTTTTGAGATATAAAAGAGAGAGGTGAGCAGAGAGACACGGGGACCTCATACCACCAAGAAAGCAGTGCCGGGAGCAGAGCACGTCCTTTGGACCTGAGATTCCTGCACTGAGAAGCTCCTAGCCAGGGGAAGGTTGATGCATCACAAGGACCTTCCTCCAGAGCTGACAGAGAGAGAAAGTCTTCTCCTGGAGCTAATGCCCTGTATTTGGACTTGCAGCCTACTAGACTATGAGAGAATAAATTTCTCTTTGTTAAAGCTTCCACTTGTGGTATTTTTGTTACAGCAGCACTAGATGACTACAACAGAGCCTATTGTCTTTCATGGAAGATTATCTTCTTATACCTTTTATGTACCTTGTATCAATGATCACTGGTGTTAAATTCTGTATACAATGTTGGGATATTGGATTCTTTTTTTTTTTTTTTTAACATTTTATCGTGCTTTAGATGAAAGTTTACATAGTAAATTAGTTTCCCATTCAATAATTCATATACAAATTGTTCCATGACACTGGTTGTAATCCCTGCAATGTATTAACACTCTCTCCATTTCTGCCCTGAGCTCCCTGTTTCCATTTGTCAGGTTTCCCTGCCCCTCTCTGCCATCTCATCTTTGCTTTTGTGTAAACATTGCCCTTTGGGTCTTATATAGTTGATTGTTCTAAGGAGCACCTTTTTTATGGCTGTTACTGTTTATTTTACAGGCCTGTCTATTATTTGGCTGACAGGTGATCTCTGGGAGTAGCTTCAGTTCCATATTAGAAGGGTATCTTAGGGCTATAGTCTTGGTGGTTCCTTCAGTCTCTGTCAGACTGGTAAGTCTGGGCTTTTTTATGAATTTGTGTTTGTTCTACATTTTTGTCCCACTCTAACTGGGACCTTCTATTGTGTTCCCGGTCAGAGTGGTTGGTAGTGGCAGCCAGGCAACATGTAGTTCTTTCGGTCTCAGTTTAGTGGAGGCTGTGGTTCATGTGGGTCATTAGTCCTTGGGACTAATTACTTTCTTGAGTCTGGGTTTTTTCACTCTCCTTTGCTCCAGATGGGAAGAGACCAATAATTGTATCTTAGATGGCTGCTGCAAGCTTTTAAGACACCAGATGTTACCACAGTAGGATGTAGAACATTCTTTATGAACTATGCTATGCCAATTGACCTCCCACACCTATTTAGCAGCATGCATATCTACCTATGTATCCACTCAAAAATTGTTTGTTATTACTGTTGTTGCAGGATTGTATATGCTATAGTATTTACCATAGTTGCCCTTTATTCTTGCTTACCTCTCAGTTTCTTCCTTTGCCTTAGTCATGTTATGCTAGCTTCTCCCGTATTGTGTTTTGCCTTTCTCTTAACCAAAATTAACACGTGTCTGCTATCCAGTTCAAGCTAGATTCAGAAGAGGATGTGGAACCAGGGATATCATTGCTGATGTCAGATGGATTCTGGCTGAAAGCAGAGGATACCAGAAAGATGTTTACCTGTGTTTTATTGACTATGCAGACACTGACTGTGTGGATCATAACAAATTATGGATAACATTGCAAAGAATGGGAATCCCAGAACACTTAATTGTGCTCATGAGGAACCTGTACATAGGTCAAAAGGCAGTTGTTCGAACAGAACAAGGGGATACTATGTGGTTTAAAGTCAGGAAAGTTGTACTTCAGGGTTGTATCCTTTCACCATACTTACTCAATCTGTATTCTGAGCAAATAATCTGAGAAGCTGGGCTATATGAAGAAGAACACAGCATCAGGATTGGAGGAAGACTCATTAACAACCTGCAATATGCAGATGACACAATCTTCCTTGCTGAAAGTGAAGAGGACTTGAAGCACTTACTGATGAAGATCAAAGACCACAGCCTTCAGTGTGGATTACACCTCAACATAAAACAAAAATCCTCACAACTGGATCAATAAGCAACATCATGATAAACTGAGAAAAGATTGAAGTTGTCAAGCATTTCATTTTACTTGGATTCACAATCAATGCCCAGTCAAGAAATCAAATTACGCATTGCACTGTGAAAATCTGCTGCAAAAGACCTCTTTAAAAGTGTTAAAAAGCAAAGATACCACCTTGAAGACTATCGTGTGCCTGACCCAAGCCATGGTGTTTTCAGTCACCTCATATGCATGCGAATAAGGAAGACCAAAGAAGAATCGATGTCTTTGAATATGGTGTTGGTCAAAAGAACAAACAAATCTGTCTTGGAAGAAGTACAACCAGAATGCTTCTTAGAAGTAAGGATGGCGAGACTACATCTCACATACTTTGGACATTGTCTTGGTTACCTAGTCCTACTATAACAGAAATACCACAAGTGGATGGCTTTAACAAACAGAAGTTTGTTCTCTCACTGTCTAGTAGGCTGTAAGTCCAAATTCAGGGCATCAGCTCCAGCGGAAGGCTTTCTCTGTCTACTCTGACAAAAGGTGCTTGTCATCAATCTTCCCCTGGACTAGGAGCCTCTCTGTGCAGGAACCCCAGCTCCAAAGGACACGCTCTGCTCCTGGCACTGCTTTCTTGACAGTATGAGGTCCCCAACTCTTTGCTCACTTCTCTCTCCTTTTATCTCTTATAAGATAAAAGGTGATGCAGGCCACACCCCAGGGTAACTCCCTTACATTGGATCAGGGATGTGATCTGAGAAAGGGGCTTACATCCCACCCTAATCCTCTTCAACATAACCCAATCTTGCCTTATTAACCACAGGCAGAGATTAGGATTGACAACACATGGGAGAATTACATCAATGACAAAATGGAGGACAACCACACAATACTGAGAGTCATGGCCTAACCAATTTAACACATATTTTTTGGGGACACTATTCAATCCATAACAGACAAGTTATTAGGAGGTACTGGTCCCTGGAGAAGGACATCATGCTTGTTAAATTAGAGGGTCAGTGAAAAAGAGGAAGACCCTTGACAAGACGGATTGACACAGTGGCTGCAACAATAGGCTCAAGCGTGACAATGATTGTGAGGATGGCGCAGGATTGGACAGTGTTTCGTTCTGTTTCACATAGGCTCACTAGGAGTTGGAATCAACAGCACCTAACAACAACTACAACAACACTAGTTAGTGATTCTCCCTCCCTCCTCTTCCCATCCCTGGTTACCTTCAAAGAATGTTTCTTGCTGTGTGTAAACGTTTTCTTGATTTTTTTGTAATAGTGGTCTCATACAGTATTTGTCCTTTTGTGATTGACTTATGTCACTCAGCATAATGTCCTCCAGATTCATCTATGTCGTGAGATGTTTCACGAATTCATCATTATTCTTCATGGTTTCATAGTATTCCATTGTGTGTATGGACCACAATTTGTTTATCCACTCATTGATTAATGGGTACTTAGTTGTTTCCATCTCTTTGCTATTGTGAATAATGCTGCAGTGAACATGGGTGTGCATATGTCTATTCGTGTTGCAGCTCTTATTTCCTAGGATATATACCTAGGAGTGGGATTGCTGGATCATATGGTATTTCTATTTCTAGCTTTTTAAGAAAAATGCCATACCATTTTCTATAGTAGTTGTACCACTTTAGAATTCCACTAGCAGTATATAAGACTTGGTATCTCCACACAACCTCGCCAGCGTTTGTTGTTTTCTGTTTTTTTTTTTTTTTTTTTTTAAATCAGTGCCATTATTGTCAGGGTGAGATGATATCTCATTGTAGTTTTGATTTGCACCTCTCTAATGGCTAGTGGGAGCCCTGGTGGCACAGTGGTTAGGAGCTCGGCTGCTAACCAAAAGGTTAACAGTTCGAATCCACCAGCCACTCCTTGGAAACCCTATGGGGTAGTTCTACTCTGTCCTGTAAGGTCACTATGAGTTGGAATTGACTCAACAGCAGCGGGCTTAATGGCTAATGATCATGAACATCTCTTCATGTGTTTGTTAGCTGCCTGAATGTATTCTTTGGTGAAGTATCTCTTCATGTCCTTTGCCCATTTTTAGTTGGATTGTTTGTCTTTTTGTTGTTGAGGTGTTTGTGTTCATTTCTGAATTCAGCAAACATTTGAGTTTGTCCTACGTGCCAGGGAGAAGGCTTATCTGGATTTTATATCAAGGAGAGCAAGTGTGTTAAAATTGCTCCTCCTTGTGACAACCTGTATCGGTCAGGGTCCAAACAGAAGGCAAAAACCAACAGTATTGGTCAGGGTCCAAACAGAAGGCAAGAACCACACAGTAATTTGAAAAAGAAAAGTTAAATATAAAAAATATTAATTATTATCAGGGATTAGAGTAACAGGGAATTGACTAGTAAGGGGTAAAGAGGACTTTAAAGAATATAGCAATAAAAGTTATAGGAAGCAGCCACTACCCCTAGGACTGAGAGAAGAGAGCCCAAGGAAGGAATAAGTCTGGAAGGACACCCCCACCCCACTTCCCTGAGCTGCAATCCAGACCTCATTAGAGGGAGTGTGGCTATGGCCCATTGGAGGCAAAGAAGTCACCATCCAGAAAAATAACAATCTTTTTATTACTTAAGTATCTGACACATCTCTATAAAACTTGCTTCCTAATTTCTCAGCTACACTACATGCTCTTCGATTGTCTTTTCATATGACAAAATTCTATAATATAATCTATACAGAGAAGATATTATGATTAGTTTGATATTTCCTCTGTCATAGTTGATTCGAATTTGCTTTTTACACACAGATATGCTCATATCCTTATTGTAGTATTGCTACAAATTTGTGCTTCTCAAACACTGGGCTTATGATAAACTATTTTATATGATTATTTATAAATGAAAAGTAGAGAGTACGTTAATGACTGTGGTCACTGCAGTATCAAGTATATTCTTGACAGGAGAATTTTGACAAGGTGTTTATTGGAAGTAAATACAATTATAATTATGCAATTTTATGAAATAAATTATATTTGAAATAATTATGAAATTTTCACAGACTAGTTTGAGGCTCTATATATTTCAAACCTCATCCCTTTTCCATTACCCAACTACTAATGATTGTCATGCACCTTAGGACAAATTCGTTTCACCATAAGACCTCTGGTTCTACATTTTTGTCACGGTATCTGGTTGAGTATCACTGTGGGTGGTAGGGGTATTCCTGGAAGTCATTCCTATTCCAGCACAACTGGTAATAAGTACTATATATGGAAGTGAATATAAATCATATATCCTGTTAAACCCAAGCTAAATGTGTTCCTATCTCAGCTTACTTTTAGCCAGATACCAAACATACTCTTGGCCACTCCTCTGCCACCTGCCGTGTGAGGGAGGGGAATTCAGAGTGGAAAGAGACAGCAGTCTTAAAATAGGTTGCAGTTAAAATATTTTACTTATCCAAATTTTACCAAAGCATGTGAACTTGTAAACACATTGCTGTGGCCCTTTGGAGGACCTTCAAATCTTCCATGCAAGCGAGGAGCTTTGGAAATTAAGCTTCATTAGCCTCAAGGTAAGTTCATCTTGGGCCACCAATTCACCAAAACAACACAATGTTCAGGTTGCCAAATCCAGTGGGCATTTCACTCTTACTCGGATTCTCATCATCAGTAGATCACTCCCTCCTTATCAAAACACTTTTTTTTCCTCTCCTGTTTTCCATAACTTCCTATTTTCCTGGTTTTCTTCTTACTTCAAAGGCTGTTCCTCCTTTGTTGTGTGCTCCAGGGCTCAGCACTCAGGCTTCTTTATATTCACTCTCTAGAATATCATCTAGCACCATGATTGTAAATACCAGTTATAAAATGACATCTCCCAAATTTATACCTCTGGCCTGGACCTCTTCCAGAGCTTGAGACGTGTAAGTCATCTGCCTACTCCTATCCCCACTTGGATAGCTACTGGACATCTTGAAAAATTGTATTCAAAACAAAACCCAATTTTAAAACTGTCTTCATTTTGCAAATGCCTCCACCAATTACTCAGTTATTGTTGTTAGTTGCTGTAAAGTTGATTCCGACTCATGGTGACTTCATGTGTGCAGAGTATAACTGCTCCATAGGGTTTCAGGGCTGTGACCTTTTGGAAGCAGATCACCAGGTCTGTTTTCCAAGGTGCCTCTAGGTGAGTTTGAGCCACCAACCTTTTGGCTAGTAGTCCAGTGCTTCTAAAATCTAGGAGTCAACCCTTGATTTCTCTCTGCCTATCATACCATATCACTCCATTGGCAAATTCTGTCTATCTTACCTTCAAAATACATTCTGAACCTGACCATTTTTCACCCCCTTCACCCTAGTTCAAAATCATTGTTATCTATTGCCTACACTAGTGTAATTGCACTCCAACTAGCTTCCTGTTTCCACTCTTGCTCCCTTAAACTTTTCCTTATTCCTCTGCGCAGAATCCTCCAGTGGCTTCCTGTGACAATTAAAACATGGCTCAAATGGTTAAATGTTTGACAGGCCTGGTGATCTGCTTCCAAAAGGTCACAGTCTTGAAAACCCTATGGAGAAGTTCTACTCTGCACGGATGGAATAGCCTACCATGAGTCAGAATGGACACAACGGAACTAACAACAAACATTATGGCTTGCAAAGCTTCGCATCAGTGCTTCTCAAAGTATCGTCCCCAGGCCAGCATCAGCATCACCTGGGAACTTGTTGGAAATGCATATTCTCAGGCACCACCCCAGACCTACTGAATCAGAAACTAGTGATGGTGCCCAGCAATTTGTGTTGTAACACACTGACTGATTCTGAGGCAGGCTAAAGTTTGAGAGCCACAGGGCTACATTTTCTGGCCCATGCGTGTTCTCTGACCTCATCTCCTACCACGCTCATTTTACTCCTTGTCGCACTGGCTTGGCTACTCTGGAACAGGATAAATGAGCTTTTGCATGTGGCTCCTCAGGGTAGGCCATGTGGATGGCTCACTCCCTTGCCTCAGACAGATCTCTGCTCAATGTCATCTCAGAGAGGCTTTCTCTGGCCACCCTTTCTAAAATCACTCTCCCTTCTTCCTCAAGGCTTGTGTACTTTTCTTCATAGCCCTAGTCAATAACTGTCATGATAAATTTTATGTGTTTATTATCTCTCTCCCTTAAGCTTAGGGACTTTGTTCCCTTCCATCCTACTCCCAGCACCTAGAACACTCTCTAGCACATAGTAAGTACTCAGTAAATACAACTAGTGGAGAAACTACTTGTTACCTCCCTTTTTCCCTAGTAAGGATCTCTTGAGCATTTCTAGTTCCTCTATTAAATTGACTTTTGTGGATCTTGACCCAGTTGAAGTACACTTTGTTTTCTATATCTGTGAATCTAAGAGTACTGTGATGAAGTGGAAAAGGGCCCATCTTTAGTGTCTCTCGGGCTTTTTCCTCCCTTTACCTTTTGTATCTGCCCCAGTGGCTGAAATTGGGCAGGGGTTTGAGCTCTATGAGCATCAGTTCCTTCATTTGTGAGATAGGGACAATTATACTCACACCCAAAACAGAGGTGTGATGGTTAAGATTGTGTGTCAACTTGTCTGGGCCATGATTCTCAGTGTTTTAATGTAATCACTCCCATGACTGAATATACTGTGAGTAGCCAATAAGATGAAAGGGAGTCTCCTTGGAGGTGTGGCCTGCATCTGTATATAAGCAGACGTTCTGGCTTTTTGCTCTCTCTGGATCCTACAGCTGCTTCCTGTCAACTCATCTCCCGTTCTTGGGACTTGAGCTGTCAGCTTATCTGCCGAACCTGGGATTCGTCAATCTGCACAGCCTGTGAGTGGGAGTCCTTCTCTCTGACCTGCCGATCTTGCGCTTGCCAGCTTCTTCAGCTGTGTGACTTGGGAGAGGCCTCCACCCTGATCCACGGACTTGGGACGTTCTAGCCTCTACAGTCACGTGAGCTGTTTCCTTGATATAATCTCTCTCTATATATATATTTATACACTTTACTGGTTTTTCTTCTCTAGAGAACCCAGCCTAAGACATTTGGTATCGGGAGTGGTTCTAGAGAAACAAAATTGTAAGGATGAGTTTTCTAAATTGGTTCTCAAGTCTAGTTAGTCATAAAGACATTGATGTCTCTGCTTCCAGCAGTAAAGAGGTCACTGCTAGTCCATGAAGCGAGGTGGCGATACAAATATGCAAAATATCACCATCGGTAGATCAGGTATTGGTGAAAGGTGAGGCTCAGGGTGAACACGTGTGATATCTTTCTACAGCTTTGTCAGAATGAGAAGTATAAGGAATCTGGTTGGTTTGTCCTACTTTCACTAGACAAACTGATGAAGGAAAGAGATGCGTTCAGGGCTTCAGAGTCAAGGCTCAAGTGCCGTATACGTGACCTCAAGGCTTCCACTTGTGATTTGAAAGAAAGCCTTATTTCTTGTAGTAACAGAGCTGAAATTGCTGAAAACCAAACCCAGAGACTTATTGTAAGTGTGGCTGAATTACAACGCTGGCTCAATTGCAAACCTCGAGAGGTGTCTGAAGTTAAAGTAAGGGCATTGACTGGGAAGAGATGGGATCCTGATACTTGGGATGGGGACATATGGGAAGATAATCAGGAAGCTGGGGACACTGAGCCTGTAAATTCCATTGAATCACTCCTGCCAGCAGAACCAGTTCCATCTGAAGAGATTACTTCATGTTTGTCTGCTAAACCACCCTGCCCAGAAAAACCATTAGCCCCTCCACTCCCATCTAATGAGATTAGCCCTAGCCCAGCTGCCTCTAAAGAGCACTTGCCTGAGTCATTGCCTGGAGCATCGCCTGAGGCAGATGCTTTACAAGATAATGCTGAATGTTCTCAAAATAATTCCACAAAACCGATTCTGGCTTCTAGACCTATAACTAGGCTTAAGTGCTAGCAAGCCCCAAAAGGTGAAGTACAAAGTGTGACCCAGGAGGAGGTATGCTACTCTCCAAAAGAACTACTTGAGTTTTCTAAAATGAACAAACAGAAACCTGTGGAATGTGTGGGAATGGCTATTAAGGGTGTGGGATAATGGTGCAAGGAAAATAAAGATGGATCAGTCTGAGTTTATTGATATGGGTCCACTGAGCACAGACTGTTCCTTCAGTGTTTCAGCTAGAGAAGTTAGGAAAGGATCTAATAGTTTATTTGGTTGGGTTGCTGAAGCATGGATTATGAGGTGGCTGACACTAAATCAAGCTGAAGTATCAGACCTGCCTTGGTATACTGTAGAAAAAGGTATCCAAAGGCTTAAGGAAATTGGCATGCTAGAGTGGATTTATCAAGTTAGACCCACAGACCCATACATGGAGTGTCCAGAGGACACACCTTTTACCACAACTGTGAAGAACAAATTTGTGAAGGGAGCTCCAGCATCCTTGAAGACTGCTGTGATTGCTATTTTATGTAAGTCAGATTTGACAGTGGGAACTGCCCTAACTGAATTAAGACACCTAACTACAATGGGGCTGATTGGATCCCATGGTAGTAGGGGCCAAGTGGCTGCACTCAATCGACAAAGACAAGGGGGGCATGGTTACAGTAATGGACAGAGGAGTCAAAGCAGTAATCAGAATAGTCTGACTCGTATGGACTTATGGCGTTGGCTACTTAGTCATGGTGTCCCTAGCAGTGAAATAGATAGGAAATCTACTAAATATCTACTTGATCTATACAAACGGATGAATTCTAGGTCAGGTGAATAGCAGTCTAACTCGAATTGCCAGAATAGAGAGTCACGGTCCCTCAATCAATTCCCAGATTTGAGCGAGTTTAAAGACCCACAACCCCTTGAATGAAGGGGAGGCCGAGTCCCCTTGAGGAAGGACTCCAGTACACTGCCAAAAATTTTTACTGTTAATCTTTCTCCCTGCCTTCCCCAAAGGGATCTACGTCCTTTTACGAGAGTGACTGTTCACTGGGGAAAAGGAAATAATAAGACTTTTCAGGGATTACTGGATACTGGCTCTGAGCTGACACTAATTCCCGGAGACCCAAAATGCCACAGTGGCCCACCAGTCAGAGTGGGGGCATATGGAGGTCAGGTTATTAATGGAGTCTTGGCTCATGTCCGTCTCACAGTAGGTCCAGTGGGTCCCTGAACCCATCCTGTAGTGATTTCCCCAGTTCCAGAATGCATAATTGGAATAGATACACTCAGCAACTGGCAGAAGCCCCACATTTGATCCCTGATAAATAGAGTAAGGGCTATTATGGTAGGAAAAGCCAAGTGGAAGCCATTAGAACTGCATCTACCTAGGAAAATAGTAAACCAAAAGCAATACTGCATTCCCAGAGGGATTTCAGAGATACTGCCACCATCAAGGACTTGAAGGATGCAGGGGTGGTGATTCCCACCACATCCCCATTCAACTTGCCTATTTGGCCTGTGGGAAAAAAAAAAAAGATGGGTCTTGGAGAATGACAATGGATTATCAAAAACTTAACCAGGTGGTGACTCCAATTGCAGCTGCTGTTCCAGATGTAATTTCACTGCTTGAGCAAATTAATACATCTACTGGTACCTGGTATGCAGTTATTGATCTGGCTAATGCCTTTTTCTCCATACCTCTTTCAAAGGAACACCAGAAGCCGTTTGCCTTCAGCTGGCAAGGCCAACAATACACCTTCACTTGCCTACCTCAGGGCTACATTAACTTTCCAGCCCTGTGTCATAATTTAGTCCGCAGGGACGTTGATTGCCTTTCCCTTCCACAGAACATCACACTGGTCCATTACACTGATGACATTATGCTGATTGGACCTAGTAAGGAAGAAGTGTCAATGACTCTGGACTTACTGGTAACACATTTGTGTGCTAGAGGGTGGGAGACTAATCCCACAAAAATTCAAGCACCTTCCACTTCAGTGAAATTTCTAGGTGTCCAGTGGTGTAGGGCATGTCGAGACATTCCTTTTAAAGTGAAGGATAAGTTATTGCATCTTGCTGCTCCCACAACTAAAAAGGAGGCACAACGCCTAGTGGGCCTCTTTGGATTTTGGAGGCAACATATTCCTCATTTGGGTGTGCTACTCTGGCCTATTTATCAAGTGACTTGAAAAGCTGCTAGTTTTGAGTGGGGACCGGAACAAGAGAAGGCTCTGCA
>NW_004443983.1:6946292-6947701 GCF_000243295.1 Trichechus manatus latirostris
CTGTCAGTTTTCTCACTCCATTTGGTGCTTGGCTGAGTTCTTTATCTCTTCATTTGATGTTTTAGGGTTTCAGGATTGTTGTATTCTCTGTTCAGCTTAGTTTTTCGGATCTTTGCTGTGGAGGGACGGCGTAGTGCTTCTGCCTAGAGCGCCATTTTGCCGGAACCCCTGGAAGTGGTATATTTGAGATTGGGTCCAAGCAGGACCTGAAGGCACGAGTAGGTTGCATGAGGAAGTAGCCCAAATGCCCATGGTCTCCACTCCTGTCACATTACCTTCCATTTCCTAGTCTGCACCTATGGCCTCATGGGGAGTTCCTTATGATCAGTTGACTGAGGAAGAGAAAACTCATGCCTGGTTTACAGATAGTTCTGTGCAATACGCAGGCGCCACTTGAAAGTGGATACGGCAGCACTACAGCCCCTTTCTGGGACCTCCCTGAAGGACAGTGGTGAAGGGAAATCCTCTCAATGGGCAGAACTTCAAGCAGTGCACCTTGTTGTTAACTTTGCTTGGAAGGAGAAATGGCCAGATGTGCAATTATATACTGATTCATGGGCTGTGGCCAATCGTTTGGCTGGATGGTCAGGTACTTGGAAGGAACATGATTGGAAAATTGGAGACAAGGATTTATGGGGAAGAGGTATGTGGATAGACCTCTCCAAATGGGTAAAGAAGTGAAGATATTTGTGTCTCATGTGAATGCTCACCAAAGGGTGACCTCAGCAGAGGATGATTTTAACAATCAAGTGGATAAGATGACACGTTCTGTGGAAACCAGTCATCCTCTTTCCCCAACTACTCCCGCCATTGCTCAATGGGCTCATGAACAAAGTGGCCACGGTGGCAGGGATGGAGGTTATTCATGGGCCCAGCAGCATGGACTTCCACTCACCAAGGCTGACATGACCACAGCCTCTGCCGAGTGCCTTATCTTCCAGAAGCAGAGACCAACACTAAGTCCCTGATATGGCACCATCCCTCAAGGTGATCAGCCAGCAACCTGGTGGCAAGTTGATTACATTGGACCACTTCAATCATGGAAAGGGCATGTTTTGTCCTTACTGGAATAGACACTTACTCTGGATATGGATTTGCTTTCCCTGCACGCAATGCTTCTGCCAAAACTACCATCCGTGGACTTACAGAATGCCTTATCTACCGTCATGGTATCCCACACAGCATTGCCTCAGATCAAGGGACTCACTTCACAGCAAATGAAGTGCGACAGTGGGCCCATGCTCATGGAATTCACTGGTCTTACCATGTTCCCCATCATCCTGAAGCAGCTGGCTTGATAGAACGATGGAATGGCCTTCTAAAGACACAACTACAGAGCCAGCTGGGTGGCAATACCTTGCAGGGTTGGGGCAATGTTCTCCAGGAGTCTGTATATGCTTTAAACCAGC
>NW_004443983.1:6948026-6959485 GCF_000243295.1 Trichechus manatus latirostris
ATCCTGATTACCAAGAGGAAATCAAACTGGTATTACATAAAGGAGGTAAAGAAGAGTATGTCTGGAATGCAGGAGATTCCTTGGGGCGTCTCTTAGTACTACCATGCCCTGTGATTAAAGTCAATGGAAAACTACAGCAACCTAATTCTGACATGACTACTAATGACACAGACCCTTCAAGAATGAAGGTTTGGGTCACCTGACCAGGCAAAGAACCACGACCAGCCAAGGTGCTTGCTTAGGGCAAAGGGAATACGGTGGTGGAAGAAGGTAGTTCTAAATACCAGTTACAGCCACGTGACCAGTTGCAGAAATGGGGACTGTAATTGTTATGAGTATTTCTACTTTGTATGTGTGCATCAGATATTTTTGTTTCCTTCATATATAAAATATAAGCTGTATAAGGGGCTAGTGCATTTTCAGTTGTACTTGTGTTAGCTCTATCACGTTAGGTGCAAGTATGACTTTATAGTTGTCTTTATTCAGAGATTATGTATGGCCCAAGGAGATGTGTACATGTGCCAAGTTGACAAGGGGTGGACTCTGATGGTTAAGATTGTGTGTCAACTTGGCTGGGCCATGGTTCTCAGTGTTTTAATGTAATCACTCCCATGATTGAATATACTGTGAGTAGCCAATAAGATGAAAGGGAGTTTCCTTGGAGGTGTGGCCCGCATCTGTATATAAGCAGACGTTCTGGCTTTTTGCTCTCTCTGGATCCTGCAGCTGCGTCTTGTCGTCTCATCTCCCGTTCTTGGGACTTGAGCTGTCAGCTTATCTGCCAAACCTGGGATACGTCGATCTGCACAGCCTGTGAGTGGGAGCCCTGCTCTCTGACCGCCGATCTTGCGCTTGCCAGCTTCTTCAGCTGTGTGACTTGGGAGAGGCCTCCACCCTGATCCACGGACTTGGGACGTTCTAGCCTCTACAATCACGTGAGCTGTTTCCTTGATATAATCTCTCTCTATGTATGTATTTATACACTTTACTGGTTTTTCTTCTCTAGAGAACCCAGCCTAAAACAAGAGGTATGTTGAGGATTAAATGTATTTAAATCTATTTTCACAGTGCCTCACACTGGTAAGTGCTAAGGAAATGTTAGTTTAATTTAGAATTTTGTGATCTTGGTTTCTGAACAATGGAGATTTCCCCCAGAAGGCAGTGGAATGGCCTGAAGATATCTGGGTGGTGGGAGGTAGTTTAGCATGAGGAAGATCCTCATCTTACAATACTGAGTACACTTACATAGTAATTATTTTTCTGAGGTGTTCACATCTGCAGGCTTTGCAAGCTTTCTCTTTTTCTTTTCTCAGAAGCACTTGCTTGCCTTTACCGAGGTGCTAATCCATCTGTGACCAACTCTGTTTTCACTGTTAGAACCATGCAAGGTGTGCAGATACACTGAATTGCAGGGAATGGCTGTGGTGAAGTCAGAGGAGGGGCAGGTACTCATGTTGTGGGAATCTTCTTTAAGATGGGTTTGTGAAATGCTGGTGAGGTCCCAAAGGCTGAGGGGGTGAGGAGGAGGGAGTTAAGGCTGGGCTGATGAAGTCATCCTTAGGTCTGTGGACTGTATGTATCAGTGAGGCCTCCTCAGGTGAGCCTTAATCCAATTCGGCAGATTATTCCTTAGTAATCAACTTTCTGTAGAATCTAAAAGGGTTTTCTTCCGAGCTGTAAGGCTTTCAGAATTGCCCTGGAGGAATGCTGACTTTGGCACAACTGGAATGGCTAGAAATGTGTATCCTCCCCCACCCCCCCACCGCTTTAGGGTCCTCACTTCACTTTCCAGGCCCAATTCTCTTTCCTTGAGGCCTGACTTCAGTTGAAAAACATCCTCCCTAAAAACTCATAGTTGGAAATGACTTTAGACTGATATCCTTGTCCCTATTTGCATAAGGGACCAAAGGCCTTTGAGATCTCAATGAATTAAATTTCAAAGGTAGAATTTCACTGGAGGAAACTGAAGAATCATCTCTTCCAGAGCCTTTCTAGGGGCCCCTCAAATTACAGTAATGTTAGCTATCTACTTCTGTGTGGTTAGCAGTCCCTGAGGAATACAAGGTATTGAATTGATTTCCTTTGCTCTATGTTGTTTGCTGTTTTTAGTTTTATGAAAATAACTTTGTCTCATTTTATTTTCTGATTATTTCCAAGTCTGACCTCTGCCCACCCCCCAAAAAAACCCCACAAAATTGTCCATACATTAGCTTTATTAAAGACAGAGCTATCATTGAATATTGTTTTCCTGGTAAGTTGCTAGGACTTTGTTAACTTTTAGGAAGCCCCAGATCACAGAGTTATAAGTTGATCTATGGTTTAAATACACAAGAATCTAGCATTTTCCCAGTTCAGTCCCAATATAAAACTTCCCCATTCTTATTTTGCTTGGTGCAAAACCATGGAAATGAGGCCATGCTTTCTTGGATTGCCCCACCAATTTCTGGCAGTTCTACTGCCGTTGATAATTGCTGATGTTTTTTTTAAACCGGTAAAACATTTAAAATTTTCTCAAGTCAGCATAGAATTCCAAATCGCTGCTGAGACCTGACAGTCTCTTTCACGGCAAATATGTTGGCAAAGCTTATAAATAAAGATTATTCACCAACTGTCTCCTGCTTTTATATATTAAGGATATTAACCCTTTGTCATATATATTACAAGTGTTTTTCCAGTTTATTTCTTAACTTTTGACTTTCTTTTTATACTATTTTTTTGTCCTTCAAAAGTTTTGTGTTGTTATATGGTAAAACTTTTTATTTTTTTTTCATTTACAGTCTGGCCTATGATATATGCTAATCTGTTTTCTCTCAGTAAAAGGAAAATCCCCAATGACAGAGGCCACATGAGGCCATTCTTGTGACATAGGCACCTTCAGCCCCGTTAGATTCAGAAGGCAGGAAGGATTTTCTTGGGGCCCAAGAGGTAACGCATTTTGGTATTGTATATACCAACATACAAATTAAGCTTTTCTTTCAAACTGGCACCAATGCACGAGGGTTGTACATTGTTAGCCTGCCTTCTCCAGTCTAGGCTTCTTGCAGCCAGCATTCTCTTTGTGAGCAAGTGAGCTGCTTTGGGAAAAGGTCTGGTGGTACCCTGGCTAGTGGTGACTCTGCCACTGGTTTGTGGCTGCTGAAAGCAATGTGTGCACAAAGGTCAAAATATATTGTGAGTAAATGTCAGTCTTACCTTCTTTGAATCCTCAGCACTTGAACATTATTGGTTTCTCCCTCCTTGAAAGACTTTCTTCCCTCAGCCCCAGCAAAGCAAAGAGAGATGGTTGCAGAAAGTACTATGAGAGGGATGGAAAGTTAATGAGCCAGGGGCAACCGGCCTCTGTCCTTCTGGGAACCACCTGAGAAACTGTTAGGAACATGGCTCTGAATTGTCCCACTGAGGGTCATGACGCTAGTGTTTATCCACCAGCCCTCCTCCTTCATTGGATGAGAGTTCATCTAGGGCATTATCTCCTGGCAACTTTGGGCCTGTCCTGCACAAGCAAGCTGACTACTCCTACTGCCAGACGGTCCCCTCAGGCTTAGAGATGCCTGAAGCCAGCAGTGTGAAAGGAGTGACTTCCAGGATGGGCTGAGGAGGGCAAAACGGCAGGCCCCACAGAATCAGCTGTATGCTTTGTTATTTCTAACAACTCTTACTGCTTTTAACAATGAATAAAACATAGTCCCTTCTTAAAAGGGGCTCATAGTTTCATGAGGAGCTAGAAAGGGTACAAGTAACATTACAGTGGAAATGTTGTAGCAGAACCAAACTAAATTCCCCAAATTCCCAGGAATACTTGAAATGGTGAGATTT
Organism: Trichechus manatus latirostris; assembly: GCF_000243295.1. Taxonomy (NCBI): domain Eukaryota; kingdom Metazoa; phylum Chordata; class Mammalia; order Sirenia; family Trichechidae; genus Trichechus; species Trichechus manatus. Next base: position 6,951,843 of record NW_004443983.1, read on the forward strand.
TCTTGGGCAAGGACACAGGAAGTCAGATGGCAGTGTTATTAGGTGATTTAGAGGTGAGTAATTCCGTATGTGTGTAAAATTCCTTAAGTAAGGAACTCTGTCAGTCACTTAATTTGTTTGATATTAATAGAATTGTATTGTATCTAGTATTTTGCTAGAAAGCATGTCTTCGTGCATGGGACATGGAGCAATGTTATAACCAAAGTCTCGCCTTTTTGTAGTGAATACATGAACTAGCAGAAGAAAGAGGGCAAAGCCATGTATCTCTCTCCTCTAAGCTCCTGGTGTTTTTAAGAAGTGTCTTGTTTGCTTCAGCTGGGTGGTTTGAAAAGCTAGGCAGTTTTCTCAGGTGGGAGTTTTTTGGTTTGTTTAAGCTAGGGAAAGCTGAGTGAAGTTGAAGGGTAGTTTCTTCTGGATGGCAGGACCAAGAGAATTATAAAATTCTAGGCCACCAATCAACACATCTTCAGTACACCCCCCACCCCCAAACACACACATATTCAGCTCCTGCCCTGCTCTCCTCTGCCAAGCATAAAATTGTCAGGTGCTTTCCTTTTAAAAGTAGCATGTCATCAGAGAGAGCATTAAATCATTAGCGGGAGACTGTTTTAAAGACTTTCTTGTAATGCCCTTGTAACTTTAAATAGCGGCCCCATCTGTTCCAGTGTTTGCAGTTTATGTGGAACACCTGGACCTCCGGGGGAGAACCTTGGCTTCTGCTTGGAACTCTCTTTCAAACTCTGTTCAGAAGGCATCTCATCTGGAAAGGCTTCCCTGATCTTTTGGGTAGAATTAGGTTTCTACAAAATCTTGTTGACACCAATATTACAGCAGTTATTTGTGCTTCCTGTTATTATTTAGCATTAACAAGCATTTACTGAGTGGTTACTGTATTGAGGTGTTTTCATGTACGACATCTTAGAATTCTGCTAAATTTACATCTCTTTCACCTCCATTCAACTCTAAACTTTTTGAGGGCAATAATCTTATTTTATTTTTTTCTTGATCCTCAGTTCTGTGCCCGTGGTATTATATTAGTCAATAAATGCTGAATGAAATTAATGAATGTCCGGGATAAACTAGTTTGGACCTTCAAGTTTATTCATATACTTAAAAAAAAAACAAAAAACAAAAAACTCACTTGGCCACGCCATACAGTATAGCTGGCTAGAGTAATGGTTGGCTGTTCAGTAATCCTTGATTTAATTATCAAATGTTATTTAAAAAAAAAAAATTTATCAGAGTAACACCTGCACATAACTTAAAAATTACATAGTACTGAAAGTCTTAGAAAGCTCAGTCCCTGCTCCTCCTCTTTCCACCTTCTAGACTTATCCTAGGGGCAATTACTTTCTAACTTTTTAATTGTTTCTTTTGATATATATCTCCGTATGTATAAGTATTAAGTTTTTACTACTTGTTTTAAATGTATAAATGTAACAGTATCTATAGATCCTGTAATGGTATTTTAGGATTTTAGCTCTCTTCCTGTCTCTCCCTCACCTTAACCCTCCCAATACTCCGTATACTTGTTTCCCACTTTTTGATTAAACCAGTATTAATTGTGATATTATTTTGGTTAAGGGAATAATTAGTGTTTACACTGTTTGAGTCCACAGTGATATATAAAACTGGCTGCTAGCATTTTGGATGTAGGGTGAAAGAGGGGAGTTAAATGCTTTCTGAAGACTTTTACTTAACTAATTTTTTTTCGGGGGGCCCAGTGTCTCATTGGGGCCCTCTGCTGTGCTTGTGTTGCTGAATATTGAGCTTCTTAGGTTTGATTTCACTAGAGAAAAACCCCAAGTCTCCTGTAGGTGTAGAGTGGAGGGAGGTAGTCACCTGGCTCTGTAGGAGTAGGATCTGGGAGAGTGGCTTCCAAACTACTCTCTGGACTTTCAACCAGTTCCTTTTCTCCCAAGCCCCTCCCCTTACCCTGCCTTTGGCTCTAGGAGCACAAGCTCTCAGAGGTTCTGCAGAGTGAATTCTCCTGCTTCTCAGCAGCATTCCTCTCTGCGGGCAGTTAGGTGGAAACACCCTTGCTCTGTAAAGTCACTTAAAAAAAAACAAAATAAAAAACAATTGCTATTGAGTCTACTCAGATTCATAGTGACCCCATGTGTATCTGAGTAGAACTGTGCTCTACAGGGTTTTCAGTGAATGAATTTTCCAGAAGTAGATCACCAGGCCTTTCTTCTGAGGTGCCTCTAGGTAGACTCAAACCTCCTTTTGGTTAGCAGCCAAGCACATTAGCCATTTGAGACACCCAGGGACTCCCATAAAGTCACTTCCAAACCAAACCCAACCCACTGCTGTTGAGTCCATTCTGACTCATAGTGACCCTATAGGACTGAGTAGGACTGCCCCGTAGGGTTTCCAAGACTTAATCTTTATGGAAGCAGACTGCCACATCTTTCTCCCACAGAGCTGCTGGTGGGTTCGAACTACTGACCTTTTAGTTACCAGCTGGGCATTTAACCACTACACCACCAGGGCTCCTTACTACTCAATTTTCCACAGATGCGTTAATATCCCTTGTCTGCTGTTGTCTCCTTTCCCATTTTCTTTGTCCTTGTTGGTAATATCTTTTTATTTTGTCATTGTCATTTTAGTCTAGTGTAGGGAAAGAGGAAATGAATAAGTGTGGTCAATTTGTCATGATTAATTCGAAATTCACCTGTGCTTTTAACAGGAAACAACCCAAAATTTAAAATTTACTTAAAACCTGTCAGACATTTTTTTCAATTTCTCACAAGTGAGAGGGAAGGGGAATGGGAGGGACTGGCCAGTCTGTCTGCCTTGTTCTCAGCTTTTCTCAGAATGTAGAGAAAATTGAGGTATGAAATGAAAGCTTGCAAAAGAAAGTCATTTTGGGAAGAACTCACTGTCTGATGTTTATAACCTTGTGGGTGTGTGGGTGAGGAAATAAGTCATTGAAATCAAATTTGAGTGATAGGTTTTTGATATGCTGAATATATTTTTTAGAAATTTATAATTTTATGAGTTTGGTAAGGTTATTACTTTTAAGAAATTCTTTCAATTTCAAGCTCAGTAAAAATGTTAACAGAGTTTGGTTCAGGTTTTAGCAAATTGCTGGCATTGGTTCAAGTTGGGGCTCACATGTGGTTCAAGTTCCTGGGAAAGAGCTGTGAGCTGCAGTATAGAGTGCTTTGTTCACAGGCCCTACCGCCGCGGCTTCATGGATTCTTGATGTTTGCTGATGACTGTGAATCCCAAAACTCCTCCTTGGCTGTTTTTAGGAACTTTTTCTGGGAATAAATTTGTTCTTTCTCTCTGACACTTTCCTTTCCATGCAATTTCTTAATTGAAAGAAATTCTCTGTTGATGAAGGGCACAAAGGCCATTTGTTGGTACTGCTTATTAAGGGGACATGGGCAGTGACGGCAGTTTAGGGGCGACAGCTTCCTATGACTGCTCCCAACCTTTCTGTAGTCCTCCAGGCACATGGGGACGGTGGAAGGTCTAAGCACTCTAATATTTAGCAGAGGGCGGAAGTCTTGTTCAGTTCCTGTCGTTATTTTCCTGTATCCTCAAGGATCTCGGAGCTTGCTTCCTTCTTGCCAGTAGGTGGCAACGTAGGCCCGGGAAACACGGCAAGAACCGTGGGTTGTGTGGAGTTGGCTTAGACCTTACCGGGCTGTCTCTCACAGAATTATGGTGCAAAGAAGAGTTCTCTGAAGGAAGCAAAGGGTTTCAGAGAAATCTCTTCATTGGAATCACCCCAGGCTAGACAGAGGGTAATCTTAGTAATAGCATTAAAATAATAATAATAATAACGTATGTGTAGATGCCTCAGAAGAAATGCCTGGTGATCTACTTCCAAAAAATTAGCTATTGAAAACCCTGTGGAGCACAGTCCTACTCAGATACATGTGAGATCACCATGAATCAGAATCAACTTGAAGGCAACTTGTTCTCGATCTCTAGCATACACACGTCAACACACACTCACAAATCCTTAGTATGAAAACTGTTTTATCTCCTGCATGCTGATTATTTCAGGCATCCAGTTCATGGGATGGAGTTCCAGACTGACAGGCAAAACTACTGTGGAAGGGTTAATTGGGCTCAGATCAGATGTGAGGATCTGCGATAAAGCAGACCACAAAATAGAAACCGAGGTCAGAAGCAGGGAGATTGCAATCAGCTCACCGAGAAGGTGGACCAGAGGCTAGTGAAGTCAGGGTAACCAAGGAGTGAGGAGGGGGCAAAGAGAAATGTGGCAGTGCACACTCATAAGCTGGGCCTGAATGGGCAGGAAAGGATGCCCCTGGCCTGAGGGTGTCTGTGGTCCAGGCCCCACAATCAGGTTAACCTCAGGCCTGCCAGTCTGCTTCTTGGCAGGCATGTCAAGTTGTGGTTAAGGGCATAGATTTTGGAGTCAGATGTGAATTCAAATTTTGACTCTGCAACTTCCTACTCTTGTGACTTGGGTCATGTTATTCAACTTATCTGAGCCTTTGACTTATCCTTCAGATGGGGATAGTAATACCTAACTAACTCAAGGGTTGTTGTCAAAGTTGAAAAGTAAAGGGCTTCTTACTTACTGGTCCTGGAATAGAATAGGTGCTTAATAAACGGTATCTTCTAGTATAACTGTTCATTTAATAAAAGATAATTTTTTTCCTTAAAAGGAAATACAGTAAGGATAATTTTTCCTTATAAAAGGAAAATTAAAAGAGAGAAGCATCTCATAAATACAATCTTCGGTCACAAGGAGAAAACTCGGAAAACAGCACTCCAAGTGCCTGTCTTACCCTGGGAGGGTGTATTCCATCTTCCTAAAGACAGAGCAATAAATTTTTACCTGTTTATGATAGGTGGGACATTCTGAGCAAATCTCAGTATTTTGCAAGGTATCCATTCTAAGTTGATGAATGCAAACAGCCTGAGCACAGAATATCTTGAAAGTGGCAATTAAAACAGTTTACTTTGTAATTCAATACATCCCTTGCTGTTCACTATTAATATTTTCTAGTCCAGACATGTTTGACCTCATTTTGGAAAAAAAGAATAGGAGTATGTTTGGTGCATTCCCAGATACATTTTGTAAATAAATAAGGAAGCCACACAGTGGAGGGCAGATACAAAGAGAAACATTTGTCCTCCTTCTTGGCTTCCCACCCAATTCCCCTCTGTGAAGAGGAGTGTCACCTCTTGGACCCAGACACCAAGATAAACTGTGGAATGGTTTGGACATCTCAGTGGATGGAACTTCTTTTGTGTGCAAGTGTGTTGAGTATCACAGCCAGCTCTTAAATCACCTACTTGGCGTATAGACATTCTAGTTTTCAAATATCACACCTCTAATTTTGTTGTACTTTGTCATGGACTGAATTATGTCCCCCCAAAAATGTGTGTATCAATTTGGCTGGGCCATGATTCCGTGTATTGTGTGTTGCTCCTATATGTTGTAAATTCTGCCTCTATGATGTTAATGAGGGAGGATGGGTGGCAGTTGTGTTAGTGAGGCAGGACTCAATCTACAAGATTGGATTGTATCCTGAAGCAATCTCTTGAGATACAAAAGGGAGAAGTGAGCAGAGAGACAGGGGGACCTTATACCGCCAAGAAAGCAGTGCCACGAGCAGAGCATGTCGTTTGGACCCGGGGTCCCTGCACGGAGAAGCTCCTAATCCGGGGGAACATTGATGAGAAGGCCGACAGAGAAAGCCTTCTGCTGGAGCTGACGCCCTGAATTTGGACTTTCAACCTACTTTACTCTGAAGAAATAAATTTCTCTTTGTTAAAGCCATCCACTTCTGGTATTTCTGTTGTAGCAGCACTAGATAACTAAGCCATGCTTCAACTAGCTTGTGCTCTTGAATTAAGAGCCATGATTATGGTCAACCTGTAAGGTTATGTATTTAGGCAGAACCTGTGTTTTCTCCCTCTTCCAAGTCTTGTGTTGAATTTCTACTGGATAGAACAGGTAGGTATGAATGAGACCGAGATGAAGCCTTCCAACACCACCGCCAGCCAGTTATGCCCCACAGAGGTAAACTCCACTCCACCACCACAGGATCCTCCTGAATCCAGACAATAAAGGCATGAGGTTTGATCTCAGCGAGGCATGAGGTTTGATCTCGGGGAGGCATGAGGATAAAAGCTTGCAAGGTGAACCCAGGCATCACTGTTAGAAAAGCTGCTGCTGGAGTTACTATCCCATTTAATATGTATCAGTTGTGTTCTCTGTTTATACGCGTACCCTCCATTAAGATACATGCTTTTACATTTTTCTTTTAAAAATGCGATGGTATTAAACCAACTCTGTGAATGTCACTTCACATCTATTTATGGTTTGAAAAGAAGGCAGTTGCTAATCTGATTAAGAAGAGTTTGGAGAAGATTTATGAGAGGGGCTTTCGTTTGTTCTTTGGATCAAAAATTCACCTTTTTATCAAACTAGAATATGCCTAGGTAACTGCCTGCCTAGCTTTGGTGAATCCCTTGAAGCCATAGGAGAACTGGTTCTGAAATGGTGGTTCCCAAGTTTTCCACCACTAAACTACTTACCAATTGCGGTCGAGTCAATCCAACTCTTGGTGACCCTATTTGTGTGAGAATAGAACCGGGCTCCATAGGGTTTTCAACAGTTTTTCTTCCAAAGCACCTTTGGGTGGACTCAAACCTGTAACTCTTTGATTATAACAGTTGAGCGTGTAAAAAACCCTTCTTTCCTTTCCCACCATCACCTCAATGGCAAAGTATTTTATGAAGCATTTCTTATTTCCTTTTCCATTTATTCAACGGAATATACAGTTAAACAACAAAAAGCGTTAGTATACTTGTTGTCATGGATTGAGTTGTGTCCCCCCAAAATATGTCAGTGTGGCTAGGCCATGATTCCCAGTATTGTATGATTGTCCACCATTTTATCATCTGACGTGATTTTCCTGTGCGTTGTAAATCCTACCTCTATGATGTTAAGGAGGCAGGATTAGAGGCAGTTATGTTAATGAGGCAGGACTCAGTCTACAAGACTAGGTTGTGTCTTAAGCCAATCTCTTTTGAGATATAAAAGAGAGAAGCCATCAGAGAGACATGGAGACCTCCTACCACTAAACGTAGTGCCAGGAGCAGCACACGTCCTTTGGACACAGGGCCCCTGCGCTGAGAAGCTCCTCAGCCAGGGAAGATTGATGACAAGGACCTTCCCCCAGAGCTGACAGAGACAGAAAGCCTTCCCCTGGAGCTAGCACCCTGAATTTGGACTTCTAGCCTCCTACACTGTGAGAGAATAAATTTCTCTTTGTTAAAGTCATCCACTTGTCATATTTCTGTTATAGCAGCACTAGATAACTAAGACACTTGTCTAATATGCTGGTTATTATTTCATCATCTTTGTGGAGTAGTGAGTAAGCCGTCCATTAAGACTTTTGATATCCAGAAAGATGGCTCCCGGTAACCTCTAAGGAACCCCAAGGGAACTACCTTGTTCAACAGATGTTGTATTCTATGTTTTCTTCTCTTTCTTTCTGAACCTTCAGTATTTATCAATAAATACTCTAGTTACTAGAATAATGTTTCAGATGCATGTTCATAGGATAAAACATTTGAAATAGAGGTGCGATCCGCGAGGCCTTCGAGGAGGTGGGCGTGCTGCTGCTGGGAGCCCGCGG